>NW_020837953.1:28038853-28560114 GCF_003676395.1 Aethalodelphis obliquidens | reverse complement strand
TTGCTCTGGGGACGGGGCCGTCGCAGGGCTTGGAGGGGAAGGACCCCGCGTGGGGATGCGGGGTACGACCCGGCTTGTCGGAGGGTCTGGGTAGATGGGTCGCATCTGCGTGACCATTAATACCCTCCCCGCTAACGACTCGGTTCACTGGCTCTCCCAGAACCCATCACCCCCGCCCTCAAGCCGGTCCACAGAGGGGGACAGAGGTCATCCGAGTCCACTGGGCTTTGATGTCTCCACGGGTGGGCAACGGGAACTCAGATCAGGCGTGGCCCCCTTTGGGCCCTGTCACTGGGGTGGGCAGACCTGGCCTAGTGCTGCTTCCCCACCAGCTGTGTGACCTCAGGCAGGTGTCCCCAGCTCTCTGAGACTCAGATTCCTCACTGTAGGATGCAGACCCCCCTACCCCTGCCCCACATTCCTTTTCCCAAACGTGGTCATTGTGCGTTTCTCTGGTGCCTTTATCCTCACCTGACATACGATGCACTGCACTTACCCACTGGGGTCTCCCACCACTAGTACATGAGCCCCAGGAGGGCAACGGTTTGTGTCGTCTTGTTCACTGCTGTGTCCCCAGCACTAGCCCAGGGCCTGGTGCGTAGCAGTGGCTCAATACAAATTTGTTGAATCAATGAATGTGTTTCCCACTCACCTCCCAGTCACCCCCACCCACCTGTTTTGGGAGAAGAAGGGGGTAAATATTTATTTAGCCCTTACCCATGCCAAGTGCTTTACAGGGGTTATCTCATCTCACCCTCTCAGTGACCCCATGAAGTAGGTGCTGTCAATAGTTCCACTTCCTAGATGGGAAACCGAGGCCCAGAGAGGGGAGGTTATTTGCTAGCACTGGCAGGCGGAAAGTCTTTGCCCTCAGCCCCCATGTCCCCACACCCAGTGCAGGGCCTGCCCTCAGGAGATGGGAAATCATTGAGCTGAAACTGGAACAATTCCCCCAAGGAAAAGGGAACTGAAACCAGGACTCACGGAGCCAGTAAGGGTGAGTGCCGGGTGGGCCGGTGGAACAGACTCGGGCACCAGCCATGATTTGGGGGTGTCGGAGAAACCTGGACTGGTCCTTCAGGGGCCTTGAGAGGAGGTCCAGAGGTCAAAGTTCAGCTCATTAGGCGGAGCTGCATTAGGTGTTCCCTGAAAGGGAGTGAGAGCCCCAACCCTAAAGGGTATGTAAGGCCAGGCCAGCTGCCCTTTGGCAGAGATTTGGAGAGGGAGGGAAACTTTCCAACTCTCTGAGATTCAAAAATTCCTAGGAATTCTGTGGTCCCAGCCTCTGGGAATCCCAGTGCCAAACCTTGAGGAATTCTGACCCTTGGGCACCTTGGGAAGATGGATGGAGAGGGGCTGATGGGACCCAGTAGGTGGGGAGCTGGTTCCAGTTGGGGCAGCACAGCTTGGAGTTGAAGAGTTCTGGCTCTGGGTTTGGCAGATACCTGGGTTCAGATCTCAATTCTGCCAGTTGTGAGCTGGGTGACTCTAGATGAGTGAGTTTACCTCTCTGAGCCTCAGTTTCCCAACTGTAATATGGGAATAGTGACCACATGGGGTTCATTTATTCGTTCATTCATTTATCATCCAAAGGTAAAGTGAGTGCCTGTGTGTGCCACACACAACACCGGCCCAGGGCCAGGTGCCAGGTTGTGAAGATTAAATGAGCTCTTCCTGACTTTGTACTGGGGGTTCAATAAAGGTGGCTGGGATGATGTTTATAGAGTACGGGACCAGATGTAGGGACAGTCACCTCCCAGAGGGGCTGCTACAGGCCCAGGGAACAGGCTGGTTCTGAGGAGCCCCCAAAGGGCAGAGTTGGGGCCAACAGGGTGAGGGTAGGGGGTATGAGACGCCAGTTAGCTCTGTGCAAGGAAGGACTTTGGAACAGTTGGAACTGGCCGCAGATGGCAGTGGCTACTCTGAGAGGTAGTGAGTACTCTGTCTTGGCAGGTATACAAGGCTCCAAAAACTAGCGATCAGGAAGGCCATTAGAACAGTCTCCATGCACAGGATGGGCCATGAGCATGGCCCACCTTCAGAAGTTCCTGCCAGTTCTAAGACTTCTGGGGACATTCCTGGTGGTACAGTGGTTAAGAATCTGCCTGCCAATGCAGGGGACACGGGTTTGAGCCCTAGTCCAGGAGGGTCCCATATGCTGCGGAGCAATTAAGCCCGAGCGCCACAGTTACTGAGCCTGCGCTCTAGAGACCGTGTGCCACAACTGCTGATCCCGCGTGCCACAACTGCTGATCCCGCGAGCCACAACTACTGAAGCCCGTGCGCCTAGACACCGTGCTCTGCAACAAGAGAAGCCACCGCAATGAGAAGCCCACGCACCGCAACGAAGAGTAGTCCCCGTTCACCGCAACTGGAGAAAGCCCACGTGCAGCAACGATGCCCCGATGCAGCCAAAAATAAATAAATAAAATAAATTTATTTTTTAAAAAAAAGACTTCTGGCAGCAGCAGCCCTCTTCCCTGACGTCCTGAGGAGGGGGAGGGGGAAGATCTTTGGGCTGGGCAGGCCAGGAACGCCATCTGCTGCTCCTCAGAGATACCGGTCACAGCCCGAACTGAGCCAGGTCTGGGCCCCGCTGCTCTCATGCCACTCCTCACCAACCCCACCCCCCACCCCTCCATCCCCCCCATCCCCAGCTCTGTTCCTCTGGGGTTCACAGCTGCCCACATTCACCGCATTCCAGCACCCGATGCTCCGTGTAGTTCCCCTCCCCCACGCCTACCTGTGCATTGGAGCCAAGTCCCCGCATCTCAAGGTCTCCCTCACCTGCCCTCCCCATCCACACAGGCACCTGCTGCTGCCCCCCTCCCAGCTCAACTCCCACGGCCCACTTGGCCCCTCGGGAGAGCCTGCCTGACTTCCTTGGGCAGGGCTGGTCCTGCCCTGGCCAGTGCCCATCCTTGCCCTCCCCCCCTTTCAGTCTCTACTGTCTGTCACCACCCCCCACTGAAGTGGGAGCACCTCAGTATCCCCAACAGACAATAATCACGGAACCCAAACAGAGCTGACTATATGCCAGGCATGGCTTTACAAAGTGCACACTGACATTATCCCCACTTTAGATGATGAGTCGAGACACAGAGAAGTTAGGAGATGTGTCCAAGGTCACACAGCTGGCGAGTGAGAGCTAAGCTCTTGACCCAGGGTCTTAATGGTCACACTGTAATGCCAGGAGCAGAGGTCTGTTGGGGAGTATTTGATGAGTGAGTTAAAGAGTCAGTGAGGGGATTCACACTGTCACATGGACACAACCAATTGGTGGACGCACTCAGACGAGCCTGGAAACCAGATAACCCCCCACAGGCATGCCTGACAGCCAGGCCTCACCACCCTTCCCAATGAGACCTTTCTCTGCCCTTGGCCAGGGCTCCTGGCTCCAACAAGGCAGCAAAAGGGAAGTGGAGGCCTCAGCCGGCATCTCTGAGCTCCAGGCCCGAGCTGCCTTATTTGGAGTTGCGTTTCTGGGCCTGGCACACAGTAGGTGCTCAGTAGTGGTTGCCTGACGCCACCTGCCCCCGGAGGTTTGGCTAAACAGACTGGCTCTTTGGAACTCACACTGCCATGGAATAATGAGAGCCAGGACCTCCTGAGGGCTTGCTCTTCGCCAGGCACTGTTCAGGGCACCTGCCAGGAGCGCTGTCCCTCACTCCTCCCCACAGCCGTGTGATCTGTGTACAACAAACACACTTGCCTCCCAGCTTTGTGGCCGAGAGGAGCCCTTCCAGCGGAGCCTGGCACACAGGGAGCACGATGCATTCGTTCGCTCCTTACTGGTTCCCCATTTTACAGTTGGGGAAACTGGGGCCCTGAGGGGCTGGGTGACTGGCCCCGGGTTACACAGCCAGGAAGTGAGAGTGCTGACAGACCACTGCTGTGCCCTCCCCTGTGACCACAGGGGACTTGGCGATCCTAACTGACCCTCCAGCTCAAGACAGTCACAAGCCTGGGAAAACCAGTCTTTGCCTCTCCTGGGCTGCCCCTACCTCCCCCCTGCCCCCTCTGCACCCTCCTTCTCCTATCGTAACTTCCAGCCTTGCCCAGGACTCAAGATGGAGGCCAGAACCCGGGTTTGCTTCTGAGAAAAGTCTGAATGAAATCAGTCCTGACGTTATTGACCCCGAAATCAGGAACCAAAGCAGGATTCTGGCAAGAAGGCTCTGATCTAGGGCCCACAGAGGGCACTCGGGGAGACTCTGGCTGTCTGTCTGCTGCCCCAGCAAGTATCACGGGATAAGCTGAGCGGCTGCTGAGGGAGTCCACAGGGCCCGGGCAAGAGTGGGAAGGCTTGGCCTCCATCTGTGGGGGGCCCCCTACCTGCCCAGGGACCTACCTGTGTGAGGGTCTCAAAGGGCCATGCCTCGAGCCTTTCCTGAGCACCTCACCCCGTGTTCTGGGCAAGTCCTTTCAAGATGAAGGGTGGGTGATGCCCCCCTGGTACACAGCTGCCAGGCATGGGGCCAGGATTTGAACCCAGGCCTCTGCTAGGTCTGTGAGCTGGGGGTTTGCAAACTAAGGACCCAAAGGGTTCCCGGGAGGCCCCTTGAGTCAGGTGTGGGGATGGGGGAGGAAGTCTGATTTTGTTTGAGATGAGTGCGCCGGGGGCCTCACAGCAGGGCTGGCCATGCAGGAGGGGCAGGTGGATGCGGAAACCCTGTCTCCAGGTCAGTCTGGCCCAGGTGCCAGGCCAGCCAGGGCAGGGTGGTAGCGGCATGTGGAGGAGGAATCGCCGAAACAGCAACTGTTCCAAGAGAGAGGTGGGCTCTGCCCTCAGGCTGGGCAGGGATGAAAACAGGTGTAGGTCCGACTCTGTGGGGCCTGAAGCTTATACAATTTGAGGGGGTCACGAATACAAAATTAGGAACAAGGCTTTGGAAGGGGGTTGTGCCAGTGAGGGGCCCTGAAGCTTAAGCTTAATTAATTTTACATTAATTGTGAACAGAAGCCCACGGCCCCGCCAGATGCCATCCACAGTCTAGCAGAGCCAGCAGGGAGACTGGGCAGGGAGGGCCTAACCTCACTCTGAGGTTTTGGGTGTCGTGGAGGGAATACAGGAAGGCTTCATGGTGGTGGTGACGTCTCCGCTGAGCCATGGCGGGCCAGCCTTGGAGAGCGGATGCTCTGAAGTGGTCACACTGAGGCTGCACCCACCCGGGAGGGAGGAGAGCTTCTGAAGTCTTGAGCTCAAGCTGGAGGCTTCAGAGGTCCTGTGTGTGGATGAGGCTGAGAAGATTCTGCAGGTTTGCTCCCTGTAACCTAGAATGACAGTACGTAGGGCCTGGAGCTGCTCTCCTCACTCCACCCCTTCATCTGCCCATCTCACAAGTAAGAAAACTGAGGCCTGAAAAGTAGAAGTGACTGACCGCAGGTCACGCAGTCAGTCTGCGGCAGAACCTAGGCTGCTTTGCTACCTGCCCTGGGGTTCGCTCTACCCACCCCCTTCTCCTTGACTGATTGCCCTGTTGTTTGCAAAGACTCTTGAGGTAGGACCCATCCCACCACCAAGACCTCATTCAAATCCAAGACCCTGACTCCTTGTGGCCCCTTTAGCCAGTGTAAGGTCACAGGGCAGAAGTGACTGTCGGGTTGGGGGAGGGGGGAGAGCCCAGGCCCAGGAGCTGTGTTCACACACCTGCCCTCTTCCCTTGGATGGGGGAGAGGAAGGAGAGAGGGGAAGGGTCAGCAGAGATGCTGAGGAAGAGGAGACAGCAGGAGGTGATGAGGGCACTGCCATTCCAGAAGCCATTTCACTCACACACCCCCGTTCCTGGGAATAAATTGCACATTTGAAGTCATTTCCCTGGAAGAAAAAAAAGCCTCTCTAAAAATATATTTTCTTTCTCACCTCATCCTGGGGCTACAGCAGCCCAGCTGGGTGACAACCAAAAAAGCCAGTGGAGGAGAGTGACCTGGAATTGGGGAAGGTGGGGCGAGGGGAGAGTGAGAAGGATTGGGGGGGGTGGGAGACCCTCCTGCCCCAACACCATGGAATCTGAGTGAGTACGACTGTCACCGAGATATTTCATGTGTCTTGTGGGGCTTTTATCTTTGAGACTCACAGAGGCTGGCAAAGCTCACCCTCATGTTCCTGAGCCCCTGCTGTGGGCCAGTCACAGATCCAGGTGCTAAGGGAGTTGCCATCCCAGGGCAGGGGGTGGGCAAGGAGCAAGGGCAGTTGGCCCTCCGCATCCTCGGGTTCTACATCCATGGACTCAACCAACCTTGGATGGAAAATACTTGGAAAAAAATTCCAAAAAGTTTCAGAAAGCAAAACATGAATTTGCCACACGCCGGCAACTATTTACATAGTGTTGACATTGCATTAGGTATTATGAGGAATCTAGAGATGATTTAAAGTGTACGGGAGGATGCGCGCAGGTTATATGCAGATATTATGTCATTTTATATGAGGGACTTGAGCATCGGTGGATTTTGGTATCCACAGGGGTCCTGGAACCCATCTCCCATGGATACTGAGGGGGCGACTGTAACTGCATTCACGTGGCACAGACAGGTCCCTGCTTCGTCCCTCACCCTCTGTGTGGCCCTGAGCAGGTCACTCTCCTTGCTCTGGGCCTCAGTCTTCTCATCTGCAAATGGATCAGACCTGGGGACACCAAACTTAATTCCCAGCTTCCTGCAAGGGGCCCTGGGAAGGGGCATGGCAGAGGGCAAGAGTGGGGGGGACTCTGGCCCCTGGGCTCTGAGGAGAGGCCTGGGGGATTCTGGGGTCAAATTCTGGCTCTGCCACTTCCTGGCCAGTGACCTGGGGCCACTTTTCTTCCCATGGAGGTTAAAGCAACTGCTCCCCTCTCCCAGAGTTTGAGGCAAGTGAACAACATAACACAGGGCAGCACCCAGCTCAGGGCAAGACCCACAGTCACAACTCAATTATCCACTATTTTTCAGTCATTCTCAGCTTGGTCCACTCCTGGCCTAAGGAGCATGGGCCGGGGAACTCTCCACTGGGTCTGAGAGACAGAGGCTGAGGCAGCTCTGGCACAGGACAGCTGTGGCTTCCTGGGAGTCCCTGGTGCAGCCCCATCCAAAGACATGTCTCTACCTTGGGCTCTGAGGAGCACCAGGAAGTTTCCCGGAATCCTGGTGAGGGGCAGCTGGTGGGGGTGGGGTAGCCAGGGGCAGAAACAGGCTCTCCAAGGCCAGGACAGAGCAGGGCAGCATGTGCCTCACTGCAGAAATGAGAAATGGGCCTTCCTGGGCTACACCAGTTCTTGTGCTGTGTATTAGTTATCTATTGCTGTGTAACAAATGACCCCCCAACCCAGCAGCTTAAAACAGCAATAAACATTGACTATCTCACCCAGTTTCTGTGGGTCAGGAGTTCAGGGGCAGCTGAGAGGGGTGGTTCTGGTTTGGCGTCTCTTATGAGCCTGCAGTCAGGATGTCAGCCAGGCTTACAGTCATCGAAGGCCTGAAAGGGCTCCAGGCTCTGCTTGCAAGATGGCAAGTGTGACTGGCGAGTTAACCCCGGTCAACAGCAGGGGCCCTCAAGTCCTCATCATGGGCCTTGCCACAGAGTGTCCTACAAAGTGTCCCAGAGGAGCAAGCTGGAGCTACAGTGTCCTGTGTGGCCCAGGCTCAGAAGTCATACCCCACCCTTTTCATAATGTCTTGTTGCTTCCAGGCAGCCCTATTCCACGCAGAACACACAAGGGTAAGAACATCAGGAAGCCGGGCCACCTGGGAGGCTGTCTCCACATGAGGTAATAATTCAGTGCAATGACTTTCATGCTTAAAATTGTCCGAGTTTGGAGGATAAATAAATAGTCACCCTTAGTGAAAATTCCAAGGGCCCCAAACATAGCAGGGAAAAATTGGAGGCAATAATAATCATAATAGTAACAGCTTTTATGTATGACTTGCCATGTGCCCTGCTCTGTGCCACATGCTTCCAGTGGGCCCTATGAAGCAGGACTATTATTATCCCACAATAAGAGGTTAAATGACTCACAAAGGTCACAGAGGGCTGGTCAAGCTGGGATTTGAAGCTAGGCAGCTCTGGGTCATGAAAAGACTTGGACATTTTCATTGTTTGAAAGCTTGACGCATAAGCCAGAGACGTAGCCCCCAAAGAGACACGAGGGCCTCGGATCACGTTAACAGAGGCATGGGGCCACCCTCCTCAGCCCCAACAATCTGACCTCATACCATCCCTGTGAGGGTGGCAGGGCTGGGCTACCATGCCAGGTGACAGTTGGGGAAACTGATTTGCCAGGGGTTACACAGTGAGGCAAAGGCAAAGCTAGGGTCTGTGAGCCAGATCCGTGACCATACCCTGCCATCCCAAGCCAGACGGAGGGAAGGAAGTGGGGAAGCTTAGTCTTAGAGCAGATGCCAGACCTGAGGTCTCTGGATGAGATGGGATCTTCACTCCGGAGCCCCTCAAGCCAGGGGAAAAACATCCCAAGCCCTGACCTTGGAGCCTTGAGCCCTTACGCCTCTATAATGCTTTCCTTAGGCAGCAGCACCCTCGTGTGGCTACAGCTGGCAACTACATGAAGTCACAGTTTTCCTCCCCACAAAATGCCTAACTACCCAGTGCATCACACTTCTCTGGAAACCCAACTAGAGAGACGAGACCAGCTATCCCTGGAGCTGATGGAAGGTGGCAAGAGCAAGAAGGCATGGATAGAGCACTGAACTTGGAGTCAGGAAACTTCAGATAAAATCCTTACTTGGTTACTAACTCATTGTGTGTCTTGGGTCCCAAACACCTCATCTGAATAATGGGCTGATAACATCTACCTTACCTTACTCCCTCAGGCTTTCAAGAGGATCAAAGCCATCACAAATATGAACGTGCTCTGTAACCTGTAAAGTCTTGTGACGAGGCAAAGGATTATTATACAGATTTTGAGGAATCCATGTTGGAGGGTCTCTGGAAGAGATCTAGAATGCGGGTATCTACGCGGCGGCAGCCCAGGACCTCACATCCTTGGGCAGACTCGTTAGCAGGTGGTAAAATGAGGAGGTTCAGCCTGCTCCCTGAAACCCAACCCTGCAGAGGGAGGGGTCCACCCCAGCCCCAATCCCTCCCATGAGGCACCAAGGGAAGAAGCCTCAGGCCGAGCACTGGCCTGACCCAAAGACTTGCATCAGAACCCAGAACCCGTCTCCGTATCTACACGATCAGGACCACCACACTTCCTGCAGGACTGTTGTGAGGAATTAGAGAACGTGTAAAAACCATCTCTTGGGTGCCTGGCACAGAGATGGTTCGTGACAAACGACTTTACGTAAACTTCTGTACATAATGGACAAGCATTGTTTTGTTCCCCAAAACCTGTGCACAGCCATTGGATGATTTTTTTTTTTTTTTTTTTTTTTTTTGCGGTACGCGGGCCTCTCACTGTTGTGGCCTCTCCCGTTGCGGAGCACAGGTTCCGGACGCGCAGGCTCAGCGGCCATGGCTCACGGGCCCAGCCGCTCCGCGGCACGTGGGATCTTCCCGGACCGGGGCACGAACCCATGTCCCCCGCATCGGCAGGCGGACTCTCAACCACTGCGCCACCAGGGAAGCCCTGGATGAGTGATTTTAAAGGTAAAAAAACAATAAATACCATTCATTTATTATGCCAATGTGCCAGGCATTCTGCTAAGCCTTGTTATTTCATCCTCACAACCAACCTTGGACATAAAGTACTATTTTTCCCACATTTCACAGAGAAGAAAACTGGGCCTCAGAGAGATGACCCAGGTAATAAAAGGCAATTGGGATTAAACCCTGTATTTGTCTGACTGCAAAGCCTCCCCAGGCCTCAAAGACACAGAATGGAAGTAAGGCGCGGGAGGTATCACATATCTAAACTAGCACCTTGCTTTGTTACCACTAAAAACACAAACACAAAACATTACACTAAATGCTAAAGGGAGAGAAAAAACACCCAAAATACAAAGTCCAAGTATAAATAGTCCAGGCGGAAAAGAAGCAAACCTGAACGAGCGCCTCACACAAGTGCCAGGCACTTGACACGTTTATTAACAATTCCATCTTACTTCAGCTCCGTGAGGTATTACTCCAATCTTATGGAAGAGGAAACTGAGGCTCAGACAGGCAAAATTACCATCTCAAGGACACAAAGACAGTAGGCCCATGGAAGGGAAAGAAATCCAAGCCTCCTGCTTTGCCTAATTTGTACATGGCCTCTGCAAGGGTCCAGTAAAACCATAACCAGCTAATGGCTATAACTTTCCACGACGTGGTGTGAGAACCACTTCACATACACGATATTGCCTTCCATCAATTTCCAGCAAGGGATTCGGTTAAACACTGGGTGAAGTAACACCAGCCCACACAATGAGTAGTGGGAGCCGTATGTGAACCCTGGTCTGATTCCAGAGCCACCTCCATCCAGCATGCTGTCTCTGGCAGGCCCACCAGCTACGGCCTGGGAAGAAGGTTGGGGAATGACCCGATTACAGTCACTAAGGCAAAATCAGGTCCTGGACTGGAAACCTCCATTAGCTCAGCTACCTTTCTGTCCCTTTCTTCCCGGGACCCACGGGGCCTGCTAGTGACCATCCCTCACCCTTGGGAGGGGACCATGCAAAGTCCCTTCTGCAAGCTCCACTTTCAGCACCAACATTGGTCTAAGTTTCAGTGGTGGCTTTTTGCCAAAGCTGCTTCTGAAGCAAAGGTGGTAAAGAAGGGAAGGTGGGCATCTTAAGGCACAGGTGACAGGTACCTCAGTGAGCTAGAGCCTCCTGAACTCAAAGCTGGAAGAGGTCCCTTATGTGAGGCTAAGATGAGCAACCTAGGATAATGCGCCAGCCTGGGCCGGCCCTGGTGTGTGGGCCCGGAAGGGCAGGGTGTGGAGAGAAGCAGCCCAGACAGAGGAGAGGAAAGGGGACCTCAGGGCAGGGAGGCCTCGACAGATGCCTTACCTACTGCCCTGCCTCAGAAAATTAGGAGCCAACACTTGGCCAGGAGACATTTGTAATCTGTTGAATTCTAATCTAGACCCTGGGCCCACAAATGGTGCAGAGGCCAGAGGGAGTGAATGAAGAGCACCGCAGAGAACGAGGCAGATCGTGGGGCTCAAGCTTTTTGAGAATGCGCCCCATGATGTGTGTACAGACTCTGGGCCCAGGAAGGTGAATATTCTGATTTTTCAATAGCAGTTGGACATCCTGATTAATGTGGTTATGTCTTTGATTTTTTTTTTTTTTTTCGGTACGCGGGCCTCTCACTGCCGTGGCCTCTCCCATTGTGGAGCACAGGCTCCAGACGCGCAGGCCCAGCGGCCACGGCCCACGGGCCCAGCCGCTCCACGGCATGTGGGATCCTCCCGGACCGGGGCATGAACCCGTGTCCCCTGCATCGGCAGGCGGACTCTCAACCACTGCACCACCAGGGAAGCCCTATGTCTTTGATTTTGAAACAAAACACAAAACAAAACAAGCAGAAACAAAAAGGGACAAACAAGGAAAGGGCTGTCTGTCCTGGGGCACTATATTGGAAAAAAATAATAATAAAGCACAAACTCAGATTCCAAAGTTCTGTATTTTTCAAAATAAAGATCACACATTGTTTAGAGACAATCTACACAAGAGTTACAAAAAATAGTTGCCCAGGCATAAGCATACACAGGTTTGTTAATTATACACATATGGTTACAAGTGTGCTTGCAAAAAAGTTCATTGGAAATATACACAAGGCTCTGGAAATGTACACCGTGTAGTGTTACAATTCTATATTCAAACAAGGAAAATTGACAGTATGTTACATTCACTTACAAGTAGACAAAATGCAAAATACAGTTCATCTTCTGTACAAAAAGGAAGGGCAATTCACACTTTACAAGGTGAGAGGGGCTCTGATTGTAAGGAAAGTTAGGGCGGGGCTGAACTTTGCACGTCCTTTTGACTGTCACAAAATAAGCAAAACATTACTTTTTTAGGATTAAAAAAAACCCAAAACCACTAGTATGAACTGAATCATCTTGAATAACATTTAGAAAGGATCTTGCTACTATCTGACTAGGTGACAAATAAAACCAAGCTATTTTTTTCTTTTTAAAAGTTAACTAGGCTGTATAAAGAACATTTATTCCTTCAAAAGAAAAAAAAAATTTACTTCTGGTTGAAATTACAATTTACAATATACAACACTATATGCTACGACCATAAAAGGTGTGAATATACACTGAATGCACAGGGCTGGCTAATTTTCTTTTCTTACCAAAAAACGTGTTTATGTTGATTCAAACTTCTCCACATTTACATTACAGGTATACAAATGTACAATTGTACAATCAAAAGTATGTTCGACTACTAGGGTACATTATAGATACAGATTAGACATCAAAACAAGAAAATACTACAAATTTGTATATATGCAAAGTCTACACCAAGTATACACTATATATTTATAGAAGCAAGACCAAAAGCAGAGTTGGATTTTCTTTTTTCTCATGCTAAGTAATCAGATTTTGCCTTTCAATGTTAACAGAAAAAAATCCAGTAGGCAGTAAACAATTATACCCGCCTGGCCTTGAAAGACATTCTGGGTGCTCACATCTCCTCCTCACAAAACAGACTACACTATTTTCTTCAGCATAGTAGTCTCCAAAAAAGGCAATTTTTAGAAGTTCCATAAACTTAATGTCATAAACTGAAGCTTTAGCAACTCTGAAAATGATTTTCATTTTATATATATATATTTATATATATATATTTTTTATAAACATTGTTAAATGCTAGTTTGGGGTCATTTAACTAAAATTCAAACTTCTCAGGTTTTTTTGTTTGTTTTTCTTTTTTACTAAAATGAGGAGTTGGGGAAGAGCTATTTGCAAAACTTGCCAGCGAGGCAAATGAGTTAAAAACCTTTTTTTTTTTTTTTTAAACTTTTTTGTTAAACCAACCACCCTGAAAGTTTCCACATGTGGAATATAGATACAACGTTGAACAAAATATGTGGCCTCCCATGTACATTGGTTACCTATGTACAAGTATCCTATACACCAGTAAAACAACAGGGCAATTAGTCAATTAAAAAAAATAATTAGTACATGTTATGCATAATAAAATTAAACAAATTTACAAAGGCTTTTCCACTTGTGGATTTGATTCCTTTTTTGGGAGGAGAGGGTAATCCTGGAGCAACCATTTACCCATTTCAGATTCTACACTAGAATATTTCTGGTTGCTGGTTGGATTCACCAGTGGGCCAGTGAGGTCAGTGGGAACAAGGGGACAGGGGAGACACTGCCTCAGATAATACCATTAGGGGGGCCACAGATGGGCCCTAAGTCAACGCCATTCTTCATGTAGTATTTCTCCAGCTTGGCCAGAATGTGCTTGCCGTAAGTGTACTTGCGAAGAGTCGCGATGTGAGGCCGGATCTGGGGAGAAAGCAGAGTCCGTGTCACTCTGGCCTGAGGCAGGTTCAGGCAGGCTCCTGGGTAACCTGCTCCCAGGGACCACAGGGCGCCCGCCAGCACGCACGCCTCACAAGCAACACCTTTCACTGGCTCAACCCGAGCCCCTGAATTCTCAGGCTGCACTGACCGAACAGATGAGGGGAGCAGCTCCTAGCCTAAGCGCTGAGGCAGGACCTGAGAGCTCTGGAGGTCAGACGGCCACAGACCACTTCCAGAACAGTATGTGGAGAAAGTGCATCCCAAGACTGACAATCACACTGTCCACCACCGCCTGCACTGCATCGCCCTCAAGGAGGCTTTTGGCCCCTCTGGTCCCTCGCAAGGCACCTCAGCTCTCCTGAGCAGCGGGGGTTTCTTTCTGGGCACCATGAATCCTGTGCTCTCCAGTCCATAGAGAATCACAAAAAGCTACTAATGACGACAATAAAAATGACTAACATAAGCCAAGTACAGTTCATTTTGAAGCTTCCTAAGAGAGGTGTGATTATCCCCATTTCACTGACGAAAAAATGGAGGCACAGTGGGTAAGTCACTCATCTAAAGTCAAATGGCTAATAAGGGACATTAGAGGTATTGGGAACCCCACTGTCTAGCTACACCAGAAAATTTTTTTTCCTCCAGAAATTATTCTTCTCCCCACTGTCTCTCATGGCTCTGCTCCAGTCTCACCCTTCACCCTCTCAAAGCACGCTGAGATCAGCCCTACGAGCCATCTCTTCTGTTCTCTGGGCCGACCCACGTCCGCAAGTCCTGTGCATCCCAGACAACTCAGGAGGCACTTCCTCTCTGGAACCCCCTTTCCTCTTCTGTGAGTTCATGGAGCCTTCTACATACCTCAGCTACAGCACGTAGCACACTGTGTTCACAATCATTTGCATAACCACCAACCGTCCACACAGACGGTGAAGACCCACAACATTAACCTGCTTCCCCATCGCAGCTCGCGCTTATACTCGAAACACAGGACAGTGTACCAGGGAAGATGGATGCTCTCAAGCCTGAGCGCTCTAGGCAGACTATTTTGTCTGTTTCGTTGTGCCCTCAAAGCAAAGAAGGATCAAGTGGCGCTAGAAACCATTTCTGTACCCCTCACAGGACACAGACCTGTATCAGCTATTATATTCTCACCTAGGAGCCTGTCTGGAAAACTATTCAGTCCTTGGCTCAAATTCTGAGCTGTGTGACCCAGACCATTTGCCTAACCTTCCTAAACGCATCTATAGAAAGGATGCCACACTTTCATTTGGGTTGCAGGCTGGACTCTATACACAACTGATGTTTTGGTCACTAGAACTGGAGGCTCCAACCCCCCCTTGCTTTTGGTAGCTCTTCTTTTAGAAACTAAGTGAAATTCAATTCATTCACCTGTCTCTCCCCAGGAATGGCTCACTGGTAAGACCACTTAACCTTTACACCTGTCCTCTTCCAGTCAAAAAACTAACAACCCATGTGCGTGTACGACATTGCTGAACTCCATTTTTCACTTGATTTAAAGGAAATGCTGAACTATTCTAACAGTCCCCCGTCCAAGTCCTCACTGCTCATCTCCCGCTGCCTCCCCTCCTCCAAGTTACTCATCAGCCAGGACCATTATTGGAAACGTAAATGTGATTCCGGCACCACAGCCCTGTCCCACTGGACTTGCTGTACTTCTTCAAATACACCGTCTTGTCTCCTGCTTCCAAACCTTCAAGCTCTAGGTTCCCTCTGCCTGGAAAAGGTTCAGGGCTTTATTCCAATGTCACTCTCTTGGGGAGCCTTCTCTGCACCCCACAATAGAAGAGGCACCCTCCATATTCTCCCACAGCTCTCCCCAGCATCAGTGTAACCAACTATGACACTGCTGTGTCTACCAACACGGTGCCCTGATAAAGGAGCGCTTGCTGTAGAGCATATGTGCTTGTTAACTATTTGTTGAATGAATGAATGAATGAACTCCCAACCTGCCATGTGTCTCCAACATTCCCTCTGCCTTCACCAGCGTCCCGACATGCCTATCTGAGTCTCACGGCTTAAGGACTTTGGACTCCCCAGCCTTCAATTGCCATTGCTGACACCAGCGCAGTGTTCTGTTGTGTTTTGTTTTGAACTGGAAGTGGTGGGTGCCTCGTCTGGCTCAGAACTTGAGTCCATAACAAAGATTCTCATTACTGAACTTTGTTCTCAGAGAGGGCAAGTGGCTCATCATTGCCAGACCGCGGCCATCCCCTCCATCGAGAAGGGCTGAGTGAGTTCGGAGCCCAAAGGCTGAGGGTTCAGATCAGCAGCACCTGAAGGCTCACGGCACTGCCTAGCGCAGACACAGCGCGGCACACCTGCCTGTGGGCTGGTCAGGCTTCCCGGGCCTCGTGGTCTGTGTGGGGCCCGTTGGACCTGCTCTGAGGCCATCGGCCTCTTCACGTGCTTTCTGTGCCAGCTCCCACTCACAGCACCCAAACAGTTCAGATTTCTGTCCCTTTTTTCCTAACTCCTCTGCAGCCCAGACTTCTCCTCCTGCAAAGCCTCCCCTCAAAACCTCGGGCATGTGCTCTCACGTCTCACCGCTGCTTCCCGCCACCCTTCTCCACGTGTGCTCCGTGGGCAGGGCTCAGTCTCGGCCATCAGTCTCTGTGCTGATGTCTGGCACACAGTGGGCACCAGGTCAACGCACCAGGCCAGGTGCTGCCCTGGGCAGGCGCTCATTCAGTAAATAGTGGTGGAATGAATGATGAAAGGGAAGAGGGAGGAAAGGAAATAAGGCAAGCAGGTTGATTTGCTGAACTGAGAAGCTGGTCTCCTAGGAGCCAAGGGGTAGAAACATGGGCTTAAGATCGGGGAGGGGACTCCCTCACAAAGACTGTGTTTAACACTCACACCAGTGAGTTACTGACAGAGGGCCAGCAAACACAGGGATAATGGCCATTCCAGATAAAAGGAAAAAGAAGCACAGCATGAGACACAATCCAGTGACAAACTCTGCAGAAAGAAGCAAGATGCCCACCCTCCTTTACATGTCAGAAATGAGAAGAACCAAGGGCCCTGCACTTTCTCTCTGGTTGAGATCTGCACAAACTGGCCTACCTTATGCATGACGATCTTCCTCTGGGCTGGCTCTGCCACATCAATCATCTTCTGGACCACATAGTTGGCGTACTGGTCCTTCATCATGGTGTATAAGGCACTGTGGGGACCATCGTTCATGGTGCACACCTCGTCGATGAGCACAGCGCGCTCCGTACGGGAGGCATGAGTGACACACTTCTCCACAACATTGCTGTAATGAGATAAATCCAGGGACAACTCTTAGAGGGACCCTGTTAGGCTGTGCTTGTCTGGCCTCTGCCCTGACCTCAGGATCAGCAGCAAAAGAGCTCTTAATATTTTTGGCAGATTAATTCCTCTTCTGTTTGGCTCTATGAGACTCCACCTTTGCCATCTGTGACTTCCAATGTGAACCATGGCCGAGACCAGGTCTTGGAGGATACCAGAACCCAACCCTCTAACAGGTGAGGGTAACAAGCCCAGGTAAGTGAAGGTTCACAAGACTCGTTAACAGCTGAATTGGTTAATGAGCATAATTTCAACAGGTATCAGAATCTATCAATTCTTTGCTCACCTCTGTGAGCTTAATGAGGCCAGGAACAAGTCTCACTTACATCTAGATCTCTAGTGCCAAGCACAGAGCCTGGCACTACAGACTTGGTCTACAGACTTATTGGGTGAAGGAAGATACAAGTAGGAACCACAGCCCTCATTCAACTACTTCACGCTGCCTCTGAAGAACAAGAAGAACCCCCAGGTATGTCTGCATTTCTAAACACTTCACAGATGTATCATCTTGGGAAAGGAAAAAAAGAAGTGTGGTTACATTAAATCAGAGTTCTTCTACAATCCAGAGGGGCTGCAGCAGCTGATGAAATTACACCCGGCCATGCTCAAGGGCGCTCACCATCCAGGAGTGACTGACTACTCGTGAATGTTTGGTTTTGTTAAGTCAGCACTACTCTGCACCTGTGGCTCTGTGGGTATGACGAAGTTGTGTGATGTCAAAGAACAAGAACAATACTTATTCTTTGTATTTGTATTACTGGAGCCCATACTTCGCAGAGAGAGCATTTGGTAGGTGCGCCTCGCAAAGAGTTCATGATTGGGGGAAGAGCTGCTCTGGGTCACAGGACACTCGGGTAGAAAAGGAACGTTCAAACCTAGCTAATGCACAAAGCTCTTTTCTGACAATCCTGAAAGACGGCCATTTAGCCTCTGCTTGGGAATTTCCAGTGATGTGGAAGTGATTCTAGGGCATCCTACCATACGAGTGAACGGCTTTGTTAAACATTCTTTACATACTGAAATAAAATATGCTTCCCTGAAATTTCACCCATTTGTCTTAATTTTGCCTTCAAGGGCTGAAAAAAGGATGTGTATACCCACTCCAGAAGCACCAAAAAAGCAGAGATAGTGTCTTACTCCTTCTTTCAAAGGCCAGCCCCGTCAATAACTGAACAGTCATCACAAATAACCATCACCAGAACAAGTCCCTATTCCAGAGTTTTTAAACCATAAGAAGGTGTTGCTCCCATGGAGCTCTGACAGGACCCCCTCCATGTTACCTGGTTTAGCGTACTGAGTATTTATTATTCACATGCTTTTATTTAGAAAACAAAATTCTCAAGCTGAATGTCCAAGAACTACCATCCTACCAGATATTTTTTCGATCTTCCTTCTTAAGATACACAGAGTAAATCAACTGATAATCAATCAGGTTTAATTAAGACAACAGCCTCTCCCTTCTGATACAGGAGAAATATGGGAAAACCTTTACCCCCACCTTCCTTCCACAGTACTATGCAATTCTAGCACAAGCTGAAGGTGTGGCATGTGGAAGTGAATCTCCTAATAGCCACCGCCTTCTCCCTTAGCAGAAAAGGGAGTTAAGACATTACTGAGCTGGTTCAGTAGCACAAAGCCAGTCACGATCTCCAAATGTTCAGGCAAAGAACTCATCACTTTTTAGAACTGCCTGGCTGGGTTGTACCTTCATCCACCCGAGGACTGCTTCCCCTATAAAGTGGTCAGGATTAGAATAGGATTTTCTACTAAACTAGGTTGCAGACAGGACACACATTCTTCTGGGTGGAGGACTGAATCCTCAGCAGTGACCTGTCTTCCAAGAAAGTAAGCAGGTAGATCAGCTACCACCACTTGGTAGGATCACTGATCAGGATCCCACTTGGCCAAAGGCTTCCTTCCACCTTAACACACAATCCATATTGTTCCAGTCTTTAAAGTCTATTCTAGCGTTTCTGAAACTGTGGTTCCCAACCCATTTATGGCTGAGGAAATCAACTTAGTGATTTGAGACTCGTTTTTTTTTTTTTTTTTTAATGAAACAGAATAGTAAGTGTCAGAATTAATTATAAGCAATAGATCTTCAGTTACCTGTGCATGCACATGCCTATGCACTCAAAGTCAATGAAATATTTACTTTGTATTCCGTATTAACATCCAAAATGTCATAAGGTCACTAATCTGTTTAATTGATTTGTTTCTATTATTTGATTTTCAAATTTACTGGCTCCTTCTCCTGTTATCTCTAATTTACTGTTGAAGCCATACAGTGAATTTTATTTCAGATGTTATATTATTTTTCTACTCTATAATTTCCATGTTATTCTTTCTATAATAAAGCTTCTAATTCTCTACTAACATTTATCTTTTCATTTCATTACAAGCATATTTTCCTTTACATCCTTGAGTATAATTAAAATACTTTATAATACTTTAAAATATAGTATTTTAAATACTAATTACTTCAAAATATAATAACTTTATAAAATGCTTTATAATCCTGCTCTGCTAACTCCAACATCTGGGTGGTATAAAACTATTCATAGGGTTTTTTCTATTTTTTTCTTTTTTCTTGAGTATAGGCCACATATTCCTGTTATCTAGACATGGCAAATGATGCTCTGTCATATTCCTCCTACGAGTGTTACTCCTTCACTCCCCCCCCCTTTTTGGTACGCAGTTAACTTGGCTGAACAAAAACTGCAAAATTCTCCCATACGGTAGGCAGCAGATGAAACCTCAGTTCAATTCTTTTAGCCTTAGTTGGGTTGCCTTGAGTTTGTCCTATACAAATGAGGTTCAGGAGTCAACCAGATATTTAGAAAGTTTAAATTTAGGCTTCCTCCTCCTCCCTGGTTCTCTTCCTTTCCAGGATTTCTCCCGTCATTTTGTCACTCCCATGGTCATCATTTTGTAACTTTCCTAATTATAGTCAATACCGTATTATAAATTTCAAAGTTGCTAACAGGCTAGATCCTTAATGGTTCTCAACATAAAAATGATAATTATGTAACATAACAGCTAATGCTACTGTAGGAATCATATTACAACATATAAATGTATCAAACCAACACGTTGTACACCTTGAACTTGCAGGATGTTACATGTCAATTATATATCTCCCCCTCCCCAAAAAAAGGAGGGGGGGGAGGACGGGGACATTTTCCCAGTGCAATTAACCTTCTTCCAAGTATCAACAACCTCCCCTACTCCTCTCTGGTTATCTCCCTGCTCTCTAATGTCTTCATGTCTTCATGTTGTTTTGGGCACTTTGTCAACAATTTATTAGTTGTTATCTGTGAGAGGACTGGGCCCAAAGTAGCTACTAGGTCATTATCAGACCACAACTCTATTATAATATTAATACTTAACACTATATCCAAGAGTGAGATATTAAATACACTGAACAAGAAAGTAAATAGGACAGCGACCCCCAAAAAAGAACTAAGAGATTCTGTCCCCTATTTCCATGATCCCGACAAATGTCCAAAAATAGCAATACAAGGTCTAAGAGATGACCCTGATGTGCTTAGGCTGTTGAGACACTGGCTCTGTGGGTGCTTTTATTTCTTTTCTCTATTTTCCATGCTGTAATGTTATAAGATTTCACAAATTAAAAGTGAACAATTTAAAAACATCAAGGTTGTATGAGTCACACCTGCCTTGCAATTTATTTTAAAAACTAGAGAAGAAAAATATTCCAAAAATACAGAATACTATGTTATGTGTATGATAGGATATACAGACTCTACTCAGAGTATCACACCACTAAGCCGCTGGAGGGCCATTCATTCATTCATTCATTCAGCTGCACCTGGTCTTAGTTGCGGCATGCGGGATCTTTACTTGTGGCATGCGAACTCTTAGTTGCAGCATGTGGGATCTAGTTCCCTGAGCAGGGATTGAACCCGGGCCCCCTGCATTGGGAGCGCAAAGTCTTAGCCACTGGACCACCAGGGAAGCAACAATTTCTTCTCCAACCTCTGCCACTTATAAGTTACCTAAGACATCTTTCACAACCTGGGAATAACTAGTACATTTTATTCTTGGGCTGGTATGATATGAAGACTGAAAAGAGATTTTTAAAAATACTAAGGCCTATATATAGATATGGTCACCTGCTCCTTAATTCAGGTATCAAAAAGGAAATTGAGTAAAGAACACTTCACAATTCCAAACAAGTAAGTTACTAAAATACCCAGTTTACCAAAGTACAAAATGCATATGCTTTAGAAACATATTCCCCAAATTTCAAAGTGGCGAACTCTGGGGGAATGAGGAGCCCACTAAGAGATGTCTTATGTTTCATACTTTGTAGCAGAACTCTTTGACTTTTTTAGCTATGTATACTTTGAGGAAAATAAACATTAAAACAAAAAAAGTATGAAAATTTCTCTAGAGCTGAAATACTATTTAATCATCTCTTCTGGAAAATAGTCTGAGTAATTCAAAGCACATACCTTGCAAATTTGTGCTGACTCAATACAAGTACATTCCCTCGAATTTCTGCTACAATTTTACTTTTATCCTCAGGACGACCATGCTCCAATACATGCTGGATTACATAGTTTCCATATTGATCCTATTTGAGAAACAACAAGAGAAATTTTTAAATTTATATATAAACAGGCTCTATGTTACTTAAATCCTTATATCTAATCAACACCCATCTTCCTGTAAGACCATGATGGCTTACCTGAACACTAATGAACACATAAGAATTTTTTAAATGGATAGGTAGTGACAATTTTTCCCTGTCATTACAAAACAGGAACACGTTATTACTAGACAATGGTTTCTATATATATATATATTTATGCCCAAAGGTCCTAGTCAGGGTCTTCATAAAGTACTATACACAAAAATGTAGGCCTCTTCTCATTTAAAAAAAAAAATAAAAAAGAAGAGAAAGTAGGTGGGAATAAAGAGCTGTTTTTCTCTCTAACAGAAATATACAAATGGGTCTGTGCGCCTGTCTTTAACAAAGAAAAACTGGAAATACTCACAACACCTAATTAAATAACATTACAAGCACACAATGGAGATACTCATCTAAAGTGAAAGATGCTTTGAAAGAGTAAGTGTGTGTGAGCAAGGAATTCCAAAGGCAGAAACATTTATTTGTAAGGTGTAAAAAATTAAAAGTGCACATATAATGCTTTTTAAGAGCGCCTATGCCAAATGTGCCTGCTTCTGGACAGCAGGGTTATGGGTGGTTTCTTCTGTTCTGCTGCTACTTTCTGTACTTTCAAGCTTTTCTACAATGAATATTTAACACACTTATAATCTCACATCTCTCACCAAAACAAGCAACAAACACTGCCCAAAAATTGCTTCAGGACAACATACTCTATGTAGAAATTGTTCAAACAGTATGATATGGGAGACAATTTTAGTAGAAGCAAGACAAAGTACCAAAACTAGAAAGAAAAAATCAACTAATCCACTTAGTTCATTTGCAAAGATGAAACTGATAGACTAAATGGCCTGCCTAAGTGGCCACAGCTAGCTTAATCCATGACAAGAGTTCTAGCTTTTGACAGTTCTTGGCAGATCTCTTGATGAATCAGAGGCAGATCTCAACTCCAAGGCCAGGGTTCTACTCATTACCCCTATTCATAAAACACGAACCAGGCTGGTGCAAATGAAAACTTGCCCAGAGCTTCAATGGGCATTTTAAGCACATTAACCTCTTCTGGAACAGATACCTGTGCTAAGAAAACACAAAAGCCCACAGGTGTTTGCAGTTACTCTACTGGCAACTCCACTACCTGTACAAGTTGCTCTGTGTGCTGGTGAAGCTCCTCTAAAATAGGGAGTGTCTGGTCAGGGAGACAGTGCTCCAGGATCCTCTGAATCACTCGGCAGCCATAAGGATGTGTGGACAAAGCAAACACCTAGGGCAGACCAACACAAACAAGAAAGCCAAAAATAACAGTTGCCACTTTCAGTGCTTCAGTATTGTTTACATACATTATCCCATTAATCTTCCCAATGACCCTGAGAGAGAATCATGATTAAAACTGAAGCTCCTAGAAGTTTACATAATGTGCCTACAGTCATATAGGTAGTAAATGACAGAGCCAGGATTTTATTTCCTAGTCTGACTCCAAAGCCCAAATTATAAGTATGGCATTTAAGTTCTCTCTACATACAATAAGGTGAGCATGTATGTGTGAGGATAAACTTATTTCTTAAACCCATTCTAGGAATTCATAGATGTACACAAATTCAGAGCTAAGAAGGACTTTATTGAGAAAAAGCTTATTTAGAAAAGAACAGAGAATTGGTCAAGGTCATAGAAAACACACTTAGTTAAGAGTCCACTGTGTCAAAGGATGGGTTTAAAAACAGAAAAAAGAAGGGCTGGGATCAAAGCCTGAATGCTTTCACATAACTACACTGTAATGTTCTGAATTTCAGCTTTATAAAAACGCTAAACACTCACAGTCTGGAACAACTTGACTTATTTCACTCAACATTATGTTTCAAATATTTACTTATAATACTGTGGGCTTCTATCGTTTATTCTGTATATCTGTATAGTATAATGTTGGGAAAATATGTGGTTTGTTTTTTTGGGGGGGTCCAATCCTCTCCTGATGGACATCTGGTTTATTTAGTCTTTTCCTATTAGGAGAATAATGCTGCTTTAAACATGTCTAAATACGTCTCATGGTATACATGACCAAACATTTCATCAGGTATATACCTAGGCCAGGAGTGCTAGATCACAAGAAATATAAATGTTGAACTTTAAAAGATACTAAATTATTTTCCAAAATGGGTCTATTCCCACCAGCAGTGTATCTAGATCTCACATCCCTGTCAGTACATAGTAACCAATGGTAGAAAATGGTCTACGGGACTTCCCTGGGGGTCCAATGGTTAACACTCCACGCTTCCACTGCAGGGGGGCACAGGTTTCAATCCCTGGTTGGGAAACCGAGATCCCACAAGCCGCGTGGTGCGGCCCAAAAGAAAGAGAGAGAGAGAAAAGAAAGAAAATGGTCTACTATCTGTGGTCTTAGTTTGCATTTTCCTGATTACTTCTTCTGTCTATTCAGGCTTTAAGCCCATTTTTGCATTAATTTGTATTGTTCTCCTTGATT
Organism: Aethalodelphis obliquidens; assembly: GCF_003676395.1. Taxonomy (NCBI): domain Eukaryota; kingdom Metazoa; phylum Chordata; class Mammalia; order Artiodactyla; family Delphinidae; genus Aethalodelphis; species Aethalodelphis obliquidens. The sequence goes on along the minus strand of NW_020837953.1, from coordinate 28,536,251 downwards.
TCAGGAGTTCTTTATATATTCTGGTTATCAATTCGTTGGCATTTTCCATCTTGAAAATATCGTCTCCCATTCGGTGGCTTTAATCCTTTTACTTTCTTGTATATTTCACACACACACAAAAATGTAAAGATAAACAGATCTACTCTTTTCTTAATTAACTCAGAAAATCCCAATAACCCTCAAGTTAGTGTCTGTAATCTACTTAACCACTGCAGTTTTAAGTGAGCAAAACCTAAACAATTCTAAAATCCCATTTCGATCTAGGCTTTAGCAGTACCCATGACTACACCTGAAAATCTATTTGGTATTTCCAATTTTTCCCTTTTCAAAAACAAAAGCAATTTCACACACCCAAAAAGATGTATTTTACCCTCTTGTCCCACCTAGCTTAGGAGACTGGGAGAAGGTTGTTTTTTGGCAAAAGAAATTAATGATAACAGCCAATTGAGGGGCAATTCTGGAAAAACTAGGGTATGACAAAATATCAACTCTGCTTGGAAGCTAGCGCTAAAAGCACACTAGTCCTTACGATATATAAGTAAATAGGAGAAACTGGAAGCTATCTCTGGTTGTGTGCCACTTAACAGAGTTCAAACCAACCTGATCACTGCCCCACCCAACCCCCCCAAATTAAGAAGCACCTTGTTATTTTAAAGACATAGTGACACATAACCTGTAAGATTAGTTCTGTAAATGACCTAAATTTTAAAACATGATAAAAACTTTTAAATATCAAGATAAATAGTACTTAACCAAAGGAAAAAATTTATTCTTCAAGTATCTGATGACAGTACCCCATCCTGACATGAGCGGATATCTGCATTAATGATGGAGAGAACACCCATGGACAATTAAGGGAAGAACCTTGGGTGCACAGAGCTAGGTACCTGACCCCACTGAATAGGACTACTACTTACTGCAGTCTAAAGTACACTAAGCTCTTTAGAACACTCCACAAACCCCATCCTGTTCTCTGTTCACAATGGAAACATCCATCAACTTGCTTCCCTTATTTCTTTCCTAAGGCACTTACCTGTCCCTTAAACGCATCGATGATAAACTGCAAAGATTGGGGTTGCACACATTCAATGCATTTCTGAACCACGTGATTGCCATTCTGGTCTTTCACACACTTCAGGACATGGCCATCTAGCTCCCGAACCATCTCATTCTATTGGAGACAAGGAAAGAAAGCACCACCAGAATCACAGAGAGCAAACACCTGGACGGTCAACGTTCTCCTCACCAAACACAAAAGCACTGATCAGGGAATCCGTGACAATTAAAGTGGGACAACTCAGCTGTGGCACTCTGACAACCTGGTAACAAATGAAGACTGGAGTTTTTTCACGTGTTAACAAACTTCCTATAATAATAACCAGTCTTTTTTTTTTTTGATTCTTTTCTTTTTTTAAAAAAAAATTATTTATTTTTGGCTGCACTGGGTCTTTGTTGTTGCATGGGGGCTTTCTCTAGTTGCAGAGAGAGGGGGCTACTCTTCGTTGCGGTGTGTGGGCTTCTCATTGCAGTGGCTTCTTTTGGTGCGAGCACAGGCTCTAGGCGCACGGGCTTCAGTAGTTGTGGCTCGCGGGCTCTAAAGCTCAGGCTCAGTAGTTGTGGCGCGTGGGCTTAGTTGCTCCACGGCATGTGGGATCTTCCCAGACCAGGGCTCGAACCCGTGTCTCCTGCATTGGCAGGCGGATTCTTAACCACTGTGCCACTGGGGAAGCCCAATAATAACCAGTCTTAAGAAAGTTCTCTAACTTGCAAAAGACCTGTCTGGGAGTTACCAAAAAAGTGCAGTCATCTTCAAATTATAAACGAGCCGATATCAAATCAACTACACTGTATTAGAGCATTTCACATACAATTCATCATGTTTTCACCATGAGAACCCTGTAAAGTACATATTACTAAAAATGAGAGTAGTTAATCTAGAGCTTACTCTAGGCTAAGTAGACCTCTAAATGCTTAACATGCTTTGACTCACAATCTGCCTCACAATCCTATGCAGTAGACACTATTACAGAGGAGGAAATCAAGGCACAGACAAATTAGCTGACTTGTTAAAAATCACAGACCTAGACTTGCTCCTATTCAAACCCAAGCAATCTGATTCCTGTGTGTGGCAAAACAGACCATGTCAGCAAACCACCTGTCAAATATTACCCTGCACACCTTCCTCCACCCGTATATGTGAATATATGAAGATATTGAGTCTGAGAGGGGTTAAGCAATGTATTAAAACTACAGACAGTGACTGAATCAGAATTCTAGCCCAGTCTGTGGCTCCAAAATGATCTTCCCATCAGGCCAGACTGACTGCAACGTCAGCTGGAGCAATACGCTCAGTTCACGAAATGTGTCCAAACTCAGGGAAATACAGAAGGCCAGGGGCTTCCCTGGTGGCGCAGTGGTTAAGAATTCGCCTGCCAATGCAGAGGACATGGGTTTGAGCCCTGGTCTGGGAAGATCCCACATGCCGTGGAGCAAATAATCCCGTGCGCCATAACTACTGAGCCTGAGCTCTAGAGCCCGCGAGCCACAACTACCGAAGCCCATGCGCCTAGAGCCCGTGCTCTGAAACGAGAAGCCACTGCAATGAGAAGCCCACACACCGCAAAGAAGAGTAGCCCCCGCTCGCCACAATTAGAGAAAGCCCGTGTGCAGCAGTGAATACCCAATGCAGCCAAAAATAAATAATTTTTTTTTTAAAAAAAAAAGGCCAGACAATGAGTAAGTGACTCTGTGTGTGTGTGTGTGTGTGTGTGTGTGTGTGTGTGTGCGCGCGCGCGTGTGTGTGTGTAGGTGCGTTGGGATTTTGACTGGACCCCATCCCCAAACTTGCTGCCTCAGGTCTCAGGCATACTTAAGCTGAATACCTGTACCACGGCTGGGCCCTGGTACTTGCTGCCCAATTTCCTTGCTATATACAACCTCTGTATATTAGTTCCACTGTGCTGACTCCATATTTATGGTAGAAGACTACAAGCCAGTTTATAATGGTGACATTTGTGAATGCAATGTCTTAAATCCCTGAGATGTTAAACATGTCAAAGCAACTAAACGATTTTCTAATTAAAGAAATTCAAGACTACAACGCCAGGGACTAAACAAGCAAAACACAAGAGACTCAGGAAAGTTTCCTGAAGCAATTAATCAAATGTCAGAAAAGAATAATTTACTACGGAAATATAATTATAGGAATGATAAATAGAGAAGGACGCCTATATAAAGATAAACACAAGGGACACTTCTAATAATCAAAATGAAGGAGAGGGGGCTTCCCTGAACATTTTCTTGAGCCCAAAGAGGTAAAAACTCCACTGGAGATGAGTTTATTTCAGCTAAAATACACTTACATCTGGAAAAGAGTAAATTATTCATACCAGGAGCAGTAGTTTAGACCCAGAACAAGAATCACAGAGAAACCAGACCAGGAAAAGATATGCAGGAATAGCAGGTAGAAAGAACAATTGCCAGGGGGAAAGGAAAGGGGGGTAAAAACTACTACAATGTAGCCATTGGATCAGAAAAACAAAAAACAAAAAAACAGGAAAATCTGGAGAAAAAATCAACAATTTATCATAATCCTGGGAGAGGGCAAAGATGGGGAAAATACCTGGGAAACCGTAATTTCCTGCTTGCTTTCAGTAAGCGGGCATTATGGTCAAAAGAGGAAAAAAATTTGCATGTTCAAATCAGACAAGAAAATTAAAGAGGAAAGATTCAGCCATCAAATTTTCATCCCTCAACATCCCAGGGAAAATTAAAACTGACAATGATCTGAACATTAAAAGAAAACAAACTAGTAGCTTCACCCCTGCTTCTAATTACTCACACACAGCACCCCTATTACTGCTGTATCTCCAGTACTGGCACTAAATGAATGAACTCCCAACCTGCCATGTGTCTCCAACATTCCCTCTGCCTTCACCAGCGTCCCGACATGCCTATCTGAGTCTCACGGCTTAAGGACTTTGGACTCCCCAGCCTTCAATTGCCATTGCTGACACCAGCGCAGCGTTCTGTTGTGTTTTGTTTTGAACTGGAAGTGGTGGGTGCCTCGTCTGGCTCAGAACTTGAGTCCATAACAAAGATTCTCATTACTGAACTTTGTTCTCAGAGAGGGCAAGTGGCTCATCATTGCCAGACCGCGGCCATCCCCTCCATCGAGAAGGGCTGAGTGAGTTCGGAGCCCAAAGGCTGAGGGTTCAGATCAGCAGCACCTGAAGGCTCACGGCACTGCCTAGCGCAGACACAGCGCGGCACACCTGCCTGTGGGCTGGTCAGGCTTCCCGGGCCTTGTGGTCTGTGTGGGGCCCGTTGGACCTGCTCTGACGCCATCGGCCTCTTCACGTGCTTTCTGTGCCAGCTCCCACTCACAGCACCCAAACAGTTCAGATTTCTGTCCCTTTTTTCCTAACTCCTCTGCAGCCCAGACTTCTCCTCCTGCAAAGCCTCCCCTCAAAGCCTCGGGCACGTGCTCTCACGTCTCACCACTGCTTCCCGTCACCCTTCCCCACGCGTGCTCCGTGGGCAGGGCTCAGTCTCGGCCATCTCTGTGCTGATGTCTGGCACACAGTGGGCACCAGGTCAACGCGCCAGGCCAGGTGCTGCCCTGGGCAGGCGCTCATTAACAGTGGCGGAATGAATGAATAAGAGGGTGCAAGTGAAGAAAACTGGAAGGTGGGTTGGAAAAAAGTTTTGTCTGTTGGGTGGTCAGTTCAGGTAGAAGAAAAGGACCACCTTACCTGCTTCAACTCTTGCCAAACAAAAAACCCACCTCTAAAATCACACCTACTAAAGACTACGGTCTGGTCAAAGGGAAAAGTGTTTGAAACCACTGGTTTTAACACAAGACACTTGATCCACTATAAACTTACAAAATTAATTGCACAGTTCATGCCTGCCATGCACAGAAGGTAGCCACAAGCACCAAAGAAAAACTGTGAAAGAAAACTAAAGACTGACAAACTTACGAGGTTCACTACATGTACCATGAAGAAACATCAAACACCAAGAGAAAAGTTAAAGGGGAAACTTACAATTACCTGCTGGTCTGAGGGAATAAACTCAAGAGCTTTCTGGATAACACGGCAGCCATACATCTGCAGTGCCAGTGACAGGACATGGCCTCGAATCCGTTCAGCCAAAGCCAGCTTCTGTTCAAGGCTGCCAAACTAGACATAATGTGTGGGTGAACACCATTACTTAGGTAGAAAGAAAGAAACCAGAGAAAGCAAAGCATTCATTATTCTGTATCAACCATTGGCATACCTCTTTTAGCCCTGTATTCTATGATAAACTAAACCTTTTATTTAAAAAGCCTTTGTTTCTTCAAACCAGTGGTTATCAGCCTCTGATTATGAGGAACTCTTTAATGTTAAAAAACTTCTCAGATATCCAACTGGAGTGGTTTCACTACTAGTATCTGCTAAACAAATAGGCAATTCCTCAAAGCTGTCCTTAACTCATCAATACTATTAAATATACCTATATGTCCAAGAGCATTTACATTTATTCTTAAAACAATAGTACATGTGGAAGACATTGTTTATTACGGCTTTAGACAATGTCTGGGGAAGATTCAAGAACTTCTTGCAACAAATCTACATCACTTCAGTTGTCTGAGCCTTATAAGCTGAAAACAAGTTCTTCTTTCATCTCTATGAAGTTTAAGCCAAAGCACACATGCACACTGCTCTGAATATACTGTTCTATATTACTATAAGAATTGATAATGTCTATTTATACAAGTCAACAGAATAGGGGGAAAGTTAGTAAAATCAAGGGGTATGACAGCACAATGTTAAAACTCTTCCTAGAATGTTTCTCCATCCCTGGCTTTTTATTTTCATTTGAATAGCATGTGAGACTGGAAGAGACTTTATGAATAAGGCTGCCCAACCCACTCATTTCCCATACAAGAGAACTGAAGTCCAGGGACATTCTCTAAGTCAGAGAAGTTCTCTAGCTTGTCCCAAAATCATACTGCTATAACCCACTGTTCATTCAGCCACCCCTAGCTGCATTAACCTCTGGAGCTGGAGATCTCTCTATTTTTATATCTGTGACAAAACGGCATTCGAAAGTCAAAATTACAAGAGCCGTGTTTAGGCTGATATCTTAATCCGTAGCTGGAGAATTCAGAGTCAAAGAACTTAGGTCTTAATGAGAAAAGCTGGGAAGATAGAGGCTGTGAGTGAGCCATTTTTTTCATCTTCACACAAACCAAACAAAGTAAGATGTAAGAAGTTTACAAATTTCTTTTGTTGGGGGGCAGGTAATGTGCAGAGTTGCAGCATTTTCCCCCTGTACCAGATGTTTCATCTCAATGCTTCACTCCTTTCTGGATTTATAATGGGGTTGTTGATACCAGTACACCACAGCTACAATGATTAGCAAAAAATCCCTGCGTTTCTGACATTTTAGTTTAGAAGAGGAAATAGACATTAATCCAACCATCTCGTTAATCCTTTCCAAGGAAAATGATAACAAGAGTGGACATTGTCCACATTAATGAAGGAACAATAAGGAACCAAGGCTGAAGGATCACCCAAGAAGCAGCATTTAACAATCCTCATGACTGTGGTTTATGATGAAAAACACCAGAGTTGGTGTTCAAAGATAATTCTCTAGGAATCCATTTTTAAAAATTCATTTTCAGAACTTTACTGTGGTCCTGCTAAAATTATCTTACAAGGATTTTTCCTCCAAAAATGACACTTTTAGTGAAACTATTTTAGCAATCAGAAATATTGTGCGGGATCCTAAATGGGGAGAATGGTCCTACAAACACATTTCTAAAATACACTAGCATCATCTGCTTGGGTATTTAAATGATGCACTACTGCTAATGAATTGGAGAAACATTTAAATGTGCCTCAAAAAGACCACTCACGCTTCATTTTGAGGACTGGAATGAAATTGCAATTCTAAAAACAGCTAATGAAAATCAAAATGCTATGGAGACTGTCTAAAGTCAAAGGACAGAAAGAACAAAGGCTTACTTCAAAGAACTTCTGAATGACGTAATTTCCAAATACATCCACCATAAGCTGGTAAGCGGCCTGAAGGATTTCATTGAAGACAAGCTGGCGCTCAGCTGGTGTGGCACGCTCAAGTTTCAGCTGAATGAATCTGAAGTAGATAGTAAAAAGGGCAATCACAGCATTTTAGGAAGACTTGGAAAGTATATAAAGATTAGCTCACTTTATATAATGTGTCAGTTCTGAAACTAAATGTATGTGTGTGCATGTGCATATACACAGAGGCACAACAGTGTTGTTTAAATAAATCACTTGAGCTCACTTCAAATTGAAGAATTACTGAAAAGGAAAAAAAAGTTATATTGTGAAGTATCCCCTAATTTAACTGAGCTTTTAGAAGTATATTTAAATTTTAGTATACTTCATTACAACAGGACATGTATTTATGTGTGGGACTGAGAGGGAGCTGAAAAGGGGGCGCAGGAAAAGAGAGAAGAGGGTAAAAACAGGCACAACACAGGGAGAACTCTACCGGACTTTTTCTTTTAGGAACCAGTCCAACATCAATAAACTCAAAGCCTGTGGTCCTTATTATAGTCTTTAACTCACATTCATATGAAGCAGTACATATTTATTAATGATGTGGAACAGTTGTCATCTATGTGCAGTCTCTTTCTAAAGTAGTAGCTATTCAGTTTGCCTTTTTTAGCTCAGGTGACTATATCAGAAAAACCATGTTCTTCTCCCAACCTGGCCTTTAGGATCTAAATATGAGAAATCCTTGCCCAGTAGTAGCAAGCTGGCAGAACTTAAAGAGGAGGTAGGTTCTTTGGGAGTTGTTTTGGTGGAACTGTCAGAGAGAAAGAGAGAGAAAGGGAGAGAGAAGCATGGATGATGTCACCATAAATCTGCTTTTTTCTGAGGACCAGGGTCCCTTTCTGTGAAGTCCATTGGAACAGGGAGTGGTAAGCAAAGCTAAATTCTGTGTCTTATAATAGCATCTTCTAACCTCTGTGCAGACTCTCACTTCTACAGAATATGGAACAACAAAGAAAAGTGGTGGCACCATCTTACTCCTGAGCCGAGATCCAAATTTGCATTTGAATAGTGTCTCTTTGAGAGCAAGATTCTTAATAGCGATTCAAGTAGCAAAAGTGTACACATGTCTTTGTGTTAGTGTTTCTGTATTTCTTAAACTGCAGATATTCTGGGAGGTTCTCATGAACAAAGGAACACCAGACTAATCTTTCAGAAAGGTAAAAAGGTTTGTTTCAGCATGTGATCCAGATTACTAAATGGCTACTCTCCATCACTTGTATATCTGCTGACTCTCATAGCCACAGCCCTCTGAAATAAGTAACAGGAAGCGTACTAAAAAGCAAACTTTGTTTCAATTATTATATGGCAATTTACTTAATGTATACCTTATCTGAAGCATGGAATTTAAGGCATTAAGAGTTCAGTTACCTTAAGTGGCAAAGCCAAGTCCTCACCTGGACCCATGCTGGTCTTGGGAAAACTCCATTATATGCCCAGCAATCTCCCGCAGTTGTAAATTGGGATACCGGTTATTTCGAAAATCTTCCAAAAGCCTGCTCCTGCCAGAGGGCATGACATCAGACATTCCATATCGCAAACGGGAAGAGGAAAAAAGGGTGCTGCTGGGGCTGAAGAGGCTGGAGGCACTGCTCGCGCTGCGGTACTTGGCTTCAGCGCCTGGAGCAGCAGAGATGTATCTTCCACTGCCATTTGTGAGTCCTCCTGTTGGTTACAGAACAGGAGAACTCAAGACTCATTCTTAACGAACTTTATTCAAGAGAGGAAAAAGCATCCTATAAATGAAATCCTGCATCACCTCTGATTTCTTTTCAATTCTGCTGCTTTCGTGTTAAGATTCAATTCTATTAGTGCCACGACTTTCATAAGACAAACTCACCAAGCTGGAAGAAAACTTTTGCACAAAAATTGAGAGGGGAATGCTGTTAACCATTGATAGGAGACTGCTAGCAATAATGGAGCAATGGTTAGTATAGCCCTTAGTAAATAAAATGAGGAAAGGTCCTGCTGTGTGAACCAGCACCTGAACACCAGGATCAGAAAAGACAAAATGCACAGAAACTTCAGTGGTTTTCCACTCTGATCTCTGTGGAGATTCCTGCCATCAGTGGATAATCCCCACTCCCATCTGAAACCCTCCCTTAAAAAAAAAAAAAAATCTGTTTTTTTTTTTTAGGGTACCCAGATTAGTCTGTTTTATATAGTGGACCTCCCAAAAAAGCTTTGAAGGCATGGTTTTGCCACTAAATAGAAGTCTGAAAATCACTAAGGCAACCAAGGCCAAGGATTAGACATAAGGGATAGAAAAAAAGGACGTGTGCTTTGAAATGGAAGGTTTTCCAATTCTTCACCAGGAATGGACAGCATCTAACTCCTTCTACTGGAACAGAGCCTGAAGTGACTGCAGTAGCAACAACTTTCAGGCTACCGATATTGCCGTTTTGACTGCTGACAAGGGAATAATCATTGTGAATCCGAGACACATAAAACAGAGATAAGACTGAAATGCCTATCAAAAGATAAAACAGAATTAAAAAATTATGAGTATATATTTTCAATATATTTTTTTTACAACAGAGGGTTTCTTTTTAAACTTTAGATTGTACTATAAAAAGGATGTGAAGCCCTTTTTCTGTTTTTTCCCCCATTCCTACTTTGCAAAGTAGATAAGAAATACCAGTTAAACCACGAAGAGTGTAGGTAAATAACAATTCAGGAGCCATGAGAAAAGTCACCCAACATGAACTGCCTGTTAACTTCTACAGAGCTTTAGTGAATGTCTGGTCTGGAGTTTAATGGTAGCTACAAAAAGATACTCAGCTTGGATTTCTCCACAGAATTCCAGGGCCCAGTTTCAAAGGTCTGGGTCTCAATGAAAACAGTGGAACCAAAAGGAAATGGCTCAACATTAAATTTTGTTTAAATAGATAAATAAAAATAAAAGCTACTTGCTGAGCATCTGTCCTATGCCAGGCTCTATGCTAGAAGTATTTCATATCCACTTTCTATCAAATTCTCACTGGCATTATGGAAAGGGAGTTTTTAATTCCCATTTATGTAACAGAAAATTAAGGCCCAAAGAGGTGAAATGCTTGTCCAAAGATACAAAACCCAAAATTATCATGGCCAGAATCTGTCACTGCCCTTACAACTACACGAGACTCATTTTCAGACTCAGTTATATAATTTTCTTGTTCTAAAGCAGCGGTCCCCAACCTTTTTGGCACCAGGGACAGGTTTTGTGGAAGACAATTTTTCCATGGACGGGGCGGCGAGGGGTGGGGGGGGGCAGGATGGTTCAGGCGGTAATGCAAGTGACGGGGAGGGATGTGGAGCGGCAGATGCAGCTTCACTCGCTTTGCCCGCCACTCACCTCCTGCTGTGCAGCCCAGTTCCTAACAGGCTGCCAACCCTGTTCTAAAGGACACTGTTTTTCTTGTCAAAATTCCATAATATTTCTTAACCCAAAGGAAAACATTTCTTTAAGGAAAGGAGAGAGGAGGTTTACAAGAAAAGAGAATAGTAGCCATATGGCTGCTCTTTATTCCATTTCAAAAACAATTCTTTCTACCCTGGCTTGAGACAGGGGACAAACAGGCAAAGAGGTGGTAATCAGGTAAGTCAGCAGGTACTGGGAGAGTGTGGTTAAGAAGAAGGAACAGCATGAACATACAAAGTTTTGAAAACAATTTAAAAGGTTAAGAACTTGGTCACTAACAAAGGCACTTAGGGAAAAGTAACATATCAACAGAGAAACAATCAAACTCTTAAAAGGCCTGACAAACATCCAAATTAACATGCAAGGTAGGAGACAACAGCATTCTGCCATGGAATGTGTATCTCTGTAAATAAACTCTCTTTCACTTAAAAAAAATAAACATGGAAGGTGGCCAGGTCCCTGATGACAAGGCTGAATGACAGGAACCAACCCTGAGCACTGCCGTACCCCTAAACTTCCAGTTATACGAGCCAACAAATGAACTTACTGTTTAAGCCACTATTCGATGGATTTTCTGTTACTGTGGCCAAAAGCATACTGACTAATCCATAACATAAATGGCTGGAGTGACTACTGGGTAGATTTATACACCTGCCCTGAAGTTTTGATTTTTGGCTTTGGTGTCTTTGGATGCCAGACAGGATACACAGACACACATATACACACACAGCTTTTATTATTGAGAAAGGAAGTATACAAATCTGAAAAAGAAAATATATTTCTCCAGGTACTATATTATAAATGGCAAACTAACAGTCAACAGGAGTATTTTGCTCAGGCCAAATAATTTTCTTTAAACATTAAACCAACGGTTAAAGTAAATTTTTGCTTAAAAATGTGGTTTTCTGGTTGTTTTTCAAAAGGTACCTGGCAAATAGTAGACCATCATTATTTGTGGACTGCAGCTCCTTTATATGGGGAATATGCAGAAAGGTGTTTTCCAGTTCACTATAGTTTACACATGTAGCTAATACCCAAATTACTATCCCCTGGAGATGGCCCCTGAAAGTGTTTGAATTTTAACCTCATTTTTAAAGGAACATTTCACGTAGGCTCTTTAAGCCTCCTAGTGATTTCACAAAGTTTTTCTATAATATTTTGACAGTAGTGGATTTCACAGAGCTCTGTCCTATGACAACATTTCCACAGAAGTCAAAGGCTTAAATGTTTTGTGTATGTGCAGGTTTCCCACTCCACATGTAAAGAGCCTCACCATTCCACCCTAACAACAAGCAAAAGCTGAAAAATCAACAATTCTTCTTAGATCCACAAGAGAGAGGAAGACAGAGCAAACGACTGTCCCCAAGACTGGAGAGACAGACATACAGGTCACCACAGCTAACCAGACCAGGGACTCAAGTGGACACCACTGCCTGAACCAGTACCAGACTAGGAAAACCTGAACTGTAACTGACAAATTAAGAGGCTCAGTGTGGATGACCCTGAAATACACAACTCCAGCCTACTCAAACTATCCTGTTCCACTAAAGGGAGGAGGAAAAAAACTAAGAAACACTTGTGAAGTTGACAGTCCAGAGGCACAGGCTCACTAAAAGACTGAGACCTAATCATAGGTCTATAGAACATTTTCCCTCCCTCCACACCTCACCACCACATCACTAAAAACCTATTTACAGCAGTTCCTTTCACTCGATGTACCAGGCATGGCTATCAAAGATAAACTGCAAGGCATATCAAAAGGCAAAAAATAAAATTTGAAGAGGAACATCAGGAACATACATGGCAGGGATGTTGAAATTATCAGACTGGGAATTTAAAACAATTATGATTAATATGCTAAGGGCTCTAAAGGATAAAGTAGACAGCATGCAAGAATAGACAGGCAATGTAAGCAGAGATGGAAATCCTAAGAAAGAACCAAAAAGAAATATTAGAGACAAAAAACACTATAACCAAAATGAAGAATGCCTCTGACGGGCTTATTAACAAACTGGACACAGATGAAGAAAGAATCTCTGAGCTAGAGGATCTATCAACAGATTCCTCAAAAACCAAAAAGGAAAGAGAACAAAGACTGGGGAAAAACAAAATCCAAGGACTGTGGGGCAACTACTACAAAGTTGTAACATACACATAACTGGAATACCAGAAGGAGAAGGAGGAGAGAAAGGAACAGAGGGAATATCTGCAACAATAATGACTAAGGATTTCTCTAATGCCAGACACCAACCAGCAGATCCAGGAAGTGCAGGGAACACCAAGCAAGATAAAGACCAAAAAAACTACTCCTTCAACTATCATTTTCAAATTATAGAAAATCAAAGATAAAGAAAAAATACTAAAAGAAGCCACAGAGGGGAAAACACCCCACCTACGAGGAGCAAAGGTAAGAATTACATCCAACTTCTCCTCAAAAAGTATGCAATCAAGAAGAGAAGACTCTAAGTTTTGAGAGGAAAAAACCCACCAACCTAGAATTCTGTATCCTGCAAAATTATCCTTCACAAATGAAGGAAAAATAAAGACTTTCTCAGGCAAACAAAAATTGATGAAATTTGTTGCCAGTAGATGTGACTTGCAAGAAATGTCAAAAGAAGTTCTTCAGAGAGAAATATAAATAATACAGGCCAGAAACTGATCTATATAATGAAAGGAAGAGCATCAAAAAAGGAATAAGTAAAATAAAAATTTTTATTTACCTTATTCTTCAATGATCTGACAACAGTTTGTTCAAATAATAGCAACAATGTATTCAATTATGTATGCTTATGTTTATATCATATACATATATATACACACATATGCTTTATATAGCTGAAATGAATGACAGCAATGACACAAAGGATGGGAGGAAAAGGTTAAGATTATTTTGTTATTTTAAGGTCCTCACACTACATGTGAAGTCGTATAGTCTTATTTGAAAGTGGACCTGGATTAATTGTAAATGTATAATGATCCTAGGGCAACACTAGAAAAAAAAAAAAAAGTAGTAGTATAACTGATAGGTTAAGAAAGGAAATAAAATGGAATCATATAAAATGCTCAATTAAAGCCACAAAAGGCAGAAAAAGAGCAGAAGACAGAAACAAAGAAAAAAAATAGAAGACAACAGATATGGTAAATATTAACCCAACTATATCAATAATCACTTTGAATGTCAATGGTCTAAATGAACCAATTAAAGAGATTGTCAGAGTGGATCAAAAAATGTAGTCCAGGGGCTTCCCTGGTGGCACAGTGGTTAAGAATCCACCTGCCAATGCAGGGGACGTGGGTTCGAGCCCTGGTCTGGGAAGATCCCACATGCCGCATAGCAACTAAGCCTGTGAGCCATAACTACTGAGCCTGCGCTCTAGAGCCCGCGAGCCACAACTACTGAGCCCTTGTGTCACAACTACTGAAGCCCGTGTGCCTAGAGCCTGTGCTCCGCAACAAGAGAAGCCACCGCAATGAGAAGCCCACACACCACAAGGAAGAGTAGCCCCCACTCGCCACAACTACAGAAAGACCGTGAACAGCAACTAACACCCAACACAGCCAAAAATAAATAAATTTATTTTTAAAAATGTAATCCGACTATATGCTGTCTACAAGAAACTCACTTTAAAAATAAAGACACATACAGATTAACAGTAAATGGACGGACAAAAGTATACCACGCTTAAATTAAGATGTGCTTCAGTTACTTTATACAAAGGGTTTTCTAGTATTTCTAGCCATCTAGTATTCCATCCTTTTCCTATGTGGAATGTTTTCATTCATCTTGTTTTGCTTTCTGTACTCAGAGATTTAGTAGATGCCTAATGGGCAAAGTCCTGCCTTCTTTGCCTTTTAAAGAAAAATTCCAAAGGTGCCCAACATCTGGCTCTGTATTTATTACAGGCGGAGGCAATGTTGCTCACCAAAGTGTTTATAAAAAGTTCTCCCCAATCCACTCCCTAATATCACAGCCAGGTAGCCCTAAATGAAAATAAGCCTAAGAGTAACTGTCTTTAGTGCGTAATACTGAATCCTAACTAAGTTGATTTTCACATGGTTTGTTTTACAGATGACAAGTCACCTTCAGAGAACCAGGTGTCACAAAACACTACATTTCCATTTAGAACAGAGAAGTGCCTAAAGGGGCACACATGACTAGTAAACAACCGGAAATTAATACAGGTTACTGAACAATAAATTAGAAACAGCTACTGCAGTTCAGGCAGGGACAGAGAAAACCATTTTGTTTGATCTTTGCTTTTCTTAAAGGACTAAGGGCACATACAACCTTGAATTTAAAGGACAGGAAGAATTTATTTGAAGAAGATAGGAATTCTACCATGATGATAAAACTAAATGCTTGCAAGCAACAAACAATCCAAAACAAAACTAGAATTCCATTCAAGAAAAATAAAATATACACTAACTAGTTTAACAAAAGACATTTAAGACCTACACACTAAAAATTTCAAAACTTTGCTGGGGAAAACGGTGCATGCAAAAAGATGAACCATTACCTCATGCAATACACAAAATTAATTCAAAATAGATCAAAGATTTTAAGAGATAAAACAATAAAATTTTTAGAACGAAACACAGGAGAAAATCTTTAAGACCTTGAGTTGGGCAAAGATTTCTATACCAGAAAGCATGATAAACTGGACCTCATCAAAATTAAAACTACTGCACTTCAAAAACATCCATTTAAAAATAAAGGGCCTCCCTGGTGGCGCAGTGGTTGAGAGTCCGCCTGCCGATGCAGGGGACACGGGTTTGTGCCCCGGTCCGGGAGGATCCCACATGCCGCGGAGCGGCTGGGCCCGTGAGCCATGGCCTCTGAGCCTGCGCGTCCGGAGCCTGTGCTCCGCAACGGGAGAGGCCACAACAGTGAGAGGCCCGCATACCGCAAAAAAAAAAAAAGATACATATATTAAAAAAAAAAAAAACAGAAGTTTGGGGACTTCCCTGGTGGTGCAGTGGTTAAGGATCTGCCTGCCAATGCAGGGGACACGGGTTCGAGCCCTGGTCTGGGAAGATCCCTCATACCGCGGAGCAAATAAGCCCATGTGCCACAACTACTGAGCCTGCTCTCTAGAGCCCACGAGCCACAACGAGAAGCCTGCGCACCACAACGAAGAGTAGCCCCCGCTCGCTGCAACTAGAGAAAGGCCGTGTACAGCAACAAAGACCCAACACAGCCAAAAATAAATTAATTAATTTTAAAAAATAGAAGTTTGATCTTTAAACAAGTAATGAAAAAAGCACTGAAGAGTCTATAGTAGGCACTCAACAAGTGATTGTTGAATAAATAATGAGAAAAATAACTCTGCAGGCACTGATGTTTTTTACAGTGCCCTAACACGTGTCTGTCTACTGGGAGGAAGTGTGAAAACGATATCATGGAGAAAAGATCCACACTGGGATAACAGAGACATAGGCTGGAGTGTGCACTCAAACACTTACTAGCTATGGGGTATCACGAAAGTCATGAAACCATGCTGAGTTTAAGTTTCCCTGTGTAGAGCAGAGTTACTTGAGTATTTAACATAATGAATGAACACAATGAACGAATGCTTACTTAGTATGGCTGTTAGTGATCCAAGAACTGATAGCCGGCGGCAGCAGTGTAGTATCAATAGTAGAAGCTATATTAGGAATGGCCCAATATATATTTGGTAAAGAAATGTTACATTTCCTTGGTGACAAATGGTAAATAGACTTATTGAGGTGATCACTTCGTAATAGTTAAGAATAAAGCATACACGAACCCTTTTCTCAAGGAAACAGACTGAGCTGAGGCAAAGCACTACCAATCAAGACACAAAGTTTCTCAGGAATGGCATGTATGATTAACGTGGTACATGCAGCAATGGAAATCCAATGGAAATACATACATCTAAAGTGCTTAAACAAAGTAAAAAAATTTTTAAGGGAAGGTATGTTAAAAATAAAACCAGGCAGACAGCAAGAGTCATTAAAATAAGAAATAACTCGCACCAATAGATAGTTCCTTCTCCACCTGGGAAACGTAAATTAAGGAGAAGGAGGTATTTTATTAAATTGTTGATATATTGGAAAGAGGAAAGGCACCATGCATGCAAGTAATGTTTCCAGCTCCATTTTCAAACACCAAGAGCCATAGCATTTGGTTCAGAGGTTGATACAGTCCACAGGACAAATCTGGCCTGCCACCTATTTTTGTAAATAAAGTTTTATTGAAAGATAGCTGCACATTCTTTTACATTTTGCCTGTGGCTGCTTTCACACTTCTACAGCAGAGCTGAACACTGACTACATAGACCATCTGACCTGTAAGCCTAAAATATCTACTACCTGGCTCTTTACAAAAAACTTCTTGCAGAGTTAATTTGTTTACTACTCAGTATATGTTAACACAGTTCAAATGTTTAAACCAAGGAATTAAAGGGTACGATTTCTGGATCTGATAATGCACTGGTTTAAAAGCTATCCTGGGTACATTATGTGACAGGATATACACTGACACTACATGCTTTGGAGTCAAAAAGGTTTTGACTCTAAATCCGTTCAGATATGAGAAGACCTAGCAAGATATTTAACTCAGTTTCCTCACTTCTGTATCATAGACATAATACCATATCTTCCAGAGTGATATGTACAGCACCCAAAACCGTTAACAGTAGCCACTAATAGCTATTCCATAAATGTTAGTACCTTCCATCTACATACTAGACTGGGACTTTCATCTCCCCCTTATAAGTCTGCATTAACCCTCATTCTTTAAAGCCAGGCATCCTGTCACAAGGAAACATTGTTGTGCAATATACCCTATTCCTTATCTATCCGATATGGACTTACCAATCTGGAACGTCCCTACAACTTTTCTTAAGTAATGTCCATATACAACATGAGACAGTGAGCTTTACAACTACAGTTCTCATCATGTGAAATCTCAGGATACACACATACACTCTCTCTCTCTCACATTTCTATGTACATACATACATACATAGTTCTGCCTTAAAACTCATCTCTCAAACTCAGAGACAGCACTCTTAGTTCTAGAATAATAACTATATTATCCTGTCCCCTTCAAGACTTTTTTTGATTTTTATAATCATTTCCCAGTCTTTGTCTTTCCAAATAGACGTACACTATTCGTTTTTAGTCAGTCCTCATTTCTGAGTCCAGAAAGCCACTTTTAATCTTGCCAGTTAAAAACAAAAAAAGGTCCATGTAAACTATGGACTTTGGATGATAATGATGTATCAATGTAGGTTCATCAATTGTAACCAAGGTACCACTCTAGTGGGGGATGTTGATAATGGGAGAAGCTATGCATGTGTGGGTCAGAGGGTGCAAGGGAAATCTCTGTACTCTCCCCTCAATTTTGCTATGAGCCTAAAACTGCTCTAAAAAATAAAATTTTAATTTAAAAAAATAATAATAAATAGAAGATTTTAAAAATCAGAATCTTCCAGCAAAGTGGCCATACATGGTATTTCCCAGGACAGTACTGATTCAGGCCTGTCATCACAGAGTAATTATTAACAGCAACCCCATTAACTCTCAAAAGCATCCTGGGTTGCATGATAAATTATATGGTCACTGTACTTCTATGCCTCAGCTTTCCCCATCTAAGAAATAAATCAGTACTTCAAAATCCAAACTCGATAAATAACTAGAGGAAGGGAGTGCGTACCATCTTCCATCTCTTGAAAGATTTAAACATTTGCCACCCAAATTGTTAATACAAGTTTCTTTTCATTTTTATAACTGTCTGCTTACTATCCTCTTTTCCCTCCTCATTTTCCAGGATCTAAATGGTAACATTCTTTTAAACCCCACACATATAACAAGCTAAACATATAATTGGGAAATATACATCTATACTCATTAGCATACTATGTAGTTTAAGAATGTATATACAAATTTTTTTAAAGAATCTGACAAAATTTTTAAAACAAAATGCTTTATGTGAGAAAGTAAGATATTAAACATATACATGGGGGAGGGGAGGGGAGTCTGAAAAACAAGGCTAAGTATTAATTGTGGTGATATTTCAGTGGTGATACGAGGTTAATACACTCTTTGTCTCTATTTTCCAGCTTTACTTAAAATGAATCTGTACTGTGTTTATACTGAAAGATTCTCACATGTAGCCAAAGATGTTCATACTAAAGCTGAAGTGAATATACAGGGGAGGCGCCCAAACTTGAATAAATCCCAAACTGCTGTGCTATCTAGGTACAGCCTAAATAACATGAGGTACCTTCAGGAAGGCACAGAACACCCAGGACACGTCTTAGGATAAAGGGATTGTCCTTTGCTTATGCAAAGTACTTCTAATGTCATCAGTGGCAAGAGATTTCTAGAGTTCAAGGTGGTGTTAGAGTAATGGTTCTTACCCAGGTTTAAGCTTGAAGAGGATCCATGTGAAGAGAGGGAAGGAGGTGGTGTCTGTGAATGTCCTGGTCCCTGACTAGGGAGAGGCATGCCCACGGGTCCAGGAGAGGAGGAAAAGCTAAGGCCGTTATAAAAACTGTGTCCAATGGGGGTCAAGCTGCTCGATGTCCTCTTATAAAGGTCACTGCTGCCAGTCAGGGAGTCACGGCGGGAGCCACTGCCAGTGTTGGAGTTTGCAACTAAAATGGAATTAAAACAATGCAGATAAGAACAGGCCTGTTCTTCGAAGAACAAGCCCAGTGACCTGTTCCTAACACTTTGATCCAGACTCCTTACCACCGCAAATTTGTCAGCAGAGACAGCCTAACTGTTTATGTGGCAGTTCTAGGGGCAGGTAAAGTAATAAAGAGGACATGGCTCAGGTTAACATGAAACTCTTTTTCAAACCATCACACGTATGCTAAATTTTCCTTCCTTTTGTGTCTCATATTATGGGGGTGAGGGTGGGTTAAAATCCTCTGATGGCCACATAAGTTATGGGAAAGGTGAAAGAAAATGGGCTAGAAAGAATGCCTTTCATCAACCCAAAGGTTCTAGTAGAAAAATGGAGTAGAAAAAAGATTTGTGAATGGGGTACTGCCCCACTACCCAAGACTTACATATCAAAGCCTGGTTTCTCAAAGGGCTCAATCAAGAGTTATTGCTAGCCCCCAGCTCCAACTTAAGACACTTTCTCTCAAATAAACCCTTCTGTTTTGAGATCACATTGTTTTACAAACACTGCAATTATCCCATCGTTTACCTTACTACTTTCCTGCTTTTTTCTCCCATCAAAACATTTAAAATATCTCAGTTTAATTCCTTCCTCCCACTTTTCCATAATATCCACCTTAATTCTTCTCAAGAGACTGGAGAAAACTCATGACTCTTTAAGGCCTGCAGAGTGTGGAGTACACTACCCTATGATCTTTGGTAAGTCCTCCTCCCTTGGTTCTTAACATCGACATTTGTATAATTCCCTCCACATTCTTCCAATGCCTGCAAAAATCCTCAAGGATTTTCTAATCCTTGAAACAAACGGACTTTGAGAGTATAAATAAGTAGCAACGTGAGTGTAAACCTGAAATAGGCCCCAAATGTGTAACTTGAATAGTCCATTATCTCAAACACATGTGGAACAGCTGGGTTCCCACGGGGCTCGGTCCAGATCTGCCTGTGGTATCTGTCCAGGGTTCCATGCATTGTCAGTGTTCCATAAAGATTGTAAAAATAATTAAAATTCAGTTTCAACAGCACATCAGTCTGATTTCTACCTGCTGTTCCAAACCCTCCAAGGGCTGATCCCAGAGTGGCGCCGAGAGAACTGCTACTTCCAAATCCCAAGGATGTGTTGGCAGGCTGGGCAGAGCCCTGGGAGAAGAGGGAGCTGCTCTGTGAATTGCTGCTCAGAGAGTTGTTGCCATAGAAAGAGCTGGATGCCAGGTTGTTACTGGGCTGCTGCTGGGGCTGGGGCTGAGGCTGCTGAGTTCCTAAAGGGCGAAATGGTCCATTTGTTGTTCCAGCAAGACCACCGGCTGCTCCATTTGCTGAAGCTGCAGCCGCTGCAACAGCTATGTAGAAGAAAGCAAACCATTTGGCTATGAAAGAGATTGGCCACATTTCCAAACTACATTGTTATCCTTTTGAAAACCTTTTAATGTTGCCATATTTTTTCAAAGCAGACACAAACCTTGTAAAGAACTATACAAATCTGTCTTTGATCCCTTCATCTGAAGCTTCTATTTTCTATTTCTACTTTCAATTCAAAGTCAAAATACCATTGAAGCCAAGTTCACTGTATTGACAGCTCTAAAGAGGCTATAGTTTAAAATAGAAATGGATATCAAAAAGTTGTATTTCAAATACAACTACTTCCTAAAATCTCAAGTTCTACAAATATCTACATTAAGGACATTTTTTTCCAGAACCAAATACTGAAGTCCCTCAAATTCCTAGGACACTTGAGCATGTTGCTCTCCCCTAGATGTCCCCACTGTTGCTCCCAAATTTATAATATATATGACTTAAAATAAAAACCTATTGCCCCACCCCCTCAAGCAAAAAACAAAAACAAAACAAATACCACATCATCTTAAAATAATGATATGAATTTCACGATATGAAGTGAAATTAGCCTTGGACTTCTGCCAACAGTGCCATTTTGTATGAGTAATCCAACTTCCTATGCTCACAGTAGAGCAGGTCCTTGCTGCTAACCAGCTGGTACATGCTGTCAACAGAATCAGAATCTGATCACTTGCTGCTTCTGATTCTCTCTTTGAAAAATTACAGGGTAGAATTCCTACACTGAGAATGTCAAAGTATATTTCAACACAGTTTAAGAATATCATCCATTGCCCCTTTTAGATCTGAGTGAGTCTACTAAGACGTAAGCTCACCTGCTTGTGCGGCTGAGGAGCTAATGATGACTGGGGCAGGAGCTACAAGTCGAACAGGAGCTCCAAGGCCGTTTCTCGCTCCTGCATTCACCACAAGGGCACCGGTTTGGTCATAGTAAGCAGCAGGAGCCAAGACTGGATAACCTGAGAATATTAAGTTAAGTACACATGAAACAGATAAGTACATATGAATCTAACAAATGTCTCCTGGGCACCAGAATATCTTATTGATAGACAGTTACAAACTCAGCATTGGGATCCTGGCTTCGCCACTTAAGGTAGCTGTACAACCCTGAATCTCTGGGTATCCTCATGAGGATAGTAATAATAACAGCCTCACAAAGTTCTTGTTAAGATTAAAAGATGAGTGTGAAAGATGTAACATGCTACCTGGCACAATAAGGGGTAGTGTTATTTATTATCCACCAAGTGTTAGGGAATTCGGTGGGATAGGGAATACCTGTGCTCTTCAAAGTGCTAACCACAGTTATCACCAGCAATCATACACTGACAATTTTTTTTATGTTTTCTTGCCTACACAAGTTAACAGTAGGTACAAATGATTCCAACAATCAAAGAACTTTCATACCACATAATCTAAGCACAAATATCCTACAAGTTAGCAGGGAAAACCTAGACAGGCTTCAATTAACAGGGTCTTTCAATATTCTATGAGATGGAATCTTCAAATCCTATTGAGCCATAAGAGAAATTATAGGTGACTTCATAATAAAACATAAATGCTTAGTAATTAACAACATGCATGATGCAAGTTCAAGTTACTCAGTGAATTCATAAATAGATCAGTTGATTTAGGGATGTGCCATGGTAAGAACCCATAAACGTATACTGAGGTCTCAGAAGGACCTGTTTCAAAGGAATAACCTCAGACTACATGCAATCCATGCAAAGAATAAGACCAGGAGACAGTGAGCTAAGAATAACCTATATTCAGGATATATATCAATCACAGATAGACAGCTACAAAGCACCTCTACTGTTGGTTCGAGAGAAATCCTAAAAATGTAAGGAGGACACTATCAAGGAATACTAGGAATGTCTTCCTAATAATACTATTCAAAGACATCAGCCTTGGAGTGACGCTGATGCAGTCTGGCCACTCTTTCCACTCTTAACACTGAGGGAGAAAACAGATCATCACCAAAGGAAAATAGCATACTCCAAGCTATGTGTGGAGGTTCACATATCTCCAACATTTAAGACTGAGACTGGCTCAGAACACTAGGTGCTCTCATCAACGAACTATGGTCTAAGTGAGGGCAAGTGTATGTCATCCTCGCCAGTGCCAAATGATGACAAGCCTAAGCAAGCCAAAAGTACTGCCCATTCTCTTCTGAATCTTCCCCAATAAGCAGACTTTTTCACCCTCAAATGATGAGGAACAACAATGCAGCCTCACCTGGCATGCCTGCAGCCAGTCCTTGTCCAAAAGCAAGGGCAGAATTCACTGCTGCAGCTGCCACTAGTGGATCTGCTTGCTGTCCCTGCTGGTTCTGATTTGGGGTCAAAGGACGCTGGCTGGCTCCTCCACGGAGAACCTGGGAGACAAAAATAAATCAACTACTTTCTTTTCATTGGAAACATCTAAGACCCGCCACATGCTTCAGTTGGATCAACTTTAAAACTGATGGTTGTTAACGATTTTTCTGATAATGGTTTTATGTGGCATGGCTGTTAGGATAAAAAAAATCCATTAACAGCATTTCATATAGTGAAATTTCATTCTACCATTCTTAGTTTAAACATATTACCTTTATAAGGAGCCAAGAGCATACAAAAGTGATCATTCATTCATTAATCAAATACTTAATGCCTAACATCTGGCAGGTAATGGGGCTACAGCAATGAACAAGACACACAAAGCTCCTGCCCAACTGGAGCTTTTATTCCAGCGAATGAGAGCTAGACAGTAACTCTACAATAATTAAAAAGTGGGTGAGGGCCTCCCAGGTGGCGCAGTGGTTGAGAGTCCGCCTGCCGATGCAGGGGACACGGTTCGTGCCCCGGTCCGGGAGGATCCCACATGCCATGGAGTGGCTGGGCCCGTGAGCCATGGCCACTGAGCCTGCGCGTCCGGAGCCTGTGCTCCGCAGTGGGAGAGGCCACAACAGTGAGAGGCCCGCGTAACCACAAAAAAAAAAAAAAAAAGTGGGTTAAAAAAAGAGTATGGTGAAGTGGAGGAGGGGTTTAGATATGATAAACAAGTGTAATTTACCCACATCATTAAGTTATAGTATCTGTATCAAAACACAGACACACAGACACACACACACACACACACACACACACTAAACTTTCTTTATGGAATGTGAGAACATTTTCTCTACCCTATAACACTATTCCCATTTATCAGGGCCCAAATGGCCCCAAATGAAATCAACAGGTTTGATTTAGGAGGCTTCTGACTTGACCGTTTCTATTCTTCCTCTCATAAATACCACAAACGCACAGTAATCTACATGGATATGAGTATTAGTCAAGAACACTGACATTTCAGCACAGAATACTAGTTCTGTCACCGTGATAAAGGATCTACTTTTCTTTTTATTAATGAAACATAGGTAGTAAGATGCTGATAATCATTCTTATTCTGAATGCTCTGAAGAATCTATTCCAAAAGATCTATCTATGCCAGTAAGTAAAAATGCAAAACCCAATACCAAGGCTAAAATTACCAACGTTTATGCATTTTGCAATGTTTTCAAAGGCAAAGTTCTTATCAGATCATTTTCAGTATCACTCTGCTACTTATAAAAGTTACACATGTAATCAAGAACCCGTGCACAGATTTTTCTTGGTACCATTTGGTAAAAAATGTAAAAGAGAAACACCACAATCAAATATTTATTAAATGAGTATTTTAAATGACCAACACTGTCCATATTGGCAAGAAGAGATGTGTAGACACTTAATTTACCCAAACTTTCTTATTTCTTTATCTGTAAGAATAGTGAGAGTAACAGCTGATCATGCAGATTTGTAGGAAATATTAGAATTAATGTCTGCAAGGCACAGTGCCTAGTACCCAGGAGCTAATCAATAACCAATAGTTAATTCCTATCAAAATATTAGGCAATTCATTTCTGTTTGTGAACCAAAGAATCTAACGGACTTGACAACAGAAGGAGTGCTTCAATCTATATAGGTAGAAGACTCAAGGGAGGCTGCACAGGTGAGAGTTTGTAGAAAATGCCTAACCAATAATCCAGAACAGCTCTCACCCTAGAAGTAAACAGCAGGTACAGAGATATGGCAAATACTAATAGTTCAAGAACTTAAAAAAAAAAAAAAAAATCAATGAAAACATCCTTTTCATAGGGCAGAATGAATTAGGCTTATGTTTGGTTAGGAGTTGTGTGAAACATCAGAGGACAGGGAAATGGACAAGGTACCTGAAGAAAGGGGTAGTCCAGACTACTGAGTCCTATTTTACAATCAGGAGAGCAATGTGTTTCCTTTTTGTCAACTCTCTAGAAATCTAAGTGGTTCCCTTGACAATAAATCAAAGTTCTTAAGTCAGCTGCCAATATTCATATTTTAATTTCATAAATGTCAAGCCTGAATTTTATGGAAACAAATATGTAAAATTCCACAAGTAAAATTTTATATACTATAAAATCAACAAAAATGACTGAATATCTACTTGTAAAACACTATCCTAGGAGTTAGTTTACTACCTATCTTCATGATGCAAAAGGTGTTAAATTCAAATTTCTTTTCAAAGGTACTGATTTAAACACAGCATTTAAAATGTAATAAGCAAGTAGATGCTCAATGGAGATATTTTCATTAATAATCATTCATCCTTCTACAGTTCACCATGCTTAGTAGAATCATAATCTATACAGTCTCCCCTAATCTAGAAAGTTCAGAAGCCATTCTAAACTTTTCTCTCTCAAAATGCAACATCCAACACCAAGCCACCACCTGTGCCTGGGTTCAACCTAATATCCAGGATTTTTTCTTTAACAAACATTTTGAAATAGAGAATAACAGTTTTTTTTTTTAATCAGGTGTCAAAGGAACCTTCAAAAAGAATGAAAAAGAAATCAGAAGGAAGGTGAAGTGGCCAGGATGTCACTGACTCTACTGAAAGTTTCAGCAATTACATTTGGAAGAGTCAGCATGCCTAGAAGAACATAACAAATGCTTTCTGATAAAATGTAAAGGCCAAAAGGCCGAAAGCAAAGTTTAAAAAGAACCTCTCATTTCAATGACTATGACCAAAAAAGTTCACCAAGAATATCGTATTTTCCTGAAACATCTGACGCCAGAAACTGGCAAAAATATCACTGGAACTAAAATATGGCTACTTGTTAAAAGGTAATGTTAATAATAATAACTTTTTCATAGTAAGGTTTGTTATTGTGGATGACAGAAAACTCTGAAATAATGTACATGATTATCATGCCCATTTTATAGCTAAGGATATATTCAGAGAAATCATGCAACTTGCCCTAGTTGCAACCAGTTAGTGGTAGAACAAAGACCAGATCTCAGGCTTTCTATCACCATGGTCAGAAGACGTAACAAGTTGTGAACTTACAGATTTGGGTTCAAATCTTCTTCTTTTTTTAAATTTATTTTTGGCTGCACTGGGTCTTTGTTGCCTTTAGTTGCAGAAAGCGGGAGCTACTCTGTTGCGGTGCTCAGGCTTCTCATTGCGGTGGCTTCTCTTGTTGTGGAGCATGGGCTGTAGGCGCACGGGCCTCAGTAGTTGTGCCTCGCAGGCTCTAGAGCATGGGCTCAGTAGTTGTGGTGCACAGGCTTAGTTGCTCTGTGGCATGTGGGATCTTCCCGGACCAGGGCTCGAACCCATGTCCCCTGCATTGGCAGGCGGATTCTTAACCACTGCGCCACCAGGGAAGTCCCAGGTTCAAATCTTACCACCTTAATAGGTGTGTGATCCTGGGCACACAAATTCCATTTCCTTAATCTTATGCTGGGAAGTCATATAATCTACTTATCAGAATAAAAGAAATTATATGTAGAGCACTTAGCTTTAAACAAAAAGCTTTCAATAAGAAGTACTTATTACTATTTTTCTTATTCACTCTATTAGAGCAAATTTTAAACAAAGCAACTACTTCAGTCTTCTAAATCCATGATTTGGCAGCCATTTAAACACAAAGATCATGACTTGATAAATACCAACTATCCACAAAGAGTAGCTAAGAAATTTATTAATAGGGATCACCCATTCTGTCAACAAACTATCTGCTGAATTCCCTATGCATGTGGTACTAGAATTCTATCTATTGCAACAAAAATCATGCATTAACTTACAAAAAAAATCTGACTACAAAAATACTGACTCAGAGGGGCTTCCCTGGTGGCGCAGTGGTTGAGAGTCTGCCTGCCGATGCAGGGGACGTGGGTTCGTGCCCCGGTCCGGGAAGATCCCACATGCCGCGGCGCGTCTGGGCCCGTGAGCCATGGCCACTGAGCCTGCGTGTCCGGAGCCTGTGCTCCGCGATGGGAGAGGCCGCAGTGGTGAGAGGCCCGCGTACCACAAAAATAAATAAATAAAATGCTGACCCAGAATAAACTAGCTAGAATTTCAAGACCTGTGTTTTTCCTATAAACTTGTAAAATCTAAAAAATTAAACATACACTCTCTTACTAAAACTGATAAAAAGCAAAGGATTCTTGTTTGGATCATTATCATATGTACATATATGAGCTGGTGTTTTTCCTCAAAAGACAGCTTTAATTTGACGATGCTTATCAAAAGCCTAAATGTTCACTTTATTTACTTGGGGAAAAAACTCCATTTCTAGGACTTTATTCCATGGAAATAATCATGTACTTATGCAAAGAATATTAATCTTATTTATAACACCAAAATATGGCTAAGTTATAACTTAGTTATATAAATATAACATAAATAATAATGGACTGGTCAAAATAAATGAGATACTCTTTAATAGATTTAAAAACGTTAAATAACATGGAAGAGTATAACAACAAGATGCAAAGCCATGTGGACAGCATAATCCCAATTTTATAAGAAATTAATTAAATAGTAAGGCTAGAATGACAGATACCCAACATTTATATTGCTTTTTATCTGACAGGAGGATTTAGGGGATTTTTTTTCCTTCAAGTAATCCAATTCACCACAATTTTCAGCAATAAATAGGTGTTATTCTAGTAAGCAAGAGAAAATGGCCTATCTAATATAAAAAGACACATAGTATTGCAATTAACTATCCTTTCTCATCTTGGTTAAAAAGCTTACTCTAAGTTAAAAGAGATAAAATAGGTATAAGATTTATGTCCAATTCAACAGATGTTACTATATATAAAATAAACAACAAGGATCTACTGAATAATACAAGGAACTATATTCAACATCTTACAATAACCTATAATGGAAAAGAATATGAGAAAGAATATATATACATACACACACACATATACATATGTATGTATATATGTAGGTATAAATGAATCACTTTGCTGTACACCTGAAACTAATACAACATTGTAAATCAACTTACTTCAATTTTTTTTTTAATTGATGCTATAAATAAGCAATCTGAAGAACTAGTATCTCCCCTTTGGTAGCAAACTACTTAAAGAGAGAGCCAGAAGTGATCAGAGAATGGTGCTTAGAAACTAACTACAGTATCAAAGAAAGAAAACTTCACTATCAGTATGAATACTCAATTTGCCACACTTAACTGGAAAATCCTCTAAGCAGTATCACATGATATGTAATACCATGATCTCAACTAGTCACAATGAACAAGGACCTGATACGTAAAAGACATTCAGTAAAGCACAGTCAAGTCTGAGCATGAACCCAGATACCACACAAGGGAACTCACCCATTCACAATTCAATTTCTCTATCAGGGACGACACTACCTTTTACCTACACACAATAACTAATATTCGCATTCAGGTGGCATAAATTTTGTCTGCACTCACCTGCTGCTGCCCTTGCTGAGCCTGAGGGGTGGTCTGCTGATTAGCAGAGTTTGTTGCTGCGGCAGCGGCAGCAGCTTGCTGCTGGAAGAGGCTGGCAGGGTAGACTCCCCAGGGAGTAACTCCATAATACTGGTGAGGGACCACAGCCGGGCCTAAAAAATAGCAAGAGAAAGGTAAGAAAAGTTTAGACTATTAACAATCATCTCAGTTTCCAAAGACAACCTGACTCAGCAGACACTACTGTAAAATATTAACTTAATATATTGATTCATTCTAGCTACTCATGAATTCTATTTTTAAAAAACAGAAAATATTATACATGATCCCCAAACCAAAGTCTTCTAAAGTCAGTAATATACTCCAGGCCTAGAGGAAGAAGCTAGTGAAGGACCAAGCATTGGAGATACTGAAAGAAAGCATAAGTGATAGAAGCTGGAAGGGGTACGTGTAAGAACAGATGGAGGAATTGGCCTTGCTCAATCAAGAAGGGAAATAAATGTAGAGTTTGTGTGCTTAAAGTGATGGAACACAGCAAAAGATTAAGTTGTACCCTGCTTTCAGTGGTAAGGATGGCACCTGAGGTGACTGACAGGGACAGGGATCTTGGTGCTTCATTAACTCCAGAAGCATGAAAATCCATCAGCTGCCTAACAAAGCCCAAACATGCCACTGAACCTCCACGGCTCAAATCTAAGAGGCTTGGTTTTCCTATTTCTAATGTCACAAAAAGCATTCAGCACAACTACAATCAGACATTGGTATATGAGATTCAAATTTGTCAAAGCTGAAAACAAGCAGAAATAAAAAATGTAACACCTTGACTTCTTACAGACCTGAGTATTCTATACAAAACTAAGCGTTCTGGGCTTCCCTGGTGGCACAGTGGTTAAGAATCTGCCTGCCAATGCAGGGGACACAGGTTCGAGCCCTGGTCCAGGAAGATCCCACGTGCCGCGGAGCAACTAAGCCTGTGTGCCACAACTACTGAGCCTGCGCTCTAGAGCCCATAAGCCACAACTACTGAGCCCAAGTGCCACAACTACTGAAGCCTGCGCGCCTAAAGCCCATGCTCCACAACAAGAGAAGTCACGACAATGAGAAGCCCGCACACAGCAACAAAGACCCGACACAGCCATAAAATAAATAAAATAAATAAATTTATTTTAAAAAAACAACAACAACTAAGCATTCTGCTTTAGCCTAAATAATCTGTTCACCCTCTTTGGAAACAAGCTACAGCTGTAGTCTCTGCCAAACAGAACATGCAACAGAGAAGTAACAGAGCTATGCAGAAAGCAACCTGGGAGGGGCAGAACTCTAAACCACAGAATTCTCTGAAGCTGGTGGCAAGAAACACCAAGGCTTATTTGCCAACTAAGACAAGGACTCAAAGCCAGCTTCTCACATCTGCTGGAACACATCTCTAATAAGAACCTGCTTAGTTAAAGCACAGAGTTTCAAATATTTGCAACCTGATTAAATAATTACTGCACTTTTCAGTGAAGCTCCATAAAGCTGTTTCAAATATATCCATTCTGACATAGTAGCCAACCCTGTAGAAATATGTACTTCATTAAGTCAAAATCAATTTATACATGTTTTTTGTTTCTCCATTAAGTTCTAAAACACAAATAAGTCAAATTATATCACTGTCCAACATTACTCTGACATTTCTAATTCGGTATTTTCTGTGTCTGTGGTCTTAGCCAAGATCAAGAAGCTCTGTTCATAAAGGTGCCCACTGTCAAACACAGGGCAAAATGGTTCAAAATGAAGGTGCTGCTTAGAAAAACTATGCTACAAAATGAGATATTTTTTAATAATAAACAAATGGGCTAAAAAATGTTAAACATGTAGGCATCTGAATAGTCTAAAAACGATACCTCCAAGTAGGAGAGACTGGTGAGCCCCCAAACTCAGCTGACTATTGTTTATAAAGTGGGGTGGTCTTGGGACAGTTAAAGAAAGAATGAAAAAGAACACAATGAAGACTACCTATGTCTTAAGTTTCCTCACCTGCAAAATGGGTGTAATAGATGTTAGGGTGTTGTCACATCTGTTGTTAAAGGTTGGGGTGCAACCTGCAGTGACAGTCCCAAGGCTCCCCCAAAAGTCAACAAAAGCAAACCTCTACTGTGCAGAGAATGATGTTACAATAAACAACTGCACTGTCCTTTAAGTTTTCTCAACTGGCATTTCTACTACTTTCCTTGGTCATGTCTTGGTCATGTCTTTCCTTGGTCTACTACTTTCCTTGGCTCATGACACAGAGTTTAGGAAAATAGCTCAGGGTGCATCATTAGTTGGGCTTGGCTCCTCAGGATGCCTGCTTCAATTCCTGTGTGATTAACACTCCACAAGAATATGCAGTTTCACAGTTTGGGCAGTTAACAGTTCTGGCTCTCTGTGAAAGCCCTTAAGTCATTTTCAGTCTGGCTCAGCTGATAAGTACAAAAGCAAGATTCTCATCACCAAACTATGATCTCAGTGAGGACAAGTGTGTCATCCCTAAGACTAGTTCTTTGTTTCAAATAGCATATAGTAAGTTAGTAGAGGAAAGTTTGCAGAGGAAAGAAAGTACAGAGAAGACAATTCAGGATAACACAGACATTGTATACTACAGTGGAGTGCATGCACAGGCTTTGAGCTAGATCTGGCTCAAACCCGAACTCTACAACATTTAAATTGTGTGACCCCTACTACCCTAAGCAATCTACAGAATGAATGTGATCCCTATCAAATTACCCATGACATTCTTCACAGAACTGGAACAAATAATCCTAAAAATTATATGGAACCACAGAAGACCCAGAATTGCCAAAGCAATCCTGAGAAAAAAGAACCAAGCAGGAGGCATAACCCAGCCAAACTTCAGACAATATTACTAAGACACAACAGTAATTGAAACAGTGTGGTACTGGCACAAAAACAGACATATGGATCAATGGAACACAAGAGAGAACCTAGAAATAAACACACACACCTACAGTCAATTAATCTTCAACAAAGGAGGCAAAAATATACAGTGGAAAGAAGACAGTCTCTTCAGCAAGTGGTGTTGAGAAAGCTGGACAGCCACATGTAAATCAATCAAGTTAGAACACAGTCACACCATACTCAAAAATAAACTCAAGGGCTTCCCTGGTGGCGCAGTGGTTAGGAGTCCGCCTGCCGATGCAGGGGACGCGGGTTCGTGCTCCGGTCCGGGAGGGTCCCACATGCTGCGGAGCAGCTGGGCCCGTGAGCCATGGCCGCTGAGCCTGCGCGTCTGGGGCCTGTGCTCTGCTACGGGAGAGGCCACGGCAGTGAGAAGCCCGCGTGCCGCAAAAAAAAAAAAAAACCTCAAAGTGGCTTAAAGACTTAAATATAAGACATGACACCATAAAACTCCTGGAAGAGAACATAGGCAAAACATTCTCTGATATAAATCATAGCAATCTTTTCTTAGGTCAGTCTTCCAAGGCAACAGAAACAAAAATAAACAAATGGGACCTAATCAAACTTACAAGCTTTTGTGGACTTCCCTGGGAGTCCAGTGGCTAAGACTCCATGCTCCCAACGCAGGGGACCCCGGTTCCATCCCTGGTTAGGGAACTAGATTCCACATGCCACAACTAAAGACTCCGCATGCCACAACTAAGACCCAATGCAGCCAAATTATTAAGTAAATATTAACAACAACAACAAAAACTTACAAGCTTTTGTACAGCAAAGAAAACCATAAACTAAACAAAAAGACAACCTACAGCCTAGGAGAAAATATTTGCAAATGACGAGACCGACAAGGGCTTAATTTTCAAAATATACAAACAGCTCATGCAACTCAACAACAGCAACAAAAAACAAACAAACCAATAGAAAAATGGGCAGAAGACCTAAAGAGACATTTCTCCAAAGAAGATATACAGATGGCCAACAGGCACATGCAAAGATGCTCAACATTACTAATTATTAGAGAAGTGCAAATCAAACAACAATGAGGCACCATTTCATACCGATCAGAATGGCCATCATTAAAAAGTCCACAAATAACAAATGCTGGAGAGGCTGTGGAGAAAAGTGAACCCTCCTACATTGTTGGTGGGAATGTAAGTTGGTGCAGGCACTCTGGAAAACAGTATGGAGGTTTCTCAAAAAACTAAAAATAGAGTTGCCATATGATCCAGTGATTCTACTCCTGGGCATATATCCAGACAAAACTATAATTCAAAAAGATACATGCACCCCTATGTTCATAACAGCACTATTCACAATAGCCAAGACATGGAAACAACCTAAATGTCCAGCGACAGATGGATGGATAAAGAAGAAGTGGTACATATATACAATGGAATACTACTCAGCCATAAAAAAGAATGAAACAGGGCCTCCCTGGTGGCACAGTGGTTGAGAGTCCGCCTGCCGATGCAGGGGACATGGGTTCATGCCCCGGTCAGGGAGGATCCCACATGCCGCAGAGCGGCTGGGCCCATGAGCCGTGGCTGCTGAGCCTGCACGTCCGGAGCCTGTGCTCCGCAACGGGAGGGGCCACAACAGTGAGCGGCCCGCGTACAGCAAAAAAAAAAAAAAAAAAAAATAAATGAAGTAATGCCATATGCAGCACCATGGATGGACCTAGAGATTATCATACTAAGTGAAATAAGTCAAAAAGAGAAAGACAAATACCATATGATATCACTTATATGTGGAATCTAAAATATGACACAAATGAGCCTATCTATGAAACAGAAACATAGAAAACAGACTTGTGTGTGTGTGTGTGTGTGTGTGTGCGCGTGCGCGCGTTCGGGGGGATGCCAGTGGGGAGGGATGGATTGGCAGTTTGGAATTAGCAGATGCAAACCATTATATATAGAATGAATAAACAACGAGGTCGTACTGTATAGCACAGGGAACTATAGTCAATATCCTGTGATAAACCATACTAGGAAAGAATTTCAGGGACTTCCCTGGCAGTCCAGTGGTTAAGACTTCATCTTCTAATGCAAGGGGTGTGGGTTTGATCCCTGGTCAGGGAGCTAAGATCCCACATGCCTCAAGGCCAAAAAACCAAAACATAAAACAGAAGCAATATTGCAACAAATTCAGTAAAGACTTTAAAAATGGTCCACATCAAAAACACAAAACAAAAAACAAAAAACTTTAATAAAATTTTTTAAAAGACTGTATATATGTATAACTGAATCACCTTGCTGTATAGCAGAAATTAACACAACATTGTAAATCAACTGTACTTCAATTTAAAAATATACAAAAATTTTAAAACAAAAATTAAACAATTTTGCACAAATAAAACAAGGTAAATATGGGATATTATAGATATATTAGTTAACTCGATGGAGGGAATCCTTTCACAATGTATACATATATTAATGTTGTGTACTCTCAATACATTACAATTCTGTCTGGCAATTATATCTCAATAAAGCTGCAGGGAAAGTAGAGACTAAATAAATAAATTGTGTGACCTCAAGCAAGACAGCTCTCTGAGCCGCAAATTCCTAATCTGAAAAGCCATCATCCAACAATTCATATGAGTGAAAAGCACTCACTGGCAAACAATTAATAAGGGTTCAATAAATATTAATGGTAATTAGCAAAGATTCTACTTCCCCTAAAGGCAACAGGGGCAGAGAAATTATACTACGTATGTTCCCATCACAACCCATGCCAAAATGTGAACAATTCTAAAGAAAACAATATGAAATTCTACGCTGCGCTGAGTTCATAATTACAAATCACAGGCTATAAAATATGTGAAATCTTACAAATAATATTTAGTCACAATTAACATGACTTGGAGGGATGTCTCCAAAGAATATTTACTTTGGAAAACATTAAGTCTGTCCTAACGTTGAATTCAATCTACCATATATTTATGACCGCACCATGTTGACAGCTACTGTGCCACACAGAGTCAAGTAACAAAAGTGTCTGCCTTTGAAAGAGTTCAGTCTCAAGGGGGAAGAAAACCCAGTCATGTACACGTCCACAAGCAAATAAATACAAAGTGATGATTAGAGAAAGAATAGGGAAAGGTCAGCAAAGGAAGGCTTTCTAGAGGTGACAATAGCAGCTAAGAAGCTTCCCAGGCAAAGAATGGAGAAAGAGTTTACTCTAGAGGACTAAGAAGACCATAATGTCCAAAGACACAGAGGCCTAAACCAGTGTGGTATGTGTAGCAAACTAAAATCAATTTAGTACGGCTAGAATGTACGGTATGAGCCAGTGGGAGCCAATTTGAAGGGGGAGAAAGTGGCGCACATGTAGAGACATCCATATAGTCGTGGAGAGATCCCTATACATAGTGGGTCCAAATCCTCACAATGTCATGGCAGTTCCTTAGAAACACTGATTCCAAGGAACAACCCACCACCCACCATCACCACCACCACCCAAGTAGTTTGGAATGACCAGCCATACTGACATTAACTGCAGTATGCTATATTAGAGTGGGTAAGACAGAAATCAATGAAGGGTTTAAGTAGAAGGATAAAAGGGTAAGATTTGTGGTTGAGACAGTTTTCTTGAACAATCTAGGTGGATGAAGAAGGGGAAGGAAGGAAGAAAACTGAAAATATGTAAGAAAGGGGCTTCCCTGGTGGCGCAGTGGTTAAGAATCCGCCTGCCAATGCAGGGGACACGGGTTTGAGCCCTGGTCCAGGAAGATCCCACATGCCGCGGAGCAACTAAGCCCCTGCACCACAACTGCTGAGCGTGCGCTCTAGAGCCCGTGCTCCGCAACAAGAGAAGCCACCTCAATGAGAAGCCAGTGCACCACGACAAAGAGTAGCCTCTGCTCGCCACAACTAGAGAAAGCCCGTGCACAGCAACAAAGACCCAATGCGGCCAAAAATTAATTAATTAATTAATTAATTAAAAAGAAAGCACATAAGAGAGAACAGCTGTAAAAGTCTACGTAAAGATTAAACAGACCTGGACTAGGGTAGACTAGAGGTAGTAGGAAGACCTGAGCAAGAGGAGAAATTCCCGAAATATATATGAGCAACTGGTGCCTTAGTGGATCAAAAATATCTATACAGTAACACAACACTGTAAATGAACTATACGTCAAATAAAAATTAATTAATTAATTTACAAAGGAAGTGGCCTAAAGGCATTTGCACCACTTTAAAAAAAAAAAAAAAAAAACAGAAAAACAAAAACTATACAGGAGGTGGCTGATTAACCTGCCTTTAAATGTGTTCACGTCTGAGGTTACAGCTAAGCAGAGATGTCTAACTGGCCGACAGATGGTCCTGGAAATCAGGAGAGAAATCTCCACTGGAGACGTGGATTTGTGAAAGAGTATAAAGAATGTGTGCCCATCAAAATGACTTTTTAGCAGGTGAGAAAATCCCTCGTGTGGCAGAATGTCTCACCTAGTGTCGCTGCTGCAGCCAATCCAGCTGTGTAGGGGTCCGTCCCTGGGGGCGCAGCACTGATGATGTATGGGTTGGGGACAAACGCAGCGGGAGCTAAACCTGCTGAAAACATACCTGTCAGTAAAAACAAACTTGACTAAAACTGCAGCCCTACCAAACACCTACACAGTTTGGCTAATCATTCCAGGCTGTAGGTGAGGAAAAAAAGAAAAAAGAGAAGATAGGATAGGTTGAGACTAAAAAGGATTTTAAGAAGATAAAATAATCCTTGTACTAAAGATTATGGTGACATCTACCTATCGTCTATTTTTTTTAGCCTTTGCTAAAGACGTACAATTAAAACTGCTATGCAGTTTTTAATTCAGCACAATTTCTAAAGGACTATCAAAATTACATTATAACAGGCTAAAATACAGCAATTTAAAAGACTTTGTAATGGGATAGAAGGATTTATTTCCATTTAAACAATTTTCCAGTTTTCCACAAAGAAGATGCATGCATATTTATAAAGACTACTACCTACAAGTATAAATTAAGTAAGACCCAAGCAAAGGCCTTTATGCCTAGACTTAATACTGTTGACCCTTTAACAAAGCAGGGGTTAGGGGGTGCTGACCCCTACGTGGCCAAAAATTCATGTACAACTTTAAAGTCAGCCCTCCATAGCCACATTTCTGCATCAACGATTCAACCAACCGAGGATCAAGTAGTACTGTAGAACATTTACTGAAAAAAAATCTGAATATAAGTGGACCTGCGCAGTCCAAACCCATGTTGTTCAAGGGTCACCTGTATATCTAGGTTGGAAGCAAGTCTTTTCTTCCACAGCATTCCACAATCCATGATTGGTGATCTTCTATCTATTCAATCGTGTCATTTTAACATATTAAAAAAAAAAATTTCTACTTGCATAGCACTTTGTTTCAAAGAGACCTGAAAAAAGTGGGGGAGGGGTATAGGGGGTCTAGGCAATAAGACAAAAATATGCACATCAAAACATTAATAAGTGCAACAGGAAAAGGGCAAAGCTACTGTACTTTAAAAACCAGTGATTATATGATAATACTTTTTAAAATTTTCAATACATGCTACTTGGAAAATAGGCTTAAAAGTACTACTTGCTACTTAATAAGATGTGACATTGATATATCCATAGTCTACACAAGCCCAACAAGCACAAAATTACTGTTATTTGAGTTCATCCAAACCTACCGACAGAGTTGATGCTAGTCACTACTACAGTAAATACTTTAAATACTGAAACAGCTGAGGCAGAGCAATAACTGGATACCAAGAAATCTTATCCGTTGAGGTCTAGAAAAATAAGAATGTTGCTAAAGACAACTGGACAAGAGTAAGAGGCCATTTATTGTACCTTGAGGGATTTGTCTGGACTTTGACAATCAGTCTGCTGGGTTCCACAGCAGCCGCTATCCTAAAATGGGGCCACCCCTATAAGGGAGCTTTCGGCTCAAGGACTTACCAATGTGGGGTTGATGCGCGGCTGCCAGCGCGTACTGCTGCTGCTGAGCGGCTGTCAACTGTTGGACAGCAAGTGCGTTAGGTCTTTGGAACAGCTGAGGGAAGAAAAGGACATGATGAGGTTAGAGAACCTGTCTTGTGAAATAATTTTAAAACCTCTCTGAATAAGAATTTCCATAAACCCTTGTTTAGACAGGATGCTTTAAACAAAAATGTTCTCATGTTCTACTCCATTCCCTTGGTATCTATGATGCTTCATAGTTCCGTTTTCCCTCTCTTGCTTTACCTCAGTTTGGTGTGCCTGGTTCCCACGTGCTAACTACTCACAGGTTATATGTCCCCTGAACCACAAACATACATACAAATGCCCTAAGAACTATTCCAGGTCTGAGGTTGCTGCCTGATCCAGAGCAACTTAAAAACTAAATGAGTATATTACAAATGACTTACCACGTTGCACTGAGTGCTGTTACCTCCCTTCAGTTCTTTTACGAACCCCACAAA
This sequence comes from Aethalodelphis obliquidens, assembly GCF_003676395.1. Taxonomy (NCBI): domain Eukaryota; kingdom Metazoa; phylum Chordata; class Mammalia; order Artiodactyla; family Delphinidae; genus Aethalodelphis; species Aethalodelphis obliquidens. The sequence continues at coordinate 28,498,613 of NW_020837953.1, read as the reverse complement.
CACTTTGAATTAATTCTCACCTATTCATACTTTGGAGTATTCATTTCATCCTCTGGCTGCCTCTTCTTGGGGAAATAATATTGGATACCTTCCTCAACTAGTGGCTTATCATAATGGGTAAATTGGACAACTGTGCAATTTGGGGGGGCTCCCGAGTTTCCTAGAATACCAATTCTTTTATACATAAGAAAAAAAAAAAAACAGAAGTATAGCTGCTACTAACGAAACCTGGATTATGAGCTCAGACCTAGCACGTTGTTAAGTTCCCAAGGAAAGGAGTTCAAAGGTCTTGACAAGAATATCCCAAGATTCTCTCTTATTACAAAGTCAATCACTCATTCTTTCATTCATTCTACAAATATTTATGAAATAACACCTGCTAGGTACTGTGCAAGGAACGAGGAACACAGCACTGAATAAAATGTTCATACATTTTAATAGGAATAGTTTTGGTACAAAGAAAGGGGATTCCTGATTTTGGATTGCCCTGATGTGCCTCCTTCCAAGGGGTTACACTAAAGTCTTCTTTATTTTCTGAAATCAGACTAGGAGAATTTACTGATGGGACCTCCCTACAGAGGACCTTCAACCTACCTGCTCTTTCTACAGGACTTTTCAATGTTTCAGCTAACTTCACTGGATGATATATAACAGACACCATGGATCTTGCATTACAGATGTCTTCATAAAAAGACCTGATTGTTTCAGACATTAGGAGATAATGTCATTCTGACAACTCGGCTTAATTATCATCACAACTGAACTTTTGACTTCTTATTTATTTATTAGGCTGTGCCAGGTCTTAGTTGCAGCATGTGGGATCTAGTTCCCTGACCACGGATTGAATCCGGGCCCCCTGCGTTGGGAGCACAGAGTCTTACCTACTGGACCACCAGGGAAGTCCCCAACTGAACTTTTTTTTTTTTTTTTTTGGGTACATGGGCCTCTCACTGTTGTGGCCTCTCCCATTGTGGAGCACAGGCTCCGGACGCGCAGGCTCAGCGGCCATGGCTCACGGGCCCAGCCGCTCCGCGGCATGTGGGATCTTCCCGGACCGGGGCACGAACCCGTGTCCCCTGCATCGCAGGTTGACTCTCAACCACTGCGCCACCAGGGAAGCCCCCCAACTGAACTTTTAATGTTATCTTAGGTGGTGGACTTTATTCTATGATCTGGTTACTTCTGTGCCTCAAATATGTGAGTAGACTGATTTTAAAAAATTGTTTTTAAAAGGTGAATATTCTGAACATACTGGCCAATTGTATTTGTTACCTCTCTTTCTATATATTCATCTTTCTAAAAACCAGAGTAGGGGCTTCACTGGTGGTGCAGTGGTTGAGAGTCCGCCTGCAGATGCAGGGGACACGGGTTCGTGCCCCGGTCCGGGAAGATCCCACATGCCGCGGAGCGGCTGGGCCCGTGAGCCATGGCCGCTGAGCCTGCGCGTCCGGAGCCTGTGCTCCACAACGGGAGAGGCCACAACAGTGAGAGGCCTGCGTACTGCAAAAAAAAAAACCAGTAAAATAAGCCTCTGCTTTCACAGTATGAATGACAAAAGTAAACACGTACTACAGATTTCAAAAATACTTTAGAGTTTTTTATTTTCAAAGGTTAAAGAAAAGAAAAACTTCATTATGATGCTGGTAAAAAGATAGTACTACTTTACAAGCATTGATTAAATATCAAGTATTCAAAAGAAATATAGAGGGCTTCCCTGGTGGTGCAGTGGTTGAGAGTCCGCCTGCCGATGCAGGGGACACGGGTTTGAGCCATGGCCGCTGAGCCTGCGTGTCCGGAGCCTGTGCTCCCCAACGGGAGAGGCCACAACAGTGAGAAGCCCGCGTACCGCAAAAAAAAAAAAAGAGAAAGAAATATAGGAATCTATTGACAAACATATCAAAACAACTGTTCACTCCAGGAAAGGAGCCGACCAGTACTATTTGGTAACTACGCCCTGTGATCACTGCCAGGCTGGTTTCTGTTTCACCTCAAGGACAGTGCCTCTGGAGTGCTCCTACCAACAGCTCCTCCCCCACCCCCCGCAAGACAGGCAGCCAGGAGGCAGGAAACAAGTAAAATAGTGGAAAGCTGTTTAAAAATGTTTTCCAAGGTTGTGAAAATACCTCACAGTTCCACTAAACATCTACTGTCCCTTCAATGGATCTCTGGAATTTTCCTAGCCTAAAACCTTTTGAAATATTTAACATCTCAGACACCGCTCATGCTAGCCTCTTCCCTCTACCCTTCTTGGGCCTGCTGCAAATAAAATAACTCATTTCATTCAACAAACATTTTTTTGAGCACTTATTATTAGCTAGGCACTGCAACATGAAGTTAGGGAAATAAGGATACTAGTGTGTTCAGAATACAACTCTTGAGGTTATCTTGACTTATTAACTGAAAACAGTACTCCAATACCATTCCATTATGACTTATCCTCACTTCACATGCTTTTAACATTTCATGTAACACTATACGTATGTACTGTATCTGTAAATATACATATAAATACACAGTGTGTGAATAAAGTAACCATTCCGCATTACATCAGTCTGTGGTCCTCACTACCATGTTACCACCGAGAGTAGGGACTATTACTTTTAACTAAAAACATATAGGCCCTATAAAAACACCCATATATCCTGCGTTTGAGAGCTGGTTAATATCTCAGTGATTATGGCAAAAAGAGAAGGAATTATTTTGAGTGCATTTTGCAATAAACAATTAACATAAGTAAATTATGCATTGACAACAGGCAGATTTGATTATAGTATAGATTACAGCAATTCTAGCACATTTTCTTTATGTAAATGGTCCAATATTAACTGGAAATACAGGTTATTCAAAACAAAATTGGGTAACTGGCAAGTGATGGATTCTAAAGGATCCTGAAAAACTCATACAAATGCCATCTGCTGGGCAAAGTGCTGAACTCTGTCAACATTTTCATGATTTTCACAGAGTAAGCCAATAATAACTGAGAAACACAATACTGTGAAACTTGGGGAAAATGCTTATTTTAAGGTCAGTATAATGATAAATGTGCCACAATTTATTGCCATTTACTTAGGGAGAATTCATAAGCTATTCAAGAAACTGAATGCAGGGGGAAATATGTCAACTATTTCAAGCTTATCAAGGTTCCTAATAAGAAATCCTGAAGGCATAATTTGGGAACCACACAAGCAAGCTTGTTTAACTCCCTTCTGTGACACTATATGAACTAACAAAAGATACCCTGCATGGTTTATATTCCAGAAGTGATTCCAGGCAGTCAAAAACACCCAACATAGTGACTGGCATACAGCTGGCACCTGATAAGAGACAGCTATTACTACTATTGTTATCAATAATAATTGCTGGCATAAAAACATTGTTGTTGAGTTTTCAGAATCTGGAAGAGTAATATCTAAATATGGAGTTAGCCAATGTCAAAGACTATCCTTTCTCCCCCCAAAATAAAATGTACTGCCAGGCCTGGCTTCTTACCAGTTTAAGGCAATATACATAGTGGAGAGAGGACAACAGCACAGAGTCTGGGGCCAGAAAGCCTGCATTCATGTCTCAGCTCTACCACTGACTGTGTGTGTGAGACACTGGGCAGGAAAACCTCTGTGCTTTACTCTCCTCCTCTCTCTAACAGGGACAATAAAGATTTGTCTAACTCATAAGGTTGTTCTAAGTATTAAAATCAATACACATAAAGCACTTGAAAGTCCTTCATATGTGATATTCTTTATGATGAATGAGGAGAGCACCCACACACACGGACAAAGCCCTTCTGTGGGCCACCTCTTACAGCTCATCACCCAGTACAGCAGCCCAGGATGGGGACAAGGAAAGCAGAAGGCAAGACTCTTCTGAGTCAGTGTTAAAGTCAAAACCCCACTGAGTTCATGAGCACCAGCTGCCGTCAGGTCACAAAAAGGGAAGAAAGAAAAACCTTTTTAGTTTTTGTTGTCGATGAGTATTTTTTAAAACATACTCCTTGCAGAAAAAACTAAGAATGCAGTTGAATACTCCATGCATCAAAAGGCGTTACATTTCTAGTACTAGGTCCAAAGGAAACAGCTAGGAGGAGCTAGAAACCAAAACAAAGATGTTTGCATAGCTGGTAGTATATGATCTGCAGTTAAGTCTGTAAGCTTCATGATGTCTTAATTTTCTTATCTATAAAAATAAATAAATAAATTCTGCCCAAGTAAATTGTAAAAAAAAAATAAATCTATAAAAATATAATAGCTGCCCTACCTCATGGGGCTATTGTCAGAATTCACAGAGAAAAGCCCTTCAAACACTACGAGTATTACATCAATAGTGGGGCTATAAATTTTTAAGAAAAAACTATATCCTGGAGCTAGTCCTCAGTATATGAAATTTGTGAAAGTTTGCTACTGTCTGAAGCTTCTAGATCAAAGTTCATTTTTGACCAGGTTATTTGAACAGCTGCCATAATCAACTAATAATTATAATGATTTTTGGTTTAACAGGTACATACAAACTATGCTGTCAATTTTTTAAAAAACAAAAAATTCATATTTCTTTAGCAGAAGAAGAATTGGATTCCAAAATAAATGATTTATAAATAAGGTGAGGAAAAATATATCCTTCCATCAAATAAGTTAGTCTTTTGAGAAAAATCATATTCTAAAATTTCAGCAAAGTCAAGTAACAATAAAGGCAAGTTTCAACTGACCTAACTGCTAGCTAAAGTCAGCATTTTAACAGTGACTGTACGCATGACACTGACAGAATAATCTTCCTCTTATTTATAAACTGAAAAGAAAGCCAAGAATTTTAAACACCTATATTAAAACTATGCACACACCTGGTCTCATAAGAATGACATTTAAATCACTACCACACTTTAAAAAGCAATGCATGCCAATTTCCTCTCCCATCTGACTAGGGCTTTCAGAGTACTGTCTCTTTGTTTAAAATTCATGCTTAACAGGTTAGAGCTTTAGTACTTCAGTACACAATTTTGTAAAACATGCCACATCATTGGGTTATTTTTATATTAACTGAACCCTAAATAAAGAATATCAACAATTAACCAGATTAACCCACCTGATTACCAATCTTGGCTTTGGTTTCTGTTACATATGATTGTAATATAATGAAACCTAGTAATATTTTTCTAAAGTATACTTAGGTAAATATAGATAACTGCATAGCTATTTATTAAAATAAAGAATATTGCTCAAGCATCAAAACACAAAATGGTATGAACACAGTATATGTGAGCTGTTCACTTTGTTTTCCAGGATTAAAGAGAAGACAATGAGGGGAAAATGAGGAAAGAGATATCAATGAGCATTTCAAACTACCCTAAATTAAGGGTTCCTAACCCCAGATCTTTGTACCTGGGGCAGATAAAGTTATCTTTATTGTCATGAAATTTAGCATGTCCTTCAATTATTATTGTAGGCAACAAATCACATTAAATTTAGCCACAAATCTGTGATTTAATCACCAACAGAAATCATATATACTTTCATGTTACTTTATGATTGTTAGACATTTCAAAATCTTGCTTATGCTCATTATGACGGCTAGTACAACTACCTCTATCTCATGCATCATATGATAAAGAAGCAAATCTGTTCAATTTGTTGCCAAATTTGCTGTCAAACAAATTTGTTGTCAAATATTGTTATAGCTATTTTTATATAATTGGCTTTTTCTGTAATCCTACTTACACTATACATTTTAAAACAGTATTCTAAGAATTCAGTCGGAGATCTTACCTAACTGCTAAGGGGTTCATGGCACCAAAAAAGGAATCCCTGCTCTAAATACATCTCAGGTTAAGTTTATGGTTAACAGTGGCTAGACAAGTAATTTAACTATCCAAAACCAAAGTATCCCTAAGTACAGTTAGATTGTAATAAATTAAATGAGAATTACCTTTTCTGTATTTTCAGGCTGCTTTATATTATGTGTCTAAATATAAGCTGATATTGTCTTATGAAACCAACTTATTACACCAAATGAAATGAAACAGGACACAAGAAGGAATTATTTATTTTGTCAATTTTCAAACATAAAAGCACAAAGCTACCCTACCAATTATAGCAAATAACTCAAAACTTAAAAAAAAAAAAATCCTCTGATGCCCGTTTAAGAAAGCCATGATAAAAATGTACAGAAAAATATGTGCCACATGAGACCTTTGGTTCAATCCTCACAATCATTAATATTGTCTGTACTCAGTTGTGGCTCTCAAGGCCTCTGTGACCTGGACTCAATAACCAAATGCATCTATCTCCTTTTTACCTTCTACGTGTATCTTCTACTCTTGTCAACCAATGACCACACCACTGTCATTTCCATCTCCATACCTCTGTTCTCTTAACTGCAGCAATATACGTACATTCCACGTGTCATTCAAGTTAGGTCTATGCAAACTTGGTCCTCATTGAGCCCTCCCCTGGTCTGACAGGATCCTCGACCAAGCAATTTAGCACTTAGTTCCTCAACCATTCCATAATTGTTTCATGTATGATAGTCACTCTATGAACACTAGCTCTGTTCTCTATGGACAAAACCTAAAGTTCCTGGAAGGACACAACAGTCAACAGTTAACTGACTAATATGGGCAAAAGAATGCTACTAAGCTAACGCTCAGCACAGAAAAACTAAACCATGATAATTAAGTCATTACTTATTAAAAATGTCTTGTTAATGACCATAAGGCAGCACAGCAGTCGGTAAGACTCACAACACTATCTATGCAACCCCACAAGTCACTTTTCTTCAACCTCAACTACCAGCTAGGGTGACTGTTTGTTTCTACATTATCTATTGAACACATATATGTTCATTTCTAATTTTAAGCCTGTAGTTTACTATTTCCTCCACTGGAATTTTCATTCTTCTCCTGGTATAAACATCTTGCAAGGCACAGCTCAAGATCCACCTCTTCCATAAGTCCTTCCTTCCCCAGGTTAAGAGTATGCTCTCCCTAGGACATGGGCATAAATGGTCTCATCACTTGTCATGCAGTATTTCCTTGTACTATTTAAATGACCAAATGAGCCATAATAACTAAACTGAGAGCCATGGGGTTGGGGGAGCCCGTTCCATTCATGAAAGATATGCTTGGCTACAGGTGACAACAAGAAATGCGAACAGAAGGTTATAACCTGCAGTCCACAGATCTGTGATCTCCCTGAAGTTATCCACAAAATAGAGTGTCAAAAGAATTATGTTTTTCTGATGAGAGGACTATGGCTTTTGATCAGATGGCAAGAGGGCTCTGACAGTAAAAAGGTTAAATACTGATTCAGGAGGTAAATTTACTGGATATGATAACAGGTCCAGTTATTTGTCTATGAGGTACACCTACTGGGCTAGACCTAAACGACTCACATATTAGAATAGATGCAAGGCCTCAAAGAGTAGCCTCCAGACCTCTTAGAAGGCTAGTTTCCAATTTTAGTTTTGGGAAGTATATTAAATACGGGGGATGTTCTGAGATAACATAATAGGGGTATGGAAAAGGTTCCCTGGAAATTTGTTCCACTAAAGCAAAGCAGAGGACACAGAGGAATCAAGACCCCAGCTTACCCTCTAAGGAGATTACAATCTAGCAGAGGACACGTAATCATAACACAAAGCAGAACACAATGACTCCTTTTCTTAAGGGAAGCACAAAACACTACAGGGTTCGAAGGAGACAGACATGACAACTTCTTGATTTGGAAATCAAGAAAGGTAACAGCACTGGACCTTGAAGAATGAGAACCATTTTAATTAGTAGAAAGGGGAATAAAACGTTAACGAAAAGCAAAAGGGTAAAAAAGATTAGAAGGATAAAGTGTAGGAACAAACACCAATTTACAGTAGAGCAAGGATCCTTCCTTCTTAATTACTACTGGCTTTTATGCTGGAGCCTTTGGGAAGTTAAGGGTCTTGAAGAGTCTTGGGCCAACGGTTCCCAGGCATGCTATTAGGCTGCCAAGTACAAGAATGTGTACAGCCATCTACTCAGAATAGCAAGAATTATGAGCCCATGGGACAAAGTAACAATGATCACATCCTATGATGATGGTGTACCTGTGTAACAATGTCCCTATACTGCAGCAACCAAGACATGCATGGGAAGTCAGAACCCAAAAATAGTTTAACTTGCAAAATAATGACGTTAATGTCCAAAAACTGCTGAAATGGGATACATGGTAAAGGCACCCAAGGTTTTATAAATCTGAGTGGGTGGTGTCTTTGATTTAATTGTGTTAACTATTTGTGGGTATGCAAAAGTACATTTCTGTTCAAGTCCTAATAATTATCCAGGCTCCTCAAAAATTGACAGAATTATTTTGAAACCCAAGATCAATAAATCAAAAGAGAATCCCAGCTCTGATTATGACGTAAAGAACAATTATATGAAAGAGAATCAGATTTTCATTCATAAGAGGTTGGAGACAAACACTTTTTTTTTTTTTTTTTTTTGCGGTACGCGGGCCTCTCACTGTTGTGGCCTCTCCTGTTGCAGAGTACAGGCTCCGGATGTGCAGGCTCAGTGGCCATGGCTCACAGGCCCAGCCGCTCTGCGGAACGTGGGATCTTACCGGACCGGGGCACAAACCCGTGACCCCTGCATCGGCAGGCGGACTCTCAACCACTGCGCCACCAGGGAAGCCCAAACACTTCTTAAATAAACACTTCTTCAGCAACAAGCAAAGAGTTAGATTAGGTTAGATTGGGAATGGAAGCTAAGAACCAAAGCCGACTAGAGTTCTACGGGTTACTAGGGGAAGTTCAGACCAATGAGACAGAGTAAAAGAAAGAATTCAGATAAAACTTCTTGAGATAACTAGGTTAAAGGAACCTGATTAGAATCAGCCTGCACTTAACATACCTCAATTTAGATAGAGAAATTACCACATTAATGTTGTAAGCTGAACAAGTTGAATTCTACACAGTAACAGTGTGTCCCTATGTTTGCTGATGTGACACAAAGTATCTTGAAGTCTATGATCTCCTCAGCGTCTGAAGTAATTTCTGGCTTCACTTAAAAGTGCTGTTTTGAGGATTCATTGTGAGAAAACATTAAAAAGAAGACAAAAAGCACAGGAAGTCAAATTCCTATGGAAAGGTGAGCATAACTACTGGGAACTACGGGGAGAGTAGTGTACACTTTTAGTTCACTTTCTCTCTGGAAAAAGAGTTGGTTAATTAAACCTAATATATCCATCTGATATGAGCACAGATTATGCACATCACATCACCCCTTAAAGGGGTTTGTTTTTGTAAACTTCACATGGTTAACTTTATTATCCAATCATCTATCAATCAAAATTCATTTAAAACCAGCCATTTATGACAACTAAAGGGACAGTATGGTACAACTGATCTACAAAGACCATAAGCCAATTTTCCCCATAGAAAAAAATTATAGATACGTAATTTCTAAACTTCAAAATGAGATTTTAACCTTTCAAACCTAGAAGTTTATATTTATATTCCAAAATTAAGGAGCATCAGATTTCATGGCCCATAAAACTGCTTGTAGCCACAAAGGAGAACCTGTGGTACTTAACATATCAGGAGGCTACCTACCCCCGTTTTATAATTCAGACAGCTAATTTTCCTTTAAAAAAAATTAAACGAAAGAATCAGTAAACCCTAGAGTTAGTCATACCATGCCTTCAAAACCAGAAGGCACACATACAATATATTCCAAAGACTTATGAATAATAAAAGAAAAGCCAGGTCATTTCACTGCAGATTTTATGTCTCATGATTTGCGTTTTTCCCCTAATTACACTCTAACTCTTTTGAAAGGTACCAGGTATGTCTGTTACCTGCAGTAACTCACTTAATTAAAAGACAGGACTAATAAGACATCTGGCACTGGACTCCTGACAGTGGCAGACAACAGAGTTTACTATTTTAAAAACAAAAACCAACAGCAGTACAATCACATCAATCTTCAGTGAATTAATTTAACATTCAAGAGGATTGTGTTACAAGAGGTAACACCACCACATCCCCTCCCCAGGCCCTGAAGAAAGAGAGGAGCCAAAGGAAGTACACAGAGCAGGGTGGTCTCTTGCCAATAAACCTCAACATGGGAATAAGCTTCTGGAGGGGAAGATGCAGAGGCTTTGTAATCTACATCACTGTTGGGTTAATAAGGACTGGCTATCGAAGGCCTAAAATAATGCCACCCTCCTCCCATTACCCGATTCTCAGTTACTTGAATAATGTGCTGGCTGCAGGGAGAGCAGAGAGAGTGACAGAGACACACACAGTACCTGTTGTTGAGAATTGTAGTCAAAAAGTCCCACAGTTGCTGCTGCTGAGTCCACAGGTACCTGCGTGCCTGAATAATCAAACTGAAGAGGCTCCATGCCCACATGTTCCATGGGGTCCAAGGGGACACTCTGGGACTCCATGTTGGAGAAATCCTCCACAGGCTTGGCACCATTGGTGCTGGTCAGCTGGGCTAAACCCTCAGAACCATTCTGGTTTGGACCCAGAAGATCCACTTCATTAGCAGAGTTCTGGCAATTACCAGGGGTACGGCTAAACAGAGAAAGTAAAGGGCATTAAACCTTATTTTGAGTGGGGAGGGACACTACAGCAACCTAAGTTTAAGGACAACGTGCTTGACACAGCTCATTACCAATAGTATTTAAAACTATTTCTACAAAATGACTGGAGACCCTTCTGGTGCTTATATGTTCTATCCTATAAAATGACTCTTCTATTGCTTGCCTCTCCACCACAACCCACCCCTTAAATTTACATTAACTGCTATTAATTTACAATCCCTTTAACCAAGGGGCCCAGATTTGAGGAACACTGGATGAACTGGGGAAAAAATCACTGCCTGTGGCATCCATGAAAACAGAGATCCCAAAATACAGGTAGTAAAGTATGCCCCCGAAAAGCAACATCTACTCTTTAAACACAGTCAATGGACAAAGTAGTTTCCAAGGGGAAATTCCACATCCAAGAATAATTCTATTTCAAAAAAATATTTTTTAATAGGTGAAAATTTTGTGTGTGTATTTCCTGGGTACCACTGGCCACTGATAAAACTGTCTCCCCTTTTCCCCTTCTAAGAAACCAGAAGCAGACCATTACAAAATAATACAAAATAAATTCATATCTAGGATAAGCCCCTGCTAAGGAGACAACTCTAAGAATTAAAAGTAATATGAGGATGTAATTTATCATCCAAACCAGGACACTCCTAAGAGCAAAAAAAAGGGCAGTGTTAAGAAATATCCTGGGACACAGGTATAAACAAATACTGTCCTGGGTAATTCAGGACACATGATCACCCTATGTAAAAAGATTACAGGACTATATTATTCCAATTCAGACTAATATAGAATAATATTATATTCTAGTCAGGGAGTATAGCCTGTGACTACATTCTAAGCCTAAAAGAAATCTTATCGCTGGTACAAATGAAAGCTCTTGTCGTGTTCCCTGACAGACACACAAACCCCACCACTACCACCTGTCCCGGAGTCAAATACCATAAAACAATGCCACAGGCTGCTTGAGACTCAGGATGGAGAGGCTACCCAAACTCATCGGAAAGACCTTAGATAAATGTTTATTTCTCTGTGTCTCAAATTTCTTCCAAAGACTGTAATTCTTTACACTCACAAGATACAAAAGTTAGGTTAGGAAGACTAAACAATTGAACGCTGTTCTACAATGACCCGAAATATATTTTAATTTGACTCTGTAGATTATTAGGATAAGGGGTGGGTGGGCGGGTGGGTGTGGGTGTAGGTACACACACATTAGTTTTAGACTACAATTACATTACTAAAAATTAAATTCTCTTAACTATACATGAGTGACTAAGGATTTTTAAATTTTAAAAAATCATATACCATCACTAAAGTTTAGCTATATAAATGAAGAATAAACACAGTATTGTTTTATTACTGTGCATATTAAAATTATAGGGTAAAACCTGCAAATCAATTATGACCAGAGATGGAATGAGAGGCCTCCATGGAAGGGATATGATTAAGAACAAGTCACTTGAGCTGCATCTCTGGTTCTTCAAAATGAAGAAAATGATACCTAACCTGCCTACCTCAAAGGGAGCTTATGAGTCTCAAGTAAAAGAATGCTTAAGTTCTCAACTGTTTTTCCTTCCACTCTAACATGCCAGAGCCATATGACACACTTCCATTAGTAACCAAGATTTCTCCCAAGACAGTGATTTGGGAGAAATCCCCAGGCACCCATCCAAGGTGATTTTGATATTTGAGAATCACTGAAATGATCTTTATGAAATCATCCTGCAAATTACAGAGCTCTATACAAATGGGAAGTCTATTGTTTTGGCAAAACATCAGGCATGGACAAATCTTAGAAAGTTCCATCTTACCAGTTAATTTACAATCTTTGTGGTATGGCCTACACTAGACCCAATAATTTAAAAGGACACATAGGGAGGGAAAAAGAAAACCAAAATCAAAATAAAACTGAATGAAAACAAAAACCCATAACCCCCATTCAAAAATCAGAAGTGTAAAACATACAAACCTAAAATCTTTGACGTCTGCGTCAATCCCATTCTGCACTGGTAAACCATTGGTCTTGTCCATCACATCACCCTCCTCCTTCAAATCTCCTAGCTTATCTCCATCAAACGTACCCTTGTTCTTCTTTTCACCTTTGTCGTTTTCATCACTGTCTGCATCCCTTGGGCCCTGTTTAAAAAATAGCTTCAGCTTCACTAATCATCATCAACTAACAATAGTGGGCTACCACTGTGGACACCAGACTACACTAGATGCTAATTAGAACAGGAGAGTGTCCATGACCTTTCAAGACATTACAATCTAATTAACAGACAACACAGAGGCAGGAACACTGCAGAAAGTCTTGCCAAATGGGGGAGACAGACATACATTTATGTTACAGAGATTGGGACAGTCTTATCATGCCCAGTGTCCCACCACCCCATTTTTTTCCTTTCTGCCCAAAGCCCAACCACAACTTTATATCTCTTGGTTCTACTTCTGTGCTCTCAAATCTAACTCTATAGAGTAGCTCAACTCCTAATCAGCCCCAGGAATGGCAGCTAATCGTATAGTTGGAATGTACTAAGCCTACAAAATGAATTTCCTACTTCCACTGCCGACGTAAGCTCCTCCCTTACTTCTGAATATTGAGCTAAGTGTGGTCTAACATCATTCCAATTCGATTACTCTATACACTTCATCTTGGGATATATGCCCTGCTAATTTGCACCACCACCACCCCAGTTCCACCCAATATCTCATGGTTTACTAAAACTATAATTCACCAAACATCCTACACTTGATTTTTTTAATCCTTCAAAACATGTTAAATATAACTATAAAATTCTTTCACAAAGAGTACTCTAAGAAGTGCTTACCAGTTGCCTTCCACTGCCTGTCCCATACCAGGGACTACATGAGAGCGTGTTAAGCTGAATCATTAATGCAACAGAATTTATCTCTGAAGTGCTTCAAACTACAAAGATTAAAAGACTGGACCTAAAAGAACTGATGTGGTGCCAAGCATACTGATGTCCTGTTTTTTAAGGAAATTAAGTCTGTCTCCTCTTACCAATATTCTAAGTTAAGACATGGACATTTAAAGCAAATATGTCTTGATTTCCAGAAGGAAAAGAAGGTTTGGTATAGTGACTTGACATGGTACAGAAAGCTTTGCAAAACCTTATCCAAGGGTTAAGTAATTTTGCTTTTGTAAAACTAGAGAGAGGTAATCTTGCTTGTCCCCATCACTGACTTCTGGTTTAAGGAAGAAACAAATAGACCTGGACCAAAAGAAAGTTCCTGGTAAAAGGGAAGATCCAGTCAGAAGATGATGAGAACTACTGCACAGCATTTCCAGTCACCACAACCAAATTTCATTTGGGGGTGGGGGGTGGGGTGGGGAATCACAAATGGAAGCTAAAGCAGCAGACACTCAGTTATGAATGGGTAGGTAGGCCTGCAAATGCAAAATAAAAAGATGCTCTCAAAGTAGTTCTTAGCCATCTCTGGCCCAGAAAGACCAGACTCAGGGACCTTGACGATCTTAGACCTTTCAACTACCAGTTCAAAGCCCATTTTGCTTTCAAAATCATTCTCTGTTCAAATGTGACACAGAAAAAGAAAGATTTCATGGCCAGTATGAATAAAGGAACATATACCAGAAGGGAATTAGAAAGGATATAGTTTTATAAAACTTAGTTTTATGTAGCAGCAAGATGGTAAACTATAGTTTTGGCAGCAAATGAGACATAACTTCTACATCTTCAAAGTATTATACTGTTATTGGTTCAAAAGGAGTAAATGACAGCCAATTAAGCATGACATTGAGATCCCAAACCAGATATGGGAATATGACAGGATTCTAAAGAAAGAAAGAGCTTTCAAAATGTCCAGAGATAAAAGCTCCCTCCTCCTACAAAGGTAAAACTGACAGAAGCTATGTACTCATTTTTATATCCCCAATACTGAATACTGTGCTGGGCAGAAGTTCAAAAAATATGACAAAGAAAACTGAAATGACCAAAAAAATCCTGCAAAACTGAACTGATATGGATCCTCCCATTATCTTTATCATCAGGTAAGAGTCCAGGAGGTGGTGATAAACAACTGTACCTGAATTAGACACCACTAATGTCAATAATAAAAAAAGTATTAGAAGGATCATCCCATCCTACCAACACACTTAAGTAATCTCCCACAAATCTACAAATCAAGTCACTGGCTCAGGAGGAGCAGTTCAGCTCCAATTTCTCATAAGGAGTTCAAAAGGTCTACAGGCAGGGCTTCCCTGGTGGCGCAGTGGTTGAGAGTCTGCCTGCCGATGCAGGGGACACGGGTTCGTGCCCCGGTCCGGGAGGATCCCACATGCTGCGGAGCGGCTGGGCCCGTGAGCCATGGCCGTTGAGCCTGCGTGTCCAGAGCCTGTGCTCCGCAACGGGAGAGGTCACAACAGTGAGAGGCCCACGTACCACAAAAAAAAAAAAAAAAAAGGTCTACAGGCAAAAATGGGAAGGAAATTTGATAAAGCAGCAATAGCAAGTTTCACCAACAAGCAAGAAATCTGGGTCCAGAAGAGACTCACTCACCAAATCAATGTTCTTCATGATCTTTCCCCAGTGACCCCTCACAAGGGCTTGCTGAGAAGCTGCTTCCCTTCTGTAACAGCCAACGGCTCTGGCCTGAACACTTAGTCACTCATACTTACATTCTCAATTTTACTACCAAGGGCAGATTTTCAAAGATATCCCTGGGATGGGTTGGTTTTTGCCAATGTTATACAGTCCACTTATATAAAATATAGCTACCTGGTTTTCTACTCTGACTAGGCTAGTAATGCCTCAGCAGAACAGTAGGTTCCTCCTATTTGACGGTGAGGGACCCAAGGAAGGCTTCCATACTTGATCTGGATGGGTTACAGTGGGTGTTTCCATTTGATAGAAATTCATGAAGATAAACGTTTATGACTTGTACACGTTTCTGTACATGGTTTTAACAAGTTTTAACAAGTTCAGTAAATCAACAAAAGCCCTAAATTAAAATAGTTGACATGAAGTCTGATTTCTGAATGACACCAAGAACACAAGTAGGAAGCTATTCTGTCAAAAGTCTGTTATTAAAAGAGAATACAGAATACAGGGTTCAGGATCATAAAAATGGTCTCTTAGAAATCTGGGGACCCTAGAGAGAGAAGAATAAGGGTATAAATGGGCTGGTATGTTTTATGGGATTTTAAAGTTTTTTTAATGTGTAAGATAAAGTATTCCTTTAGGAAAATACTAACCCAGATTGCATAGAACCTATACTCTATCTCAACTGCTAACATTTACTGGACTTTGGACAGGTCATTAAACCTGAGTCTTTAGTTTCCTTTTCTATAAAACAGGGATCATTTTGTTTAAAACAGAGTAGTTGTAAACATCAATGAAATGATGCATATGCAAAAGTTTATTATAAAGTATAAACCATTTTATACAAATATGATACTAGTAAAAACTATGCACTGGGATAATATTTCTTATATAACATTATCTGTGATTTTAAGATTAAAAATCTTCAATGCTCCCAATTAAGTGGTTTAACTCAAAGAAAAGGGTAGAGCCCATCTGGCCCTCCCAGAGACACTGTCATTTTCACAATGCAGAGTGGCTCTATTGTTAGTGTTGAACATCACAATCTTTTTAAAACTTTGCAAGTGTCTGGGCTTTCTCCCAGAGATTCTGATTTAACTGGTCTGTAGAAGCTCCCACAAATGTTTTTAAAAGTTTCTCTTCCAATAAGCACTCACAATTGAGAACCACTACAATTAAGTCCAAATAAGTATCCTAAAGGCAAGGGGTATGTTTTGCTTTTTTGTCACATATTACCTAGCACATATTAATATTAAAAAAAGTCTATTGAATAAATGAAATAAAAAACAAAGAAGGATTAATAGCATCCTTTTGTTGTAGGCTCCCTTTAGATAAATTACAATCCAGAACTGTAACCCAAATTCAGGCCTCAGAGAGTGCTCAAAATGCAAAGAGGCCAAGCCCAATCAAAATCTCTAGAGTAGGGCCAAGGAGGGTTCTTGAGAGATCAGATCCCAGATCTACACAGAGATGGAACAATATGTTCTGTTGCTAGATATCAAAGAACCGAGAGAAGAGCAGACAGAAAGAAGAACCAGGTACAGCGTGGATCACAGTCCACCCAGCCATGGCTCAGCTTCCTCAAAAGCCTCACATAACAGGGGGAATATTTCAGGGAATACCTATTTTCTGAATGAAGTCAGAGAAATGAGAACTTAATTTTTCCTGTGCAGAGATCCCACCACAAAGCTCCACATGGCAGAAGTCACATTCAATGAGATTAGTAATTTTCTTCCCTTTTTTTCTAAAACAGTATTTTTGTGTATTTGCTTGACACTCAAGTCCTAAAGCCATAACATTAACTAAAATATTGGTTTCTCCTGCGTACACTTCTCAGTTTTTCACAAAATGCCCCCAAAACACCAAAATGTCAATTTTCTTTGAAGTTCAGCAGCTCAGTAGCTCCACTAGTAAAAAATTTCAAATATTAAAAAAAAATGAGTAAAAGTTTGAAATTACTAGTCATGTGAATTACTTTTAAATTAACATATTAAATATAATCGTATTGTGAGAAACGAATAAACAAACCAAAGTAGCACATACCTTAGTAAAAAGCAATATAGCTAAGAACTGAAATTAGAACAAAGTTTGAATTCAGGTCCCACCACTTCCCTTCTAACCCTCATTTTCCTCATCTATAAATTCATAGGGACAACATCAGCCTCAAAGGGTTGTTGTTTCAGGTATTAAATAAGGCAATTCATGAATGTGCAATTCCTTTTAAAAGATTATTTTAAATATTTTGTCTAATTTTCACATTTTTCCCACTGCCTTTCTCAGACACACCCACCTTCACCTTCACTCCCCCTAAAGCTTCAAATTTGCTGGATAGCTTATGTTTTCCCCCCTGGAAAGACTATGGCTTTAATTATTAAACCCTCTGTCCCATTGACTTTTCTAAAATATCTGTACAGAATCAAGCCACCACCAATTATTACATTTCATCAAATCTGAGACACCATCAATTTATAAGACATACCATCATTTTATGTGTTGCTAAAAAGGAAACACTGGCAATTAAACTATATCATTTAACGCATCCCAATTTCAAAATGAACAAAAGTGGGGAGGTGTGCGCTTTAGAAACAGTGGAACGTGGAATATACCAGGCATTGTGTATATGATCACCCAATTCCTGGTATGCAAAAAGGTAAGAAGAGTGTTCCCCTCTGCTGTGGTACCCACCATATCCAGGAGGAAAAAGAGACGAAAACCAAAAAAGGTTTTCTGAAAGTTGTGCTTTTTTAACTTTTTATTTAGTCAGTGTCTAAAAGCTTGACATCGCAAAGCAGAGCACACAGATTTCTTGTTCAAAGGAAGCTCAAATCTGAAGGGGCTCCAACCTGAGATAAAAGTTTCTGAATTTGATCTGTAATCTTCCAAGAAAATTATAGAGCAGTATTTAATCTAACTTTAATTTTATACAAATCACCTGTGGGTCTTGTCAAAATGCAGACTTTGATTCAATAAAGTCTGGAGTAGAATCTGAGAGTCTGCATTTCTAATAAGCTCCCAGGTGCTGATAATTTTACTGGCCCAAGGACTTTGTGGAGCAAGATTTTATAAGGCTTACAAAGCATTTTCATATATATTACATAGCCATATGAATTAGACTTTGTGCAAATGAGGAAATTAAGGTCCAGTTGAGACTCAAACCCCTGCATTACACTCCACAAAGTTTTTAAACAAAAATCAATTAAAGTGGCACTGGCTGCCTGAAACAAATGCAGTGGAGGCTAGAAAAGCAAGTCATCAATTTTGTGACCTAAGTGAATTGCCATGAGTGTGCAAGCATCCTCTAGGTCAGAAAGCAGCCAGTCTCTACAAATAAGCAGAAAGGTCTTCCCAAGATATTTTTTTCTAAAAGTCTTTCTTCTGCAAATTTAGGGTGGCCTTGACCCTAACTGAAGTTTACAGTGGTCTTCTCATTTACCTAGGAACCATAAACCAGAAAGGTAGAAATGACGATCCACTTTTCTGACTGGCTAGGCTTCAATCTATGTGATGATCAGCTGGTATTTCAAAAGACCAATAGCAGGGTCCTTGGATGGGTAATTTCACCCAGTGGTCTCAAAATATAGTAGTTACATATGATTGTGTAACCACCCAGAACCATGCTTTGTTTTGTTTTGGGGTGTTTGCGGGGATGGGTAAGGGGACCTGTCTTTTTCCACGAATCAGTAAAATAAAGGATATAAAAAGGAAATAAATTAAAAGACTTGACTCTGACTTAACTGGTATTCTGAGTTTTCCCATTATTCTGAAAACTGCTACCCTGAAGTTTCTGATTCATACTCAGAATACTATCAAAACTTTACAGTGGGTGCTGAGAACAAAACATTGCTGTCAGATTCTTTTCAACAGCCTGCAAGTACTCTTATCTCAGAAGCCAAAACAACTAAGCTGAGTCCATTTGTACACTCAAAATGAACTTACGAAAGGCTCAGGAAAGCTAGACAAAGAGTTAAATACCTTCATTCAAGCTTTAACCGTAAAACAACCTTATTGAAAATGGAAAACCACTGCAAATGAGTAATTACTTTAGTTCTAAACCCCTTTAACTGAGAAGTTAATCAGAGTCTGGCTTATCTGTTGTCAGTATCTGAGAATAGCCCCTTAGTACTTGATTTGAAGTCTACATTCATTATGCCATCAGCGATGATGTTTTTTTAGCTCTCAGGGGATTAAAATGCGGCTTCTCCAGGGCTTATTGGAGGTAATGTTGATACAGCCACCCCAAAAAGAAAAACATCTGAGTGCTCTGATCCATAAACCATCAATTACTACTCTTTAGAACAATTATCTACAAGAAGCAGATATTCTGTCTTCCTTGGCCTCTGAACTCAGCACTCTGAATGACAAACTATATTTTAAAAAAAAAAAAAAAAAGGCCCACCTCTTCCCATAAGATCAGCAGGATACAACCAAAAAGCTCATAAAGCAGTTCATTGATCCTCAGTTCTCCATCCACCAAAAGTTTACACGTGCCAATATGATGGACTGACGTCACTAATCAGTCTTCCTGTATCACCATTTAGGTGCAACTCAAGTCAAAATACAGCATAATAGGATACTATTTCATTACCCACGACCTTCCTTCTGAAAAGTTGGAACACAGATTTGGAGAATTTTCATTTATCGTTATGCAAACCTCAGCAGC
Source organism: Aethalodelphis obliquidens (assembly GCF_003676395.1). Classification (NCBI taxonomy): domain Eukaryota; kingdom Metazoa; phylum Chordata; class Mammalia; order Artiodactyla; family Delphinidae; genus Aethalodelphis; species Aethalodelphis obliquidens. Next base: position 28,478,811 of record NW_020837953.1, on the reverse strand, counting down.
TCAGTAACGCAGATGCTTTTTAGAGAGTTCAATTTTCTGACCTCTATCCTGAGTTCCTCTATCCTGAGTTCTTCCAACTTCCTCTGGTGACAATACTAAAAATCACCAATCTCTCAAGACAATTAAGGATAGAAGCCACCTTTACAAAATCAAATAAGATACTGAATACAAATGATACAGCCTCGTTACAGATTAATGAAATAATTGTTTAAAAAGACAGAAACAGGAAAAAAAATAATAAGTCAGCCCCAGTGTTTTACCTTTCTCCTAATTCTAATTATTTTTCTTCTTCCTACAAACTTCACAGTAACCCAGGCACATGCCTGGGTGGCTAATGCCCAAGACTTAGAAGCTGGTCACACATTATAGAGAATTCATGGCAAGAGTCATACAGGTTCCAGTTCACCACAGTAATGACTTACCTATGCATGACACTAACTTTTCTCCTACAGTAAATAAATAAAAGTTATAGGCAGAAGTTGGAAGGCAGCACTTCCTCTGAGGAATCTGCACTCTTGAGATGAGGGAAGTGTGAGGTAAGAAAAAGAGGTGAGCTGGGGATAAGCTGAAAGAAGAGAAGAAGTAACACCATCCTTCCCATGAGACAACAGGCAAATGATCATTTTGCCTGATCCCATTCCTCACATCCAAAGGGTAGATCTTGTTCTTCCCAAGTAGCCTCCTGGGAAGGTTCAAATACAAGAAGTCTTTTCCAATCTGATCTACAAGCCACTAAACCTGACCTATGCCACTGCAGGGTCAAAAGACCCAGAAGTAATCAGGTCAGCTTTGGAACAGCTACAATGCAAGACTCAGACAAAAGCCCCAGTTTAGTCCCTTGATCTTCCTGAAGGTAATTATACAAATGAACGATCCTGTTCTGGCTAAATTCCTAAAACCAAATTTCTAGCTGTGGAGCTGGGAGAAATCCAAACCAGCCTCTTAAATAAGTTCATTTCGCACCCCCCACCCCCCATTTTTTTGGTGGAATCAAAAGCTCCGGCCACGTGTCAAATGTCAACATCAGCTGAAGCATCCATCATCTTTGACGTGCCTAGAATAAAGCTAACTCCATGGGAATTCTGGTTACCTTGGATGCCACCTGTTATCTTCCCGCCAAGCAAGTCAACAATCATTCATTTCATGTCCACTAACGTATTAAAGAATTGAACTTGACACTTGAGAAAGCTGCACCAAAAATGTACTACTGTGACTCTAGAGAAGTTTCAAGTGGAACTGGGAAAATAGGACCAAGCCTCTGATACCTAGCAACAAATGTCTAACAGTAAAAACACTGACAACAAATGCTATCAAGATAAAAGAATGTAAGATAGTTGTAAAGGCAAAGTTATTATTATGATTTGGGGGAAAGAAGGTCTCTTAAAATGATTGCCAACCAGTAGTATTAGCCCAGAAAGACTTCAGGGAGAAAGTGCTTTGAAAAGGTACAAAACAAGTTGAGTCGGGAGAAAAGGAAGGAAGAAAGATTCAGGGTGCCTTTCATGGCCTTCCTAGCTGTGACTTGGAATATAAAACCAGTCACAGAAAACAAAATGAGGAAGACTCAAACAGAAATACATCTTAAGACTTCTAGATCTAGAAAGTCAATGGTATAAGAAAGAACTAGTTTTGAGAAAGGCTATCAAAGATGCTTGAGGAAGACTGCTTTAAGACTTCAAAAGGGAAGAGGCTGTAGACAGAGAAGCTGCTCTAGCTACAATTTAGCATCAGAGACGTCAATGGTGATGAATCTGAAAAAAACTGAAATACAGAATTAACAGAACTTCGAATTTCCTGATAGCCTGGGTAGGAGAAGCAAAGCTACTCAAAGAGGGCCAAAGATCATTCCATAGTTAAAGCCTAGCTAGCAAAAACAAGAATGACCCAACATATCTGATCCATTTTAAGGATCCTAGGGTATTGGCAAATCACTCTCTCAGATCTATTCCCTACTGACACCTGCCTTCAGCTTTGTGTTAATTCCTTCTCTTTTTATTTTTGTTTGTTTGTTTTAAACTAAAAATGGTGTTTTCTGGTAGGCCAATGAACTGCGATCTAGATTTAAGTCCTTACCTCACATTACTATCAATGAGTCCCAAAAAAACATCATTTCTCTATTTTTAAAAAGTTTAGTTTACATCTCCTGCTGTGTTCACTGAAATCTAATTGCAATAAAAGCGTTTTTTAAAACCCTGCACTTAGTGCTGTGAGTATCTAAGGAAACTAAACAGGCATGTTTTGCTTTAGGGGAAAGGGGAAAGAGAGAGAGAGAGAGAGAGAGAGAGAGAGAGAGAGAGAGAGATAGGAACAAGTTCCTCAAGCCAACTTACAAATCCTCCTTTTCTTAGACAGGAATCGCCCGGGGATGAGCTCAACACATACTCCACCATGCTAACGCCTAGTCCCCCACTCTCCGACCGTGGGGACAGTACAGAATTGACCTCACTGTTCACATGGAAACTCTGACCAGGTCTTCTCTGCACCATGATTGGCTGGGAAACTGAATGATCTACAAAAAAGATACACAAGCATGATACAGTGCAGCCAGAGGCTCAAACAAATTATGAGTGATGTCTCATGGATAAACCAATGACTGGGAATCAGGAAACCTGCCATGGTCAGTTGAGCCAAAACCTCCTATTGTGTTTTCCCTAAGTATAATATACTACATAAGCTAAGGAAACGGAACACACCCCTCATATATCCAGGATAGCAGAGCAATACAGCAGTTCACATAACTGGTTTATCTAGCTAAGTGGATAAATTAATGTTTACCCCTTTCAAGTAGCAGAATTTCTTTTTAATATATTTTATTGGTAATGTTACTGAAACAAAATGTGATCTTACTACCCTTTTTAAAACAACATAATTTGATCTTTTCTGATGACCACTGTCATCTGAGGTTCCATTCTTATATTGCTATAACACAGCACATCAGCTTTTGAATTTTCTGTCTCCTTCCTCCCTATCAACTGTCATTTCTTTCTGCTGTCGGTATGTCTGCCTCTACAAGTTCTCCCCATCCCTTTCTTCAGGGGTAGTCAGTCAGAAGAGTGTCCATACCCAGTGACTTATTTGGCCCAAACCACATTTATAGATAGATCACCCCATACACAGTACACAGGGGCAAAGGGAGGAGAAAGAAACATGAACTTCAAATGGCAGGCATGGATTTTCTAATTCCAAGTATGCTGACAGCAGTACAGAACAAGAAGTTGTAGCTGAAATTACGGTCATTTCAAATAAGACCATTCCCCTGTGGCTAGCACTTCAGTAAAATATTGAAGACCTGATTTTGTGTTAATTATGTTTTAATAAATTACATCATATAAGCTCCCTCATGGCAATTATACCACAGGACAGGACATTGCTTGACATGCTTGTCACTGATGTAAAATTCACAACTTGCCAATTGCTGAGGAAAGGAGCTCTAAGACAGGCATAAATCACAGTACAGATGCTAGATCTAGATTACCTGATGTTCCCCAGGCACTGTCTCGCCATTGATCACCCAGGAATATTCCTTTTGGTCCATCTTTGCTGGATTCATCTGTTTCCCAAAACTTTTTACCTGGCAAGAGCTGCTGCAAATTAAAAATAATAGATGCTTTTAAAGAATTCATAAAGGATGAAAGTACAGCAGTCAACACTTTCTTTTAGACAAGGGTACTGAAGATGCTCACGTGCCCTGAAGGTCTTTAATCACAGTGTTCTGACTCCACAGACTGTGGTCAGAGCACTACTATATGTTTGGTAAAAGTCACAAAGAGGCCTAATGCAAGGGGGGCTACAGATCAACCCATCACAATAGAGGCTCAGCTTAAGTACCTAGAATTATTCACTTAATCTATGCCAAGATTTTTAAGGGGGGGGAGAATTCATACTAGACCTAACAGCTAACTGCTAAGAAGATTCTTACTGAAAAAGAAAGTACCTACAACTACTAAAAGGCTACTTCTGCCTACATGTATACTAAGGGGCCCTACAAAGTTACTCAAGCTGTGGCATGAACTCAGACCCCAGCTATGGAACACTAGAGGCAAAATTCACCTCCTTCATACACAGAGATTCTGTTTAACTAAAATACTTTCAACATCACAAAGAAAAAACTAAAACAAACCAAAAAAAAAAAACTTCCCAACCACAACATTAACCTGTTCCAAGATTTTGGAAAGACAGAGCAGCTATTCCCCCATTACTGGAAGGGAAATAAAAATCTCCTCACCTCAGTTAATCTTAAGAATACTTAGTAATGCCATTAAAGTGACTTCACAAAACATTCCACACCTCATAAAAATGCAGGCATCACTAGCCTTAAATTAGCTTCAACCAAAGAAATGCAAACTACCCTTTCAAGCAAAACACAGTACAGTTTTGCACAAGATCAAAGCATTAGTGACCTGTTACAAAGTAAATTTCCACTAGAATCCCATCATTCTTCCTTCTGGTTATCAGCTTCACTCACTAAAATGTCCCTCTTATTTCTTCTAATTATGTATTCACTTCAGCTGCTACTAGTCAAACAAGAAACTCAGAAGCCTGAGATAGTACACTGCTTCTGAGCATAAAAGAAAGAGCTGAATTTCTCAGAGGAACAGAATAAAAAACCAGAAAGTACAAAACATTTGCTCTCTCCTTGACAATAAAGGTTTACCTTTTCTATTTATAACCCATAACCCAATGATAATGAAGAAACATCTCAACTTTGCCCTCACTAAAACGAATCTCAGCTTTCCAACCTAAATTCTGGGTTTTCGACATCAATTTATTCTAGCTCTATAAAACTATCTGGTAGACACGGGTTACTACCTGGAGCAAAGCAGTTTCCCTTGTACTTTTTTCCCCTACCTTGTTATCTTCTAGTCCAAGAAGGTCATGACAAAAGACACATTTCGGTCTGACACTTAATTGCACAGATGCATTGGTTTACTTGAAGATGAGCAGTTACAGCAGTCAATTCCTAATGTGCCTCTAGGGTTCATTCTCTGAGAGAAGCAAGGACACAGCTGGTCTGTTAACTTGAGGGGGAGGGGGAAGGGGTGGGAGGGAGAGCCCAGACCATAGGCAGGCAGTGGAGTCAGGAAGCCCTGGACTAGACAACTCTGATGTGTCATAGGACAAACTGCAGGACTGCCCTGGGCCTCATCCTCTTTGCATTGATGAAGGAAGTATTTTTCAGGTTGCTGTGATGATTAGAGATGTTGCTGATGCGGGCCTAACACAATGCCCACCACGCAGGAGGTTCTCAATAAATGTATTCAGTGGCATTACACCAAGGCAAAACAGCTGTAAACCACAGATGGGACCCTGAAAATTAATGTGTACTAACGCACAACTCTAGAATTCTTGCCTTTGAACTTATTTTTCTCCTCTTAATCTCAAAAATGCCCTCCTATAAGATTACAAATAGAATTTCTTTCCCTATTGGTTGTACCCTTTCCAACTAACATTCCAATTTTTCTCTTGTATTTTGTAGGGAGTGTAAGCAAACAGGAGTCTGCATCAACTTCTCCTCTGTGTACCAGAAGAAAGAATGTCAGCACAAGGGACTCCTCACTTGCTGGTTAACTTTAGTGTCCATATATTGGAAAGAGGGCAAAGATGATCAAATATATTCATTATGGTGCTCATCCCTCTCAACACAAATTTGGAAATCTTTATTCAAAACTCAAGCTTCTCTAAGCCACCAGCCTCCATGTGCAAATATAGTCTGTCCACAATTTGTCAAATTGCTTAGTGAAAGCAGCAGCCCTTGAACTCAAAGCTTCAAAAATGACTTCTAAGATCTTGTCATCTTTCCTCATAGCTTGCCAGGTTGTCGCAACATGCAAAGCCAGCAAAAGCAGGTCCATATATAAGCAAGGCTGTTTCCTGGCCAAATTCTCTCATAAGGAAACAATAATACAACAAACATGTAGAAAGGTACTAAAAAGTGGAGACTGTACTTCAAAGTAGTAATAGATGCAACAAATCTCAAAGGAATACAGTCATCCCTCAGTATCCATGCGGGGCTGGTTCCAGGAGCCTCCTTGGATACCAAAATCCTCAGACACTCAAGTCCCTTATATAAAATGACGTAGTACAATGCATACAGTACACACTGAAAAATTCAAGACCCTAGTCACATACCAAGAGGAAATGGTGTCTTCCACTATTAACAGTATGTATAAACATAAATCCTAAATAGATGCTAGGAGCAGCCCCCAAAGTAGTAAAACCCCATATGCTTTGGCAAAGTAACCAAGATCAATTAACTATTATTAATGAAAACAGCAGGGACTGAAAAGGCAAGTCTGTACGAGATAAAGAAAAAGGAAGTGGTAGAAGAAGGTGATAGCAAGCCAATTCTGGGAGGAATAAAAACAGAACCTACGGTTTGCAAGAGTGCTCTGCAGATGAAGAAAAGTAAACTACTGTATCAAGGTACCTGGGCAAGGACAGAAGCAAACTTAGCAAAGCTCCTCAGCGTCTCTGGACCTTCCACAGCATTTCTCTTTCCTCCAAAACATACCCTTCTCCACTCTTCAGCTGTGTGGCAAGCAGCACCTGAAACAACTCCTAATGTCTGTACCTCTTGGTACTCAGTCCCTTGTGTAATTCCCCCTCTTATCCTATCTGTGGGCTGAACCTACTGACTTGCTCCTAAGGAGTAAGAGAGGGCAAAAGTGAGGGGGTGGCACTTTCGAGACTGTCTTTAAAATACTGACTTCCATCTTGCCTCTACTCCTCTCTCACCCTCTCACCTTCTCACTTTAACGAAGCTAGCTGCTATACTGTGAGCTGCCCAATAGAGAGGCCCATATGGCAAGGAACCAAGAGAGGTCACTGGACATCAATTCCTTAGGAACTGAGGCCCTCAGTCTAGCAACCCACAAGAAACTTAATCCTGATATCAACCACATGAGTAAGCTTGGAAGCAGCCCCTTCCCCAGTTGGACTTTGAGATGACTGCAAACCCAGCTGAAATCCTGACTGCAGCTTGTGAGGGACCCTGAAATAAAGAATCTTGCAAAGTCATGACTGGGTCCCTGACCTACAGAAACTGTGAGGCTTAAACAACATGTTGTCTTAAGCCACTAAATTTTAGGGTAATTTGGAACATAGCAATAGATAACTAATACAGCTGCGAATATACGGAAGCGTTTTCTTTTACTGAAAACATCTTTAAGAGTCTGTTTTCAAGAAGCACTTCTTGTTCCATTTCTAATATCTAAAATCAAAGTGCTTTTTTTGAATTTGGAAAAAATTACATCCATTCCATTTCATGTTTTCCCCTATTTTGTCTTATAGCCCTTCTGTATTAAAAAAAAAAAAAAGATCGGCTTTTTAAATTCGGCAAAATTAAACGGACTTAGACTTGTTAAGCTTACTGAGAATTAGTAGCAATCACATAGTCAAGAGTCATCTAAAATAAAGACATTCGAATCTGATCATATTAAAAGGAGCTATAATCTACTGAATATAAAACAAAGTGATGATGAGTATCCAATTGTTATTTCAAATTCAGATTCAACCTCTCTAAAGGTAATATCATCCACAGCACTGGCTAAAACATCCTGGTTCACCAACCCACATCAGGAGTTGCCAAACCTTCACTTAAGCCACACCTAAATTCAATCATCAAACATTCAAATGCAACTAGTGTATGAAAAGACAGTTACTGCTTACCCCATCAAGAACTTGGAAATATTGTTCTTTGACAGGACAACAAAGAACAGATCACAGAAGAGGTTTACAAAATTCAATTTAAAGAAATATTAGGCAATTAGAGGATTAAAAGATTTCACAATTCTAAAGGAAGATAAGGGAATTAGAAATTGGTCCAACAAAAGAAAAGGAGACCCAGGGAGTCAGATGTAGGCAGTATCAACCAATATGCATGTTTAGGGAGAGGACATATGATGCACAAACAAGTCTGTCCTTATAAAAGCAATTAATGCATCAGGCTAGATAGTAGCTTGGGTACAGCAGCCACTAAAAACATCCAAGTAACTTCCCTGGCTCAGACTGCTTACCAAGCAAACTTAAGAGAACTTTGCTTCCTCCTATAGCCAAACATGCTGATCACTGAACACAATTATCCTGTCCACTTGAGAGTTGTTGTTTCTCCTTATAAATTAGTAAATTGCATTTTAGTTTTCATACATTAATCTCTTGTGGTTCTAGTCAGTATAGGTCAGTTCTATAATCCAATCACCTCTAAATTAGTAAATCCCTTTCAAGACCTACAAACTGAGAACCAGGGCTTGGGAGGTCCTACCATCCGACACAGCAATACAACAGACCTTGTACTCTTCCATGTACTGTCCCATTAAATGGGATTCCTAAGTGCCTCTCCAGTAGTATCTGCTCTCCGGTCTTTAGGAGAAAAACACATACACTACTTATCCCAGCTTGAACCACAGGAAAAGACTTAAGGAGAGTAAAGAAATCAGTAAGCTTATTCATGAGGCTTCTGGAGAACAAAGTAGAAATCAAGCACTGGTTTATGAGCAATGTTAGCCGCTTGGGAAACCTCTAAATTGTGTTTGGAAACACCTTTTTTTTTAAATCATCTAACAGAAAAGACAATACACAAAGCCACACTTGCACAATCGACCACCACATTAACCCCTACCAAGAGTCCTTTAAACAGAGGTGGAGACAATAAACTGAAAGGCTGAGAACATCAAAAACCTCTAGGCTTCTTATTTTAAGTAATATAGTGGTAAAACATACACAACTACTCTGAAATCACTTTAAAAAACAAACAACAACAAAAAACTGGTTTCAGGGGGCTTCCCCGGTGGCGCAGTGGTTGAGAGTCCGCCTGCCGATGCAGGAGACACGGGTTTGTGCCCCGGTCCAGGAAGATCCCACATGCCGCGAAGCGGCTGGGCCCGTGAGCCATGGCCGCTGAGCCTGCGCGTCCAGAGCCTGTGCTCCACAACAGGAGAGGCCACAACAGTGAGAGGCCCGCGTACCGCAAAAAAAAAAAAAAAAAAAAAAACTAGTTTCAAATCCCAACTCATCTAGGCCTCAGTTTTCTCACCTATAAAATGAACTGTTATGAATATTAAATAATATAGTGGGTAAAGGAGTAGTACAGTGCTGGACTCACAGTAATCACTCAAAGAATTAGCTGCTAATATTATTTAATAACAAAATAGTAACCAACAGACTTCACACTACTAATGGCATAGCCAATGAAATGCTGTGTACTCAGCTAGCAGATGTGAGCACAACATCACCCAGCCCACTTCAGTGAAAATCTATAAAATTAGGAGCCCTAACAAAACACTGCAGGAAGAACTATGATTAGAGCTTTGCAAAAACTAAGAGGCAAGCTGATTATTAAAGACTGGATGTGTTTGACCATACCACCGTTAATACTTGCATAGAAGGAAACTCCAATAAGCACTCTGTACTCAAGAGGACTGCTTACACACAACACAGGCTGCATAGAGCTATCTCTCAGAGCAGAGATTTGGCTTCTCAAGGAGTACTGTTCACAGGGATGCTACAACCCCGAAGGCATGAACAGGTTTAATCATCTCATGTGGCAATGCAAACTTCCAACACAAGCTTGGTTTCACTGGAATGTAGCCAATGCAGGAGTCAAATACCTGATATTTTAACTAGCTGGTAAGATATAGCCCCACCCCCAATTTTTTAATCTCTTGATAAATATTCTCATTACATTAAAAGAACCTGATATCAACTCAGAGAAAGGACCGCTCAGTACTGATAGAAATAAATAAGTATTATTGGGGGCTTCCCTGGTGGCGCAGCGGTTGAGAATCTGCCTGCTAATGAAGGGAACACGGGTTCGAGCCCTGATCTGGGAGGATCCCATATGCCGCGGAGCAACTAGGCCCATGAGCCACAGCTACTGAGCCTGCGCGTCTGAGAGGTGCGATAGTGAGAGGCCCGCGCACCGCGATGAAGAGTGGCCCCACTTGCCGCAACTAGAGAAAGCCCTCGCACAGAAATGAAGACCCAACACAGCAAAAATAAATTAATTAATTAATAAAAACTCCTACCCCCAACATCTTAAAAAAAAATAAGTATTATTGGTAAACACTGTCACATGTTCTAGTCAAAGCTCTAACTGTGAAAATTGTGTAATTTTCAGAATTCCCTTCTCAAAATCTTAATGCCCTAGGGAATTTACCTGGCCCTCCATACCACAGAGGGTTGTTGTGAAATCTAGTAAGACAGTTCATAATAAATATTATAAACTACACACAGAAGTTACTACTAAAGTTTTAACAAGAAACGGTTTAAATATAAAATAAATTGATATCCTTTACAAGGCTTTAAAAAAAAGGTACAAATATCCATTCACTGTTATGACAATTCTTTTGGAAAGGGTTCTGAAAAAATATACATTAAGAGTCATGTTCACCTCCTACACTGTTGGTGGGAATGTAAATTGGTGCAGCCACTATGGAAAACAGTATGGAAGTTAAAAACTAAAAACAAAGTTGGCATATGACCCAGCAATCCCACTCCTGGGCATATATCCAAACAAAACTACAATTAAAATACAATACAAATGAACATATCTATGAAACAGAAACAGACTCACAGATATAGAGAATGGACTTGTGGCTACCAAGGGGGGAAGCGAGTGTGGGGGAGTGAAGGGTTGGGAGTTTGGGGTTAGCAGATGCAAACTATTACATATAGGATGCATAAACAACAAGGTCCTACTGTATAGCACTGGGAACTATATTCAATATCCTATGATAAACCATAATGGAAAAGAATATGAAGAATACATATATGTACAACTGAATCACTTTGCGGTACAGCAGAAATTAACACAACATTGTAAATCAACCATACTTCAATAAAAATTTTTAAAATAATAATAATAAATTAAAAAGCTGGGAAAAAAGCCATGTTCATTCCTGAGAATTTATCTCAACATTAAAGAATTCAAAAGGAAAAAAAAGCTTCACATTCAAAATATAAGAGCAAAAAAGTTGGGAGCAAACTAAATGTTCAATAAAGTACAACTATATGCAACAATACAAGCTCACCCAAAACAGCTATCAGGACTATATGTAATATTTATAAAATAACATTAAATTTTAAAAGCAAAATACAAAATTGTACACGAAAAGACTGCTTATCCTCATGCACCCTTCCCTTTTGGTTCAAGATTGGAAAGAAAAATAAAAACTGAAATAGGTGCTCGTTGATGTGGGATTATGGATGACCTGTTACAAAATACACTTTTAGTATGATTTAGAACTGATTTTTAATAAATAAAAATTGAGATTATGGTGGTACAGAATTCACTACAAATAAGGCATTTTCTCTTAAGCAGATACATTTCACTTCAACATAATTTCAAAGTGACAAAAGTTAGTGGGAATTTTGAGAGAGCTCACACCACATGGTTCAGATATGAGTTGGCCAAAAAAATTTGTTCGGGTTTTTCCGTAAGATGTTACAGAAAAACCCGAGTGAACTTTTTGGCCAACACAGTATTTTTAAGCAAGCAGATAATAATTTCCAACCACTTTGAAAACTGTAGCTTAAATAAGGGATGGTGAAAATCTTCAATGGCTTAATCACAAGCCAATCATTTTTTAATTAAAAATACCTAAGTATATTTAAAAAATAAAGAAAGAAAGAAGATGGTGTTTTCATTTTTCCCTTCTCTTCCAGAAAGTTTAAGGAACATGACCCTCTAAATTCTCATTTCCCATTTATATAACTACTAATTAAGTATCCTGCATTTTTTTTTTTTTTTTTTTGCGGTACGCGGGGCCTCTCACTGTCGTGGCCTCTCCCGTTGCGGAGCACAGGCTCCGGACGCGCAGGCTCAGCGGCCATGGCTCACGGGCCTAGCTGCTCCACGGCATGTGGGATCTTCCCAGACTGGGGCACAAACCCGTGTCCCCTGCATCGGCAGGCAGACTCTCAACCAGTGCGCCACCAGGGAAGTCCTCCTGCATTTTTTTTAATCAGTTACTCAATACTTACACGTAAAGATTATTTTTAAATGTTTAAACATTTTTGTTCTGTTTCATTTTATTCAAATCGTCAAAAAACTGTCTAAGAATCAAAATTTGCTATAATTTATTTCACATTTCACTACTAGGCAGCATCACAATCTGGCATCTAGTAATTACTGCTTAAAATTTTCAGTCTATGTGGCAAGATGATTACTAGTGAAAACAAATTTCCATATTAATTGTCTCTCAACTAAATCTCTTTTTGTTGAAATCTAATATACTCCTTTTAAGAAAGAAAAGTTTAATTTTTTGCATAATTATAACTGCAGTATATAAAATTAAGAGATTTTTAAAAAATATTTTCCAGGGTTATTAAGCACTTTTCATAATAAACACTGTTAATAGTTGTATCTAATGTCCTTTAATAACATTTCCACCACTAAGGATGAAGTTACACAAATCACTTAGGCCTGGCCAATATGAGGTAATTTGATCTTCTCTCTCATATCTGAAAAACCAATATTGTTTTTCTGACCATTGAAAAAATAAAATTTTAGCATCTGAAGTATTTGAACTTACCCTGAAATGCACAACCTGCATGAGCCACTACTGGAAGTAACAAAAGCAGTAAAAAACAAACAAAGTTCTCTGCCCTGAAAGAAAAGATTAAAAAGAAAAACCAGGACTTCCCTGATGGCGCAGTGGTTAAGAATCCACCTGCCAATGCAGAGGACACAGGTTCAAGCGCTGGTCCAGGAAGATGCCACATGCTGCGGAGCAACTAAGCCCGTGCTCCACAACTACTGAGCCTGCGCTCTAGAGCTCACGAGCCACAACTACTGAAGCCCGCGAGCCTAGAGCCATGCTCCACAACAAGAGAAGCCAACGCAATGAGAAGCCTGTGCACCACAAGGAAGAGTAGCCCCCGCTCTCCACAACTAGAGAAAGCCCGTGTGTAGCAACGAAGACCCAACATAGCCAAAAATAAATAAACAAACAGGCCAAGAATTAAAATTTTTTTTTAAAAAAGAAAAACCTACCAGGAATCAAACTGGAAGAGTATCTGGCACAGGATGGTCAAGGAACACCTTAAAGGATGGGGGACTTCAGAGCGAGAAGACAGCGGAAAGGACTTTCCACAAAGAGCAAAGGTAGAAATAAAAGCAAGTGGGGCAGGTGCCCACCAATAAAAAAGGAATCCCGCCACCAACTAGAGGTGCAGTAAGGAGAGGGTGAAAAAACAAAACTAGTCCAGCTGCCAGTGAGGCTTTATGGAGCACTGAGGAGCTGGGCTCTAATAATGCTCCAGGCAGTAACAGGGAGTAAAATCATAAAAATTCATTTTAAAAGATTAATTTGAGGGACTTCCCTGGCAGTCCAGTGGTTAAGACTCCGCACTTCCAATGCAGGGGGCACGGATTCAATCCCTGATTGGGGAACTAAGATCCCACTTGCCACGAGACGTGGCCAAAAAAGAAAGATTAATTTCACATTCCTTTATAAAAAGGAGTGAGGGAAAGCAAATGGATGCTGGGAGGCTAAGCAAAGAGGTCACTGCAGTAACCTAGGCATAAAATGGTAAAAGAAGGGACCTGTGGAAATGGGAGCTGGAAAGGTATAAACTGCTGCTTAGATGTCTCTCTCAACTTTCAAGGCATTTTTTTTAAAGTTATTTAATTTCAAAAGGGAAGATTCATAGCCCATTATGGTGATCAAGAATGAAGTCACTAAGTATACATAAGCCAGTCTACCACTGAAGTTATTTTAATCAGGAATCTATTCCACAGAGTCAGCTGAGTCCAAAGCCTAGATGAAAACAGGATCCAAGTATGTAAGAATATGGTGCTGCAAGTTTAAGTCTACAACTCCAGTGGGTAAAGTTTTAAGGTTGTCCTGAGGATCCACTGTGAGTTGCTGGGGAACAGTAAGAGCAAAAAGAGCAATCAAGTAGAGATAAGAAGAATCTGGTAGCTCTTAAATTTTAGGACCACCACAAATTAGACTGAATTGCAAACAGTTCTTTAATTGATGACTACTGTTAAACTTAAAAATGCACTCTGGGGAATTCCCTGGCGGTCCAATGGTTAAGACTCCATGCTTCCACTGCAGGGGGGCACGGGTTCGATCCCTGGTTGGGGAACTAAGATCCCGAGTGCTGCGAGGTGTGGCCAAAGAAAACAAAACAAACAAACAAACAAAAAAACCAAAAACGCACTGTCTTCAAAGGAGCACAGGGGTTTCCCAGTGTTCTTTACCACACAAAAAACACAATCACTGTTAACAACTTCATCCTTGAAACTAAACACACAGAAGACGTTGGTTGTTCTTTCAGAAAGCATGCCCTTCAAAAATAAAAAATTCAGAGATACTGTTAGCACCTCAAGCTCCATGAATATTTTGTGGTAAATTAACCTGGGGCAAGCGCCACACTAATCCCTTCTCCACTGCACATCCCTTCCTGAAGCCACTGAAAGTAAAGTTTTCCTTATACCTTCCCGCTTCAAGTTATTAGAACTGAGCCAAAAGAAGTTTCTTTTCTCTGATATCTTCATAAAACTTCATGAACAGTAAACTATGTTCAGAAAATGAAGATATTCCCCAGGTGAACTAGGCTTTTCTGCACGATATAGAAAAGGCATGTAAGGAAACAGAAGACAATGTCATCCCGGCCACCTTTAAGTTCCCTATAAATAATGTCATTTGTTTTTATCAAAGTATAAATTACATGGTTTGATCTATAACATAACCATATTAAAGTTATACTAGGTCTAGACTTTAAATAATTATATAAATGATTCCTTGCAATAGTACCTGAGAGCTCAGTGTGTAAAAGATAAGCCTCCAGATCACTTAGGAAATCTGTAAAGTTCATGAATAAAACCATGAAAACATCTAGATTGCTTCATGATCTACCCCCTTCATATTCCCAAAGCAGGAAGCAAACAGCTCAATTAAGAGAGGATAAAGAGTCCTTTGCCTCAAGATGGGACCAAACACTCAAACCCACCCACACATCCAGTCAGCCTCAGGGTATTTTTAATTATTAAATTGACGAGAAGTGTCTTAGTATGCCAGATATGGACAGGTTCCCTCTTTCATGTGTTCCAGGAGTGGAAAATTTCACAGATGTGCATGTATATCACAGACGTGCATGTATACAAGGAAGACCAACACAGAAAATAAACTATTTCTTCTACACATTTTGCTATAATGAGGACCACAGAATGCATAATTAATTAAGAGACAATGAATTAATTTTGGTGTTCTGGTTCCTCATCAGCAAAACAAAAGTAAACAAGAAAGAATTACACACAACATAGTTTAATACAAGCTTGAACAAGAAATATAATAACAGCAATTCCAATTTTCTAAACACCATTATGTCTGGTTGTATATATATAATGAGAATATTTCCATGCCCCAGCAGATGGCCCAGAGGAAGTGTCCTATGATTACAACTACATTAAATAAAAGATCCTTTATAATAAATGCCTTTATATAAGATTCAACTTGGATAACAGCATTGCTGACATGCTATTCATCCTATGTACTCTTCATAAAATAATTACTGAATAATTCAAAAATGTAAAGATTTGCAGAGAAGACTGAATAAATGCTTTTCAGTTTTGTCCGCTCCCCATCCTCCCCTTCACACCCCCACATCCCTGAGGGTGGAAAAGTAATAGGGATAGAGAATACAGGCAATATTAACTGAATTGAACTGAGGTCCCTTGGGGGGAACTTCTGATGTAAAAGAGAAAATAAAGAGGGATCCATACTTAGAAAAAAATATTTACTGGTACACGATTTATTCAACACAATATATTAGGCAGCCACTGTTTACAAAGTACATATTAGCTGAAGCCCCTGCCCTCAGAAAACTTATGTGCAAGGAAATAGAAAACATTTACACAAATCACTATATATAAAATAAACTAGGGCCATAAGAATTATATAAATAAATAATGTGCTACTGAATTCCCCTCTGTAGCTTCTGGTTGGTGAGAGCAAGAAAGCTTTCATAGATGAGCTGATAACTGAAGCTGGACTTTTGCGTACTGGGTAGGCTCTGGACATGCAGAAATGAACAGTAGAAAAGCTCAGGATCTGAGTGATAGAGATCTGGGTTTAAACAGCTGGCTCATGATCATGTTAACCTCTATAATCCTGTTTGCCCAGTATATAAAGGACATCCTAATATTGCAGGACTACTGTGAAGACAATAATGTATATGTGATTAGTACAGTACCTGGAAAATCATATATGTTCAATAGACTGCAGCTATTATTATTTCTGAGCCTAATGAAATAGAACTTGATGTCAATCCACATCTTGACAGTTACAATCTTAGGTGGAGTCACTTGACCTTAGAACTCACTTCCCTCATGTAAAAATAGTCGTGTCTCTCAAAAATCTGTTGGGAGATTCACATAGGTAATGAAATCAATGCCAAAGTGTTTTGAAAAGTGTTAATGTATTACTGTAGTTAATTAGCTTACTTTCAAATAAAGCACACTGATGTGGATAAAAAGAATAAAAACATTTTAGACAAAGGAGGATAAAAGGGAAGAAATTTAATGAAGACAGATTAAGCAGCATGTGGATCAGCTATTTCCTGATGCAGAGAAGCATGTTTTACTGCATTCAAACATTCCAAGATAGCTTAACGTATACAGGGTTAAGTCCACCCATTCTTCCCAGTGTAGGACAGAAGGCAGATATTGGAATGCATGGGGTTCGACACAGGTCTCAAAGTGACAGGACAGAACTGGGCACCAGGTTCTAAATGTCAGATGCACCCATGTTCTCAGGGTTAGAAGATACCTTCTTATCATCTTCTCCAAAACGCCCAATCCTAATCCCAAAACTATTATGAGATCCCAGGAACTTCCTAAACAAGACTCATAAAAAGGTCACTTCACCTCTAACATGGTCATTAACCTAATAAAGGAAAGTTATTAACTTTCTCCATAACACTTGGCCTGGCTAGCTATGTCTTCTCTAAAGGAACCATTTCATTTTAATAACAAGATGTCAAAAATGCCCAACAACCAAATGGTATTAATACAAAGTTAATGGAACTAGGCAGCTTTTACCATTCCTATGCATACTCAAAAGCTACATTTTGGGGGGAAAAGGATGTGTTACACTGCTTGGCCAGATATTTTTATAATGCACCACAGGCTCTATTTATTTTTCATCCTTTCTGCAAGAAAGGCTGCATGATCTTGCTAGCAGACAACACATCTCCTTTCCAAAATTCAACCCAGTTTAGAGTCAACTGAGTTACTCTTATGGGACCCTAACTGCAAGGAATTTACAGTGTGAGGTTAGCCCCTCTAGGGCTGTGGATCATAAAAGTACTTTTAGGGCTTCCCTGGTGGCACAGTGGTTGAGAGTCCACCTGCCGATGCAGGGAACACAGGTTCGTGCCCCGGTCCGGGAGGATCCCACATGCCGCGGAGCAGCTGGGCCCGTGAGCCATGGCCACTGAGCCTGCGCTCCGCAACGGGAGAGGCCACAACAGTGAGAGGCCCACGTACCGCAAAAAAAAAAAAAAGTACTTTTAGCTACCCAAAAGCCTCCAATTCTGTGAGCCATCATGCCATGATGGAAAGATGTGGACTTGGTATCCACATTAGCCTCCTACTTGTCCCGATTTCACAATTACCACCCTATGAGCCCTGATGGACAGACACTTCAATGTCTTACGTAGCTGCACAGTGAATGAGTCACTTAGAGAATCCAATGAAAACTTACAGAACCTCTACATCACACTCTAAAAAAACACATCTTTTAGATACCCTCTGGCATATCCTAGAAAAAGGAGAACTAGTCCTATTTTCTATCTTTTTAAAGCTAGAAATAAGGGCAAACTCCAAGAATCTTAGACTTAAAAGGGTCCTGGAAAACTATCTAGTCCAACATGTGTGTCTTATGGATGAAAAAAAGCAAAGTCCAAAGAAGATGAATGCCTGAGGAAAGGCCAAAAGCGGTGGCATCAGGGTTCTCATCAAGTGAGCTCTTCACCCCATCAAGTTATACCTTTCTTTGGGTTAAGAGCTCTCCAAATCATTGTCGAATTCCTTCCTCTACAAGCCATTCTGCTCTCACACTTACAGGCAGAAATCCTATGTAATGTCTAATGAGAACCTGCAGCTATGTTTTAAATACATCTCACCTTACTCTACTTCCAGGAACGTGGTAGGATTCATTATCACTCTACATACAGATGCACCTTCCAGATTTCATTCCTCAGGTTTACAAACGTGTTTGTAAAAAAGCATAGAAAGCTTTTCTATGCTTCAGTTTTCTAAAACAAAGATGAAGGGCCACATACCTAAATACATTCCATTTATTCCAGAAATAATCACTGTTATTTTAATGTCCCTGAACGCTGTCAGGTTTACTACATGTAAAACATTAAGGACTCTTAAAAAAAGTTCCTTGGTTTTTAAAAGTGAGAAAACCAATTATTCAGAATAAGGTGGCTTTTCTGTCAAAGACTCTCAAAGTACTTTCAAACGAGAACCACTATCCTCTTTGCAAATGCTTTTTCAGGACGTAAAATAAGTAAGTCATGCAAGACCATAAACCAACCAAGGCAGAAACAGAACCCAGAAACATCAGGTCAATGAGCCTTCCTCAGTACTACAAAGACACACTCTTGAATACTCAACTAACAGAAATAATCTGTGCCTTTAAACTTTTCAGGACTGGACTTAAAGTTGAATGAAAGGGGCTGCTAGCAAGGAGAGTGAATGAAATATTTGAAAATAATTTGTAGCCCTAAGCCTAAGACATTTTCCTATCTTCCTTTTTATGTTGACTTTTTAGAATAGGAGGTAAGTAAAGCACTTGTAGAGTGTCCTTCAGCTAAGAACAGCTAGCTGTACTTCAGACAACCAGCAAGGTTTGAAGGCAAAGTTTTAAGTAGTCACCTCTGAGCAAGATTTCTAAGAAACACTATCTAGCAAAGTGACTCCAGGAGTCTAGCACTGGCTTTGATAAGGAAAAAAAAAAAGTTGCAAGAGCCAGGCAGCACTAACTTTACTAGAAATCAATTACTTTGAATCGAGGCAATTCTCTTTGAACTCTAAAGATTCACAAACTCTTGAACATAGGTATCATCTGCCCTAATGGGGACTCTCACACAAGCACACAGACACACACAAATACAAATAAAATAACTGCAGCAAAAAAATACTGTGCCTGGCTTTATAAATCCATGCAATTTACTTGCAATTTTAGTTTTTATATGGGTAAACACTACATTTACACACATCCCCTCCCAGAGATGCTTTTTTGTTTAAAGGGAAGTAAATTTAATGACGTTAAACTAATTAGAAACTATGCTTTTTTATTTTATTATAAAAGCGAGCTTTCTTCATCTCTCTTTTGTGCCCATCTCCCTTGTATCTCTGCAAAAAACATTCCCCCAACCTATACCTATGTGAATCCTAACTAAACTAGAGGACGTTTCCCAAGTCCTATACCTCCATCCAAGTAATCACAAACTACTCCTGCCAATACTGATCACTCTCTTCTCAAAACAGGAACCATACAAAGAAACGCAGTGAACTCTTTCTGTTGTCATGTGTATTCACTCCTTCCTCAACTAGCTAAAGAAAGAGTTCCTTGAATACAAAAACCTCACTCCATACTTAACTTAGTTGTCCCCTTTGTGCCTGGACACTGGGTTATGCTTTCAAAAAATAACTTCAGTTAAGTGTATTTTGGAAGGGAAGTGTATTAAGCGTTTTTTAAAATCCTTCCCCAAATATCAACTGTTATAAAGCTTACTAAAATGAGATTTTTACCATCAATTATTTTATAAGTATTGGTTTCATTTACTCTAAGGGCACGTGCTTTGGAGAGGTAGCCAGGTCAGAGTCCCAGCTCCATCACTTTCTAGATGTGTGACCCTGAGCAAAATTTTTCCTTATCTGGGTAACAGAACCATCCTGAGAGAGTTACTGATGAGATAATGCATACAAACCTCTTAGCATCTGCCTAATAGATGGTCAACAAATGGTAGCTATTATTATTACTTTGTTAATAATAAGGAAAGAAGAGTGACACTGCATTACTGTTGGAATGTACTTTGTTTAGTTATTTACATATGCCAACACCTAGCTCTGACGAATTACATACAAACATCAAAAAATGACATCTCTAACAAAAATAAGGAGGTGCGGTCTGGAGACCTTGTGGGGAAGGGATATTTTTGGAAAAAGAAAATGATTTTTTAAATATTTTTGTTGTTAATTTAAATAAAATTCACTTTCTGTTCACTCTTCTTCAATTAAGTTAAGTCTTTAAAGATTATGAAGTGTTACAAAACAGTAACAGGGCATTATTTTCATACTGTGTAACTAATTTTAAAAGACTGGGCTTAGAGTGGACCAGGTTAGAACCACAGGAGTGCGGAAGCAGATGAATGCAGTTTCCCCATCTATAATTAATATGACACATCTGTTAACCTTCTGTTCAAACTGTGCTCCAGAAATTTAGTAAGAAAATCACTTACTCAATAACCAGATAGGGTTTATTGATGTGCACTGTTTCATTAATATTAGGCAGGCACAGGAAACATAAGAACACCTACCAATCTGTTCTTCAAGGTCTAGAGGAAACACAAAAACAGGCCAAAACCCCATGAACCCAAGATAATAGGACACTCGACTCTGACCACAAGATGATTCAGAAAAGTTGGAAACAAAATCTTATAACCAAGGAAGCAAGAATCTTAGGATCAAAACACAAAGACTTTAACTAATGCCCAGCCACAATGGTAGTAAATGAATATTTGTTATAAATCAGGAAATTATCTTAATTTTGAGTCCTTGGAACCTAGAACAGTGCCTGGATCAAAGAATATTGGCTAAATCAAAGAACAAATGTATTTAATGAATAGTATAAAAGAGAATCCAGAATACAGCTATTCTCCCTCCTTTAAAACATTAAAATAGATATGGGGGCTTTTAAATATTAGATATACAAAATATAAAACAGAAGAAAAAACCTAAGGCTACTTCTCCAGAACAAAAAAAATCACAAGCAAATGCCCCCAGTTTGTGAACCTGTGACATCTTCAGCCATTAATTCAACCTGTATGTTCTACCTATCACCAATACACTCTTATTGTCAACATCTAGAAGCACCAGAAACCTGCTATACTTGATTTATATTCCTCTTTCTTTTAGAATTATGGCAATCTTCACTATCAATATAATGGATGGTAAATTTTGTTTCTGCAAATTTTAAACATTACAAACAAACCAAAATTCTTATTTCTAAATTCTATCTACATAAGGGATGACTGGCTCAGGCCTCAACCTTCTGGAATTATTTCACCAGAAATCTAACAATTCCCTCTTCACAATGGAAGTCTAAACAACTTCCTCAAAAATAACACTGCTCTAAAAATAGGTTATCAACATATTCTGACTAGCATCCAATCTAAAACTCCCTTCCACTGCAAAAGAACCTAACAACTGGAAAATGAGCCAAAGGTTAAGGACATTTTATGCATATAAAACTATTTTGTAAAATTTTCACACCTCAATTTACAACTGACTGGTTAAGATAATATTAATTTGTGCTCACATTTTGGTTTTGTTTTATTTTTAAGACATTAGGCTAAAGTTAACATTCTTCTTATAATGAGATTGTTTTGGCAAAATTCTGCAATATCCCACTCCTATCATGAGGATGGCAACAAGGAAAAGCAAGCACATACTTCTGGAGACTAGATTCGGACACATTTGATGAAAGACAGCTCCAACCTTCTCTTAAAAACAGGCCCACTTTTCTGGCACACCAATTCACTTACCTCTCCCATCGCTCTTCCCTCCAGAGCAAGTGCTTGAAAATCGTGATTCAGCTCATCCATAGAACGTACCTATTGTTTAGAATAGAGGAGGGAATAATTCCAAGTTAGCATCTTGAATTTTACATACACATTAACACAACTGAAAAGCTTTTCTATGTTTACTTTCAGATATTGACAAGACAATAACGATAATCAAGTGACTGAGATTAAACATTCACTTACCTTTAACCATCAGCGTTCAGCAATGACCCCTGCTTTCTCCCCTCCCATTCCCTTTTGTTTTCAAACATGAAAAACACATAATGCAGAAAAAGAAAAAGCAAATTCCATCACACAAGAATTACAGTAGGGACTTCCCTGGTGATCCAGAGGTTAAGAATCCACCTTCCAATGCAGGGGATGCGGGTTCGATCCCTGGTTGGGGAACTAAGATCCCACATGCCATGGGGGCAACTAAGCCTGCGTGCTCTAGAGCCCACACGCCACAACTAGAGAGCCCACATGCTGCCACTACTGAGCCCGCGTGCTGCAACTAAGACCCAACGCAGCCAAATAAATAAATAGATAGATAAATAAAGAAGGAAGCAGAGTCTTTAAAAAAGAGAGGGAGAGAATTACTGTAGCTGTATTTCATACATTTTGACTTAATAAGTAAAGATCAACATGTTGAAAAGCAATAATGTATGTAGATGATTATGTGACCTAAACCTTGCTACTGACTCAAAGACCACAGTCCTTATGAAAACTGACTCAGACCACAGTCCTTGTGAAAACAGTTAAGTACAAATTAGGGGATTCATTTGATCCAAGCCAGTATTTCTTTGATAAACCTCAGGTTGAAAGGCGCTACAAACTATATAATGGAGTGCCCCCAACATTTCTCCATATTGGAATATCTCTGGGGGCTCCTGGTATCTGAAAACCAGAAGAAATAAAAAATAGCACATATCACAATGATCTCTTCAAACTTTACTTATCATTAAATGTACTACCCACATCATAACAATCTTTCTAGACTTCAATTAACTCATCTCCAAGGTCATTACTACAAGGTAATATTTAAGAGCAAGAATGAAGTGTGGAATAGATTACGCAAAACAGTCATAATTCAAAAACCCTTTACTGTCCAACAGTCTACTGGTCCTCTCAGTTATGAGCAACAAGTCACCTTTGCTGCCTGAGGCTAGAGTAATGTCCCTTGTTTATTAAAGAGGAAGGTTATTCTTTTTCTTTTTTTAACACCTTTATTAGAGTATAATGGCCTTACAATGGTGTGTTAGTTTCTGCTTTGTAACAAAGTGAATCAGCTATACATATACATATATCCCCATATCTACTCCCTCTTGCATCTCCCTCCCACACTCCCTATCCCACCCCTCTAGGTGGTCACAAAGCACAGAGCTGATCTCCCTGTGCTACACGACTGCTTCCCACTAGCTATCTATTTTACATTTGGTAGTGTATATATGTCCATGCTACTCTCTCACTTCGTCCCAGCTTACCCTTCCCCCTCCCCATGTCCTCAAGTCCATTCTCTACATCTGTGTCTTTATTCCTGTCCTGCCCTAGGTTCTTCAGAACCATTTTTTTTCTTTAGATTCCATATATATGCGTTAGCATACGGTATTTGTTTTTCTTTCTGACTTACTTCACTCTGTATGACAGACTCTAGGTCCATCCACATCACTACAAATAACTCAATTTCATTTCTTTTTATGGCTGAGTAATATAAAGAGGAAAGCTATTCTGCCTACCTGAGAAAGACTGCTGATTGTCTGAAGCAGGACTTTCTCAAACCCCCTCATCCAATCATCACTACCTCCAAATGTATGTGAACAATTTCTAGCAGTGGATAAATGCAAAGAGAGTCAAACTAGGGACAGGCAGGGAGAGGGTAGAGTATGGAGCACGAACCTGAATACAGCTGGGGGAACCAATTTAAGGATTTTATTAACATGCTGACTGAATACCACCCCAATAATCTTAATTTGACTGAACTGTCACCACATAAAAATACAGTCGCATTGTTTTATTTTTTTTTAATTTATTTATTTTATTTTGTTCGCTGTGTTGGGTCTTCTTTGCTGTGCATGGGCTTTCTCTAGTTGTGGCGAGTGGAGGCTACTCTTCGTTGCAGCGCGGGCTTCTCATTGCAGTGTCTTCTCTTTTTGCAGAGCATGGGCTCTAGGAGCACAGGCTCAGTAGTTGTGGCACGTGGGCTCTAGAGCACAGGCTCAGTAGCTGTGGTGCTCAGGCTTAGTTGCTCCACGGCATGTGGGATCTTCCTGGACCAGGGTTCGAATCTGAAGGCGGATTCATAATCACTGCACCACCAGGGAAGCCCGGGTCGCGTTGTTTTAAATTACACATTTTCAAAACCCAGAGCTGACACTATGCTACAAATGATACATCGTGTCACTAAGATGTAACAGCTTTGGGATGCTTGACAAAAATGTAAATTTATAAAATTCAAAATGACACTAAATTTAAGCCATATGAGAACAAAGACATAGAGATAAGGCCTGTTACTGTGGTAAAACAGTTTCAAAGGGCCTTGAAACAGAAGCTAGGCTCACAGTACAAGGCGTTTACATTATTTCAGTAAGCACACTGAATAAGCTCCTAAACTACAGGTGGTAAAGGAGGGGAGGGGAGATGAGGACAGCATCTTAGCTAAACTCTACAAACGTCAGATAAAATCATTTTGAACCTTCAGGCCAGAGTTAACATTTACAAAGCATGTAAATTAAACACATAAAGTTCTACATCTAGCTTTTTCTGTGGAATCTAAACATGCATTTAACTAGATGCTAGGCGTTTCTTGAAAATCCAAAAACCTACAAATAGTTTTAACCAAGAATGCTGGAATTCTATTTATATTTCCCAAGAAAAAAGTAGGAGTGGCTACAAAAATGAAAAAAATACAGTAGGAATGGTAAGGGAAGGCAGAGAACATGCAATATGCATATTTATGTAATCATTACAACAATCTCACAGTAATTATTCCCATTTGAGAGATTAGAACTGAGCCTCACAGAAATGCCTTCCCCAACCACTGTTGAGTAAGGAAGAGTGTTTAGATGGCATTTCCAGGATCTAAATCCAGATGTTCCAATTCAAAGTGCAATGTCCTTTCTATGTTATCAAGCTGCCTCCAGGGCAGCCACAGGAAGTTTCCACCCCCAGATAGAACTGCCTTCACAGCTTTTGCTGTGGGCTTTGATGAGTCAGCTCTCTTGGTCTTCTTGCCTTTGCTTTCCACTGTCTCCTCCCCCTACCTTCAAAATTTGCCCATCCTTCCCTCACAGCAATTTCCATCCCTTTCTATACTGCCTTCCCACCCACCCGTCATTCTCTCTCCTACCACGTTTTATTTGCTGGCTCGCTCACCCTCTCAGGTCTCCTCACCCTCTCTTTATCTTCAGCTCTCTGTTCACCTCCTCCAGCTCTCCCTCTTCCAGGGTGTGCCTCTCTCTGCCCCACATACAAGGTGAACCACTACTCCTCCTACCTCCTATAGACAACGAGAATGGAGCCTTTGCTAGTACAGAAACTCCATTTTAAACCATTTACCCACAGTTGAGTAGACAAGATAAACCAAGTCACTCTCACAAAAGTGTTTTTAACTAGTCAGGAACTTATTGTTTATAATGGGAGCTATACCTGATATGGTCATCAACACCAGGCAGACTCTCAACAAAATTCTTCCTAGGAAACAAAACTAATGATCAGAAGAAGACGCTCAGGAATCAAGAAAAATCAAATGATGAAAACAGACGACTGTAAGAAACTTCTTGGGCAGGTAACAGAAACCTTTTCTATCATAAAGGAGAAAAGCTGGCTGTAAATTATAATCAAAGAAAATGCTCCCATCAGGACAGAACTATCTTTTCAAGTTCTTGTACTCGACACCTCCCCCTCTTTCTCTAGTATTCAATTTGAGTGAAGGGTTAATGTTAATTTCTACTACGACTTACTAATTCCATCTTCACTTTTGCTAAATGTCTGTAAGGCTTCCTGCCTTCCACTAAATAACCTATCACCTCTGGTTTCACAAAACTATTTCCTATTTTTCTCTGTGGGCTACTTGACAGCTGCCCATCTCACACCCATCCAGGACTTTCTCTACTGAGGCCCCACCCCATAAAAGCATCTCTTACTCCCTTTACTGAAGAGGCAAAGTGAGAAAACCACGTTAGTGTCTGACCTACCTCATATTTCCTCACTTCATCCCACCCAAGAATATCATCTGTACAAATGACCTAGCTTCTGAGTTTCCTTTCCATTTCCCAGATACCAGAACTTCCTTTTGTAAGCCTCAACACCTGTCGTCTTCTTCTAACATAGATCTTGTCCTAACTAGAATCATAATTTTGCAAATTAAGTTGGTGTTTTACCGCATAGGAAGTTATAAAATCAAAACAGATAAACCCGGAACTATACATCACATTTGAAAAATTACGCAAAAGCATCACTTTACAAATCATTAAGAATGATATTCTAAAGTGCATTCCTTGAGAAGCCCTACTTACCATACCCAACATCCCATACACTTATCAGAATCAATGAATGATATACACTTCACTATTTCCATCTGTAAAACTGAGATAACACTGGCTACTTTATACGTTTACTATGAAGACTAAATGAGGGACTTCCCTGGTGGCACAGTAGTTGAGAATCCTCCTGCCAATGCAGGGGACACGGGCTCGAGCCCTGGTCCAGGAAGATCCCACATGCCACGGAGCAACTAAGCCGGTGCACTGCAACTACTGAGCCTGCGCTCTAGAGCCCACAAGCCACAACTACTGAAGCCCACGTGCCTAGGCCCATGCTCCACAACAAGAGAAGCCACCACAATGAGAAGTCACCGCAATGAGAAGCCCGCGCATCGCAACAAAGAGTAGCCCCCACTCACCGCAACTAGAGAAAGCCCGCGCGCAGCAACGAGGACCCAATGCAGCCATAAATAAATAAATTCATTAAAAAATATATTAAATGAGACATGTCCAATACCTAGTAGGCATTTATTCAACTATATCCATCTCACAGGTTATTCTCTTTAAGTTACTGAAATGTCCCCATACATCCATCTCTTCTTTCCCTATCCTCGGTTAGCAAAGGGTAGGTTTTGGTCATTCCAGGGAGGTGAGCCTCTCTCTATATAGGTCAGCATTTTCATAATCAATATTAGAAGTACCTAGATCACACAAACGTCTAACTTACTTTCTAAAACTTAGCATTTCAAAGTACAACCATTTTTCTCTCTTCTCAATTCCCAGCTAATCCTCAATTCAGAGAAACTTCCATTCTAATCCATTCAGAAACTTCCAACATATAAAAATAAAAATCATCACTAGTTCAAGCTCATGTTTTTTCCGTTCTCATAAGAAAAAAAAAAAATCTCAATAAAGTCACCTTCTCAAATTCCTGCATTCCCTGACTTCCATACCACTATGATCTCCTGGTTCTCCTCCTACTTCTCTATTCAGATTTTTGTCTTTTGGCCAGCCAACATCGCAGTCAAGGAAAAAAAAAAAACCCACTGAAACTCAGACTTGGGTATAAAGGAATCCAAATTTAAGGAGTTAATGATCCAAATATGTAACAAATTACATTTATCAGATTTTAAAGCAGATATATATTACTGAACATTAAATCTCAAAGAACAAAGTGGTTACCATGGTGGTCCATGCAGTCCAATATAAAAGACCTAAAAAAGAAGCAACTTTTGACAGCATTCTGGCTCAGTTCTTGGCCTTACTTTACTAGCATTCCTGCCCTTGGATTGCTGTCACTTAACTACTCAGGGTGTCTTTACAATGAATGTCCCCTCACTTGAGCTAATTTGGCCACTTCTCTGTTGATTGTATACAAGAACCAAACTCAAACACAATAGGTACCACTAAGTTGGTATTTATGAAATCACACTGGAAGTCTATATTTTAAAACAGTAATCAGAGCTATGTAGTGCACTTGGAAAAATAAAGTTCAACAAAGCAACACTTTTTTGAATATTTTCTGTAACAGACCTATTTCAAGACACCTGCCTAGAAAGGGCAACTTTGTGATTCCCACCACCTCTGGCCACAAACAACTATAACAAAAGTATTCTCCTAAATGGCCAAACCCCTAGTACCTGAAGAGAAGTGATAAACTGACCTAATCAGATACTTCTCCTTAGCATTCAGGCCAGATAGCAATGGAGAGATAAAGTGAAATTCCCTAAACACTTGGCAGTTGTAGCTGTCATTTTGGGTCAAGTATAACCCGGTGAATAAGTAGTAGATGGTCAACACAAAGAAGAGAAAGAATGTGCTGAAAAAAATCAGAGACAAGACACTATGGAACCCCTATGGAAACAGAAAAGCCTCCTAGTGCCCAGGAGGCCCACGTATATATTTCCTGCTCTGGGGTTCAGAGAGAATCCCTGATGTTCCTTCATTTAATGCCCTGAATTTTTGCCAAGCAGAAAAGACTTCTATACCTTGAGACTAAAACTGCCTTTACTAGAATATTTATTTCCTCAACCACTGAATCTCAGTTCTCAGGCATTTTTCTCCTCCACACCTTTGTTCCCCTGGAGGATTTTTTGCAAAGGCAAGCCTAGATCACGATGGCTCCATTTCACTAACATAGATCCAGAACAATACAAGCAGAAGAGCTGGTGCCAAGAACCATTACAGGAAGGGGATACCAGAGAGAAAAAGCCAGCAAATGCAGGAGAAACTTGAGCAATGAGAAGAAGAAATGGAATACGAGGATTAACCTAATCTGAATTTAATCATTAATGGAAAAACATTTAATAAGTCTGTTCTACACCATCTTCTGCTTTCTTGTATCTGTATTATAAATAATAACAACAACGAATATTTACTGAGACTTACTTTGTGCCAGGTCCTGTCCTATAAAAATCTTTGTATGCTGTATGATCTCTTTAATATTCGTAACAATTTGAAAATGCAGGTACTCTTATCCCCATTTTGTGAGAAAAGCAAAAAGTTATCACATTCCTCTAATAAAATATAAATAAATCAACATTCTTCTTGATTACTGGGAAAAAACAAAAACAAAAGACTACTCTTTAAGCTTAGGAGGAGGCAAACCCTACTACGTGATCTTATTTATTCACTGTTAATAGCAACACTAAATACCAGCATTTGCTGAGTTTTCAAGGCACTGTACTGCAAAATAGACATTATTCCATTTTATAGATGAGGATCAAGGTTCAGAGGCATGATCTGTCTAAAGTCATATAGCAGATAAAGATCAGAAGTGGAATTCAAATTCAGCTCTCTATCCCCTTTACTAGCACTTCTTTCTGTTCTCATCAAAGATAAGCACAAGGGCTCCAGGACACCTGGCTTAAACAGCTGTTGTTCTGGAAACTGATTACTACACTGGTTTTTTTCTAATTCTATTTATTTATTTGTTTATTTTATTTTTGGTTGCATGTTGGGTCTTCGACACTGCTGGTGGGTTCTCTCCAGTTGCAGCGAGCGGAGGCCACTCCTCGCCGTGGTGAGTGGGCTTCCCAACGCGGTGGCCTCTCCCGTTGCGGAGCACGGGCTCCAGGGGCACCGGCTTCAGCAGTTGTGGCACGCGGGGTCAGCAGCTGCGCCATAGGGGCTCAGCTGCTCCGCAGCACGTGGAGTCCTCCCGGACCAGGGCCCGAACCCGCGTCCCCGGCATTGGCAGGCGGACTCTTAACCACTATGCCACCAGGGAAGCCCTACATTATTTTTATACAGGAGGAAAATGAAGTCACCACAGCAGCCAGGATTAGGCTGAACTTCCATTTTTTTATTATTATTATGTATCATTAAAAACTGCTACTACCTTGGACTTCATTAGTGACGCAGTGGTTAAGAATCCGCCTGCCGGGCTTCCCTGGTGGCGCAGTGGTTGATAGTCCACCTGTCGATGCAGGGGACACGGATTCGTGCCCTGGTCCGGGAAGATCCCACATGCCGCAAAGCAGCTAGGCCCGTGAGCCATGGCCGCTGAGCCTGCGCATCCGGAGCCTGTGCTCCACAACGGGAGAGGCCACAACAGTGAGAGGGCCCGCGTACCGCAAAAAAAAAAAAAGGAATCCGCCTGCCAATGGAGGGTACATGGGTTCAAGCCCTGGTCCGGGAAGATCCCACATGCCATGGAGCAACTAAGCCTGCGCGCCACAACTACTGAGCCTGCGCTCTAGAGCCCGCTAGCCACAACTGCTGAGCCCGCATGCCACAACTACTGAAGCCTGCATGCCTTGAGACCATGCTCCGCAACAAGAGAAGCCACTGCAATGAGAAGCCCAGGCACCACAACGAGGAGGAGCCCCTGCTCGGCACAACTACAGAAAGCCTGTGAGCAGCAATTAAGACCTAACGCAGCCAAAAGTAAATAAGTAAACAAATTTATTTTAAAAAAACTGCTACTACCTTTAGCAATTAAATACCATGGAAGTTCCAAATTATATAATGTGTTGATGGCATTCAGCTAGGATAGTTAACAGACCCAAGTGATAAACTGTAAGTTACCAAAATTGATTTGCTACCATACTACCATAATACATACACCTCACGGAAATGTCAGCACTTCATAAACATAAAAGAAAACAATTTATAAAGTAAAAAGAATAAATAATATTTTCAGAAGCAGTTAATAAAGCCTATGATACTAGTGACCTTTAACTACAAAAACCTCACAATTGCTGGTTCTGACGGTCTTCATCTTAATTTCACCAATCATGATCAAGCTGAAATCAGTAAGGAGAGCAAGGCCATTTTAACTGGAGAGAGACACTGTCTAATTGATATGGAAGAACCTAATAAGTGTAAAACTTAAGATAATGATAAATCTTATCTCCACTTGTCTGGAAACTACTACCTGTAGCAATCTGTCTGAATGGTATACTCCTGACTTCCAAAAGAACAAATTCCAAAAGCATGAAAGAGACTCCTACACAACTACTATTATAGATCACACTTACAACAAAAAATGGTTATTTGCAAATAGAGGATACATCAAGGGTCTTCATTAGCAGTAAAAGTTTCATTCTGAAATACCAATCTCAAAAGATGACATATGGAAAAAGCAAAAAAACTAAATCAAGAATGTTCACCAGGGGCTTCCCTGGTGGCGCAGTGGTTGAGAGTCTGCCTGCCAATGCAGGGGACACGGGTTCGTGCCCCGGTCTGGGAAGATCCCACGTGCCGCGGAGCGGCTGGGCCAGTGAGCCATGGCCACTGAGCCTGCGCTCCGCAGCGGGAGAGGCCACAACAGTGAGAGGCCCGCGTACCGCTAAAAAAAAAAAAAAAAAAAAAGAATGTTCACCAGAAGTTCTTAAATCGCGTTGTGGCAAATGTGTATCAGGCTCTTTTCAAACAATGAAACCAAATTTAATATACTTGCCATCATTGGAATCTTACCAGCACAGTGTAAGAATCTATGTAAATAATGTGAAAATAACAAATATTTGTCCACAAAAAAAGACACAGAATTTGCTTTTCCAAACTTTTACTAATATTAAATTTTTTGAGATTCACTTTGTCATCCCTGTGCTCTCTAATGGACATGTAATAGTAGGCATAAAAGGCTTGTAAGAATTTTTACCATAAGAACAGTCTGTGAAAGAAAACAAATTATGGGCCTCCACAGCCACTGATATAAATTTTCTACAAATTGTAAGACAGTGAATATTTTTTAATAGATGTACAACTTAGACTACCAGTGAAAACAACAATTGTGAAAAGTAAGTGGAAGAACTATCAACTACAAGGCATGCCTACAGTGGTAGTCTCTGCGGATTGATTCGGGGGTGAGAGGGCGACTACTTATATAAAGCCTGCTTCTCTAGTTAATCTGTTCTCCCTTTTCGACAGACTAGGAGTGGAGAAATTTACAATGAAGTTCAAAGACCATGATACAGGTGTCTTACTGCCTTCTCAACTACTGAAATAACATCTACTAAGTAGCAAAACTGCACTTTAGCAATAGTGCCATGGCAGTTTGTCTTATCTCCCTAAAAGTAAACCCCACAGTATTAAAAACATGACAGGCATTACATACAAATATTTGTAATGTGAGAAATTACCCTCAATCTTCGGAGTGACAAAATAGCAGAAACATGACTTCCACAGCCAGCTTCTTTAAAATGATCCTTATCTTGTTTAAAAGAACACATTGTCATGCTTTTTCGAGCTTTTCAAGAAAGAAATTTGACAATATGCATCAAGTTTTATAAACGTTCATGCCTTTTGATCCAGTAATTCTACTTCTAGGAATTTAGCCTAAGCAAATAACCAGAAATATGGGCAAAGATTTGTTATCGAATATCTTCATCGTGGCACTGTGATGTGAAAAGTGGTTTGAGGGACTTCCCTGGTGGTCCAGTAGTTAAGATGCTGCGCTTCCAATGCAGGGGGCGCAGGTTTGAACCCTGGTTGGGGAACTAAGATCCCACATGCCACATGGCCAAAAAAATAAAAAAATAAGAAAAAAATAGCAAAATATTTTTTAAAAGTGCACAATAAGCACCTTTGCTTATAAAGCTTACTCTTTTTTTTTTATTTGCGGTATGCGGGCCTCTCACTGTTGTGGCCTCTCCCGCTGCGGAGCACAGGCTCCGGACGCGCAGGCTCAGTGGCCATGGCTCACGGGCCTAGTCGCTCCGCAGCATGTGGGATCTTCCCGCACCGGGGCACAAACCCGTGTCCCCTGCATCGGCAGAAGACTCTCAACCACTGCGCCACCAGGGAAGCCCAAGCTTATTCTTTATTTTAGTTGATTAAGATGTTTCTAGAAGAGGATTATTGGTTTGAAAGGTAATAATATATTAAAGACTTCATAAATGTTAAATTTAGTTTCAGAAGCTTCTTTCTGATTTTTTTTCATTGACATTATAGAAAACGTAGAAACTACTGATGAAGTTTTAGGTTAACATTTGAGTATATTACCTTCCAGTCTTATTTTGTGTATGTCTCTATATGGAAATATACACATATCATTTTATGTATGTAGATTTGTGGCCTATTATAGAATCCTTACACATAAACGTATTCTCTAAGGTTTTAAAAAATGTTTTAAGTAGCTACATAAAATTCTGTAAATGAATATATGCTGTATTTAATAATTCCTGCTGTATTTAAACTTTTTCAAACCACTTTTTTAAAAATAAATTTTTATTTTACTTTATTTATTTATTTATTTACTTATTTATTTGGCTGCATCGGGTCTTAGTTGTGGCATGCAGGATCTTCGTTGAGGCATGTGGGATTTTTTTGTTGCAGCGCATGGGCTCTTCATTGTGGTGCGCAGGCTTCTCTCTAATTGTGGAGTGCGTGTTTTCTCTTCTCTAGTTGTGGTGCGCATGTTTTCTCTTCTCTAGTTGTGGTGCGCAGGCCCCAGGGTGTTTGGGCTCAGCAGTTGTGGCTCGCGGGCTTAGTTGCCCTGTGGCATGTGGGATCTTAGTTCCCCCACCAGGGATCGAACTCGCGTCCCCTGTATTGGAAGGAAGATTCTTAACCAGTTTAATCCTTGGTGGGGAACTAAGATCCTGCAAGCTGCCATACGAAGTACTGATACATGCTACAATGTGCATGAACCTTAAAAACATGCTAAGTGAAAGAAGCCAGACACAAAAGGCCACATATTATATGATTCCATTTATATGAAATATCCAAAACAAACAAATGTAGAGAGACAAGAATAGGTTTTTGTTTGCCAGGGACTTAGGAAAGGGGGAAATTGACAATGACTACTAATGAGTACAGGGTTTCTTTTGGGAGTGCTAAAAATGTTCTAGTGTTAGAAAGCATGATGGTTGCATAGCACTATAAAAACACTAAAAACCACCAAATTGTAAACTTAAGGGTAAACTTTATGGTATGTGAATAATATCTTAGTAAAGCTGTTATTTAAAAATAGGAGAGGCTTCCCTGGTGGTGCAGTGGCTAAGAATGCCTGCCAATGCAGGGGACACAGGTTCGAGCCCTGCTCTGGGAAGATCCCACATGCCGCAGAGCAACTAAGCCCATGCACCTCAACTACTGAGCCTGCGCTCTAGAGCCCACCAACCACAACTACTGAGCCCATGCGCTGCATCTACTGAAGCCCATCCTCTAGAGCCCGTGCTCAGCAACAAGACAAGCCCGCGCACCGCAACTAAGAGTAGCCCCCATTCCCCACAACTAGAGAAAGCCTGCGTGCAGCAACAAAGACCAAACACAGCCAAAAATAATAAATAAAAATAAATAAATTTTTAAAAATAAAATAAATCTTTTTTTAATAAATAAAAATAGGAGATGGCAAACACTTTCTGTAACATGTCAAATAACAAATAATACAGGCTGGGACTTCCCTGGTGGTCCATTGTGGTGCGCAGGCTTCTCTCTAATTGTGGAGTGCATGTTTTCTCTTCTCTAGTTGTGGTGCGCATGTTTTCTCTTCTCTAGTTGTGGTGCGCATGTTTTCTCTTCTCTAGTTGTGGTGCGCAGGCCCCAGGGTGTTTGGGCTCAGTAGTTGTGGGTAGTCCGCAAAGCGTCTTTGTCAGGTATTCTTTGTTTTTATTTTCAACTACACATTTAAAAATGTAAAAACCATTCTTAGCTCAAGAGCCATACATAAACAGGCAGCAAGCTAGATTTGGCAGGGAGGCCATAGTTTGCCAAACCTGGTTTAAAAATAAGCCATTCCTAAAATGTTTACAAGGGAATGAATGTGTGCTAAGTTAACGCTGATCCAAAAACTAAGCAAAGCTCTCTTATCAAACTTATAAATGGAGCTTCCACAAATGTTATTGGATAAAGGGAACACAGGGAAACATATCAAACAGAATTTAGTACTTTTATTAATAATTAAGATCACATATTGGGTTGGCCAAAAGGTTCATTCGGTTTTTCTGTAAGATGGCTCTAGTAGCACTTAGCTGTCTTTAACTTCATTTGAAACCATTTTGTTAGATTGCATGTGACAGCTGTCATATCAGCGTGCATTTAAAAAAAGACTTATCGGGCTTCCCTGGTGGTGCAGTGGTTGAGAGTCCGCCTGCCGATGCAGGGGACAAGGGTCCGTGCCCCAGCTCGGGAAGATCCCACATGCTGCGGAGCGGCTGGGCCCCTGAGCCATGGCCGCTGAGCCTGCGCGTCCGGAGACTGTGCTCCACAACAGGAGAGGCCACAACAGTGAGAGGCCCGCGTACCGCAAAAAAGAAAAAAAAAAAAAGACTTATCAAAATTGGTGAATTTTTGTGTAGCCATTTTCATACTGAAGCTGGAAGAAAAAAGCAACATTTTCAGCATACTATGCTTTGTTATTTCAAGAAAGGTAAAAATGCAACTGAAACGCAAAAGAAGATCACACAGTGTATGGAGCAAGGGCTGTGACTGATCAAAAGTGTCAAAAGTGGTTTGCGGGATTTCCCTGGTGGTCCAGTGGTTAAGAATCCGCCTTCCAATGCAGGGGACTCGGGTTCAATCCCTGGTCAGGGAACTAAGATCCCATGTGCCACGGGGCAACTAAGCCCGAGAACCACAACTACTGAGGCCGCAAGCCACAACTACCGAGCCCGTGCGCTCTGGAGCCCGCACGCACCTCAATGAAAGATCCCAAATGCTTCAACAAAGATCCTGCATGCTGCAACTAACACCCAACACAGTCAAATAATTTTTTTTTTTAAAGTGGTTTGAGGGGCTTCCCTGGTGGTGCAGTGGTTAAGAATCCACCTGCCAATGCAGGGAACACGGGTTCAAGCCCTGGTCCGGGAAGATGCCACATGCCGCGGAGCAACTAAGCCCAGGCGCCACAACTACTGAGCCTGCGCTCTAGAGCCCGCGAGCCACAACTACTGTGCCCGCGGGCCACAACTACTGAAACCCATGCGCCTAGAGCCCGTGCTCTGCAACAAGAGAAGCCACCGCAATGAGAAGCCCGCACACCTTAACTAAGAGTAACCCCCACTCACCAGAACTAGAGAAAGCCTGCACGCAGCAACGAAGACCCAACGCAGCCAAAACTTAATTAATTAATTAATTTTTAAAAAGTGGTTTGCAAAGTTTTGTGCTGGAGATTTCTTGCTGGACGATGCTCCACAGTCGGGTAGACCAGTTGAAGTTGATAGTGATCAAATCGAAACATTAACTGAGAACAATCAACGTTATACCACTCAGGAAATAGCCGACATACTCAAGATACCCAAATCAAGCGTTGAAAATCATTTGCACTACCTTGGTTATGTGAATCGCTTTGATCTTTGGGTTCCACATAAGTTAAGCCAAAGAAACCTTCTTGACCATATTTCCGCATACAATTCTCTACTGAAACATAACGAAAACGTTCTGTTTTTAAAACAAATTGTGACGGGCAATGAAGAGTGGATACTGTACAATAATGTGGAACGGAAGAGATCACAGGGCAAGCAAAATAAACCACCAACAACCACACCAAAGGCCGGTCTTCATCCAAAGACAGTGATGTTGTGCATATGGTGGGATTGGAAGCGAGTCCTCTATTATGAGCTCCTTCCAGAAAACCAAACGATTAATTCCAACAAGTACTGCTCCCAATTAGACCAACTGAAAGCAGCACTCGATGAAAAGCATCCAGAATTAGTCAACAGAAAACGCATAATCTTCCAACAGGATAACAAAAGACCGCATGTTTCTTTGATGACCAGGCAAAAACTGTTACAGCTTGGCTGGGAAGTTCTGATTCATCCGCTGTATTCACCAGACATTTCACCTCTGGATTTCCATTTATTTAGGTCTTTACAAAATCCTCTTAATGGAGCACCTGGAACAGTTCTTTGCTCAAAAAGATAAAAAGTTGTGGGAAGATGGAATTATGAAGTTGTCTGAAAAATGGCAGAAGGTAGTGGAACAAAAGGGTGAATACGTTGTTCAACAAAGTTCTTGGTGAAAATGAAAAACGTGTCTTTCATTTCTACTTAAAAGCCGAAGGCACTTTTTGGCCAACCCAATAAAACTAAGACAAGAACTAAAAACCATATTAAAAAATAAAGATAGCTGCTCACATATTAGAAGAAGTTGAACACCATTAGCCATCAGGGAAATACAGATTAAAACCACAATGAGATATCATTACGTATGTATCAGAATGGCTAAAATAAAAAACAGTAATACCACCAAATGCCGTTGAGCGCACAGAAAAATTGTATTATTCAAACATTACTGGTCCAGAAAACAACTCGGCCGTTTCTTTATAAACTAGACATGCAACTACCATTATTACCTAGCAATTGGACTCCTCGGCTTTTATCTGATGTTCACACAAAAACCTGCACATGAATGTTCACAGCAGCTTCATTTACAATAACTAAAAACTGGAATCAGCCCAGATGTCCTTCAACGGGTTAAACAAACTATGGTGCATCTGCACCATGCACACTATGCAGCAATAAAAAGGAATGGCCTACCACAGGCAACAAGTTGCATGAGACTCCAGAAAAGTATGCATAGCAAAAAAGGCCAGTCCCCACCAAAGGCTATATGTATGGTATGACTCCATTTATATGACTTTTTTGAAATGACAAAATTGTAGAAATGGAGAATAGGATAGATTAGTGGTTGGGGGGAGGCCCCCCAACCCCTGCAAAGGGAAAGGGGGTGTGTAAAAAGGGCTACTCAAGGGTCCCTTGTTGTTTTGGAACTATTCAGTACTTTGTGGTGGTTAAGTATATGAACCTATACAGATGGTAAAATTATATTGAACTTCGTACACACACACACACACACACACACACACACACCCCCAAATGAGTACAAGTAAAACTGGAGATGTGAATAGGACTGGATGGATTTTAACGTCAATAACCTAGCTGTGATGCTATACTACACAATGCTACCTACAAAGGTTATACTGTAAAATGGGGAAATAGAGGAACGTATACAAAGGATCTCTCTGTATTATTTCTTACAACTGCAGGAATCAACAAATAACTAAGTCAAAATTTTAATTTAAAGAAAGATGACTGCTATGAAGAAACAATGAAGACACGACTTAAAATGATGGTTCCCAAGCACGAAAACTAAAATAATCAAATATACAACCAAAGGAACCTTTCTCAAGCTACAAAACTATGCAGCTCTCACCCACATAGCACACAAAAATCACATCCTGACCAAACTACCCTAAATTTGGAGAATTCAAAAAAAAATAGAACTTACCCTTGGTTCTCTAAAACACTACCCGCCAAAGACAATAAAATGAGATCTACCGTCAATGGCCCGAAGATTTTTATGTCCTGACACAATTGTCTTTCATGTATAAAGGCTATAAGAACACAATATACAAAAGAAGTAATAAAATACGCCACCCACACGTCACCTTTCAAGCAATGACTGTATCAAGCACTCCAGCCAACCAAGACAATTAAAATTAAGCACACAAAAATGGATAAACTGTCATACAACTATTTAATGGGATACTACTAATTAAAAGGATCCATTTATTGTTATATATAACATGGATTCTCAAATGTAGTATGCTAAGTGAAAGAAACCAGATTCAAAAGCTACATACACTTACAGTATATATATATATATATATATATATATGACATTTTGGAAAAAACAAAACTATAGGGACAAAAAACGGATTAGTGGTTACCAGTTGCTGGGAATGGAGGTAAGAGCTGACTATGAAGGGGCTCCAGAGAATCTGGGGAAGCGTGAAAACTTTTGTATCTTGGCATCCGGTGGCAGGGTCTGGGGAAGGGGCGGCAGGTGCCATGTCGGGCTGCAAAGGTGGCAAGAAGAAGCCCCTGAAGCAGCCCAAGAAGCAAGCCAAGGAGATGGACAAGAAAGGTAAGGCATTCAAGCAGAAACAAGGAGGAGCAAGGCCACGGGAAAGGCCTCCTGGCCACAGGTGGAATTAAGAAGTCTGGCAAAAAGTAACGTTCCTTGTGCCTGAGGCAATGATGATCCTTAATTCCATTCCTGTTTAAACATCTGAATTAAACATCTGGATTCCCTGCCATCACATCTCTGCCACCTACAGCTAGAATCAAGTGTTGTCTTGGAACCCATTGTACATTTAAGAATAAACGTTTGTTAAAAAAAAAAAGTTTATAACTGGACTGTGGTGATTACAAGGATATACGCATTTGTCAAAATCTACAGAAGTGTATATGCTAAAATATTAGTGAATTTCACTGTATGCAAAATTATATCTTAAAAATGAGGGGAAAAATAATTACACAAGAGGTAGAATATAGCATTATAAAGACTAACAGTATTATTCCCATTCTAAGAACAGAGGTGAAAAAATAATCTAAACTACAAGTATTGATAAACAAAAATGTTCATTACAACACTACCAACATTAGTAAAAATTAGAAATCTAAATGATCAATATTAAGACATTATTACAGAAAAGAATGAGGTCACTACACAGAGTAGAATGTGGTATAACCTTAAAATTATCTATGGAAATAATCTATCATAAAAAAATTTTGATATGTTAGACCCCCCCCCCAAAAAAGATAGAAAACTATAATCACAGAAATGTTTTTATTTTATCTCAATTGTTTCACAAAAGATTTCGAGTGACTTAGAAAATCATATAACTTCCACTAGTGAGAAAATTAAGGCAAAGGGAAAATGAAAAGAGCCTACTTTATAAACTGTATGCAATTAAGTCCTATATACTTATTATAAATGAGCCATAAATTTAGTTCTAACCTCTCGTTAATGGTTAACCAAAACAGAGAAATGATTAATAAAAACTCATACTTCCCATCAAACTTTTAAAAAAGCACAGCTCAAGAAATTATTATCCTTGTTATTAGAGATGCGATGATTTACATTTTTTTAAGTTTTGAATAAAAACACTAGATGGACATGTTACAAAAGGTAAACTAACAGATTCTTAAGATTGAATTATAGTTGGGGGTTGGTTGGGTTTTCGTTTGTTTCTAGGGTGTTTTTATTTTTATAATTTTATAATTATCTATACTTTCCGAAATGTTTACAATGAGCATTTACTGATTTTTAGAATTCAAAAATACTTACAAGTCATTATTTTTAATGGAGGGAAAAAAACATTGTATTTGATTTTTAAATCACTGTTTATTAGGATACAGAGTATTGAATTAGGCCATGGAAAGAGTCCTTAGTTCACTTACAATATTAAGAAACAAAATTACATTCATCACCAATAGAAATGACTCTTGCTTTAACATATCTGCAAAAGTAGTTGATATATTTCTAGATGTAACCGAAATAAACTCTAGTGTGGTAACAAAGGTGATCTATATTATTAATCTAACATTTCTCAAGTTTGAACAGTTATTACAGTTACAATGTAAATAGTTGGCATAGGAGATAGGAGCTCCTTATCTAAAAGGTCTTCTGCCCAGGGAACCTAGTAAATGTCTTCCTCCATTCAGCAGCCTGGAAGCTAACCCTCACTCCTCCTTTGTTTCAACATTCTATTATTTGTAGTATGTAAGGGAACAGGAATTCTCAATGAGTAAGTCTATCCAGATAAATCACTGCAACATAATTAAAGAGGGCAGCTACCAAACACATCAAATAGCTCATTCTGGACTTCATGAGCCTGAGAGAGAACATAATACATAAATCCAAAACTGTATCTGTGGGAGAAAATATTTTAATAGAATTCTATCTCTTCTGAATTAAAAAAAAAGCTAAAGATGTACTAATCAAGATATCAGTGATTCTTAATCAAGAGACAGAATACAAGGGAGGAGGCAGAGCTTAACAAACTTTTAATATTATATACACTGGTATGTATTTTGTGTGGTTTGTTTAATTCTTTACAGAATTCCACCTAATGTTATGCAAATAGTAAACCTTCATTTGCTCTTTTTTGAGAACAGCTACTATCTTTAGTTTCTTACCCTGTTTGTATTACTGTGAGATCATGAACCATGGAAGTTTTCCCTCTTGGGGTTGAGAGGTACTTCAGGTATAACAAATTTATTAGGTTTTAACTTGGAGACTGTGGGTGCTGTAGAATAATATTTGAAATTGGATTTAAAAAAAATCAAAACATGTTTTTATTTCCTACATTAAAAATAATGGCTTTTAGGAAATTTTGAACTCTAAAAACAATAAATCCTCACCGTAAACAGTTTGGAAAGTAGGGACAGCAAATTACAAAATGGCAAATGAAGGCTATTAAGAAAATTAAATCAGGGAAGGGAGACAGAGTTGCAATTAAAATAATGTTCACAGAAAGCCTCACTGAGAAGGTAACATTTAAGCAAAGGACTGGAAGGAGGTAAAGGAGCAACTTTCATAGACATCTGAGACAGGAGCACTCAAGCAAATGGAACTGCAAGTCAAAACCTTGGTGGATGGGGCATGCCTGTGATTCTAGAAATAACAAAAATTGCTTTAATATCATTCCAAATACCATTAAAATACAACAAATAAAAGCCCAGACCTAGGCAAAAAGCAGATCAGTGGTTGCTGCTGGGAGGAATTACAAAGGGCCAACAAAACTTGCAGAAGATGGGAACTGTCACTATCATGATTGTAGTGATGGTTTCACAGGTGAATACTTTGATATTTCAAAACTTAACAAATTATTCATTTAAAATGGGTGCATTTTGGGCTTCCCTGGTGGCGCAGTTGTTGCGAGTCCGCCTGCCGATGCAGGGGACACGGGTTCGTGCCCCGGTCAGGGAGGATCCCACATGCCGCGGAGCGGCTGGGCCCGTGAGCCATGGCCACTGAGCCTGTGTGTCCGGGGCCTGTGCTCCGCAAGGGGAGAGGCCACAACAGTGAGAGGCCCATGTACCACAAAAAATAAAAAAAAGAATACTCATAAGGTGTTGGTGGAACTTTAAATTGCTACAATCTATCTGGAAAACAATGTGGAACTATGTATCAAAATTTTAAACATACTCTTTTGTTTGATCTGTCACTTTCACTTCTCCAAATATATTCTAATACAAAAATATAACTGCAGTATTGTTTACTACAGCATTGTTTAGAATGTCAAAAGCTGAAAACAACCTAAAAGTCCATCAAACTGGGATAAATCAGTCAAATTATTGTACTTCCATATACTATGGCCCTTAAAAAATATATATATAGACGTATTTACTGACCTAAAAGGATGACCACCAAAAAAAAAAAAAAAAAAAAGAATAAAAAAAAAAAAAAAAGAAAAAAAAAAAAAAAAAAAAAAAAAAGGATGACCACAATGTATGAAGGAGGAAAAGACTACCATGCAGCGTGTGTGTGCCTGGGCTATGTTTGCATGTAATATGTTTAGAGAGAGAGAGCGAATGATCCCATTTAGTTTAAAACTACAATGCATTCATATATCTGTTTATATATGCACAGAAAAAGTCTGGAAGAAAATGAACCAAACTGTTAAAAGTAGTTAACTCTAAAAAACAAATTATTGACATTTTTTAGAACAATCATGTACTATCAAACAGTTTACATTTTAGACAGAAAGTAGATTATTGGGGACTTCCCTGGAGGTCCAGTGGTTAACAATCCACCTTCCAATGCAGGGGACTCAGGTTCAATCCCTGGTCAGGGAACTAAGATCCCACATGCCGCGGGGCAACTAAGCCCACGCACCACACAAAGAAGAACCGCACAGCACAACGAAGACCCAGAGCACAGCCAAAAAATAAATAAATAATTTTTTTTAAAAAGTAGATTATTGATTGCCCAGGGATGGGGGGGTAATGACGGAAGTGGAAAGTGACTAGTAATGGGTACAGGTTTTCTTTTGGGGTGATGAAAAACGTTCCCTTTGATTGTGGTGATGACTGCACAACACTGAATATACTGAAACCCACTGATCAGTACATTTTAAATGGGTGAACTGTATGGTGTGTGAATGATATCTCAATAAAGCTGCTTTACTTTAGAACAAAATCCATAACCAAAATATAGAACAAAAATTTTGCAATTTAATATTCACACTGTACTTTATACTATGTCCCAACGGAAACCTTAAACCCAGACAGCAACTGTTAAAAAGCTTCAAACAGGAAAAATGAGTCACTATTCTTAAGAGCAGTTAACCATTGACAATACAGGGGTAAATTACAACCTTCATTCTATCTTCATTAGGATACTATCTTTCTTGAACTATCCTAGTAGATAATATTCCCTTCTGAGAAAAGGAACGAACTTTGAAAATGTATTAGGTTGCAACAATATGGCAGTTTCCCAATACATGATGTGACTATGAACAAAGTTTCAGTGTTTTACAAA
Source organism: Aethalodelphis obliquidens (assembly GCF_003676395.1). Taxonomy (NCBI): domain Eukaryota; kingdom Metazoa; phylum Chordata; class Mammalia; order Artiodactyla; family Delphinidae; genus Aethalodelphis; species Aethalodelphis obliquidens. The sequence goes on along the minus strand of NW_020837953.1, from coordinate 28,435,810 downwards.
TTAAGGAAAGTAAACCTTGTTCCTACAGCCGCTTCTGTTTGCCTAACTCTGATATGGTTTCAAGAACTCTCCTCTCCCTATACCCACCCCCCACCAAAAAAAGCATAAAAGCAGAGTTGATAGGAATTACTTTAAAAGTTCCTTAATACAACTCTCCAATAAATGCTTACTGGCTCCTTATCTTCAGGCCCAAGACCCTACATTCTGTTACATCTTATACCTTAACAATTCAAAATGACTCTTCAAAATAAAATACTCTACTCAGTAAGTCTCTTCAGCAAGCCCTGATGACATAATGTATTCATTCATCATTTATACGTACATACTATTTGCCAGGGGCTAGAGATGTAAGGCTGAAAGATTCTATAAGAAGAACCATCACAGCAGTTCTTAACCGAGGTGGACATGAAGATAACCCGGGAGTTGTTTTTAAAACATACATAAACTCCACCTCATCGCTGGATATTTTGATTCAGTAGGTCTGGACTTAAGCCCAAGAATCTGTTTTGAAACAGATTACTAGCACCCAATGGTGAAGGAAAAAGTAAATATTTAACTCCAATACTGAGAGCCGAATGCTTCAATAAAGATGTGTACCAAATGATGGTAGCACCAAAAGAGGACACCCAACCTATAAGAAAAGAGGTAAGTAAAGGGGAAGGTTTATCAGAGATAAAGATACTTTAGTTGAAGATGAGGAAAGTAGCTAAGTGGATGAGGAAGGAAGGAGATTCCAAGAAAACTACATAAATGAAAATAGCACAACTACATTGAGGAATTGCACAAACTATAAAAAATAGCATGTGTTCAGAAAATTAGGATACTTCAATAAAGCTGAAGTGGAGTGCCAGTAAAGACTGGAGAGGTAAGCTATCTCAGAACACGAACTGTGTACACTACGCTATGCTGAGGAGATTGAAAGTTAATTATCCTAAAAGCAACCGAAAAGCCAAAAACAAAATTTAGGCAAGGATGAGACATAAGCAGATTCGTGTCTTCAGAAATAACAATTTAGCAGCAACACAGAAAATAGCCAGAAGGAAGAAAAGAGGGAGGGTGCAAAAAAAGTCAGAAGACTACTGTAAATGTCCAAGCAAGAAATATGAGCCTATCAAATAAGGCAATACGGATATAACCTTGGAACTGTTTGAGGCAGGAGGCAGGAATCTAAGATTCCTGGGTTGCCTGCAATGGAGATGCCACACACAGAAATAGGATATAGGGAATGAAACTAATGAGTTCAGTTTTGAAGGTCATCTGTTTGAACATGCCATTTACTGAGCATCTATAATGCATCAAGTACTGGGCTCCTATAATTAGATGTGCAAACTAAACTTTTACTGGTGTCCCTAAATTATAAATATATGAGCAACAAGTGCAGTTTAAAACGTGTGAAAATGTGTAAAAGAGGCCAATGTGTGTGTGTTATGGATAAGCTGACTACTCCATGATGAAGAACAGTAAGGTCTCCAAACAGATTGGTCTTGTGGAAAGAGCATGCGCTAATCACCTTAAAACACGGCATCTCATTTTTCTGACCCCGCATTTCCCCATCCATAAAATGGAAATAATAAAAAACAACATAGAGTTACTGGTGGTTCAAATCATATATAAGGGCTTCCCTGGTGGCGCAGTGGTTGAGAGTCCGTCTGCCGATGCAAGGGACGCAGGATCGTGTCCCGGTCTGGGAAGATCCCACATGCCACGGAGCGGCTAGGCCCATGAGCCATGGCCGCTGAGCCTGCGCGTCCGGAGCCTGTACTCCGCAACGGGAGAGGCCACAACAGTGAGAGGCCTGCGTACCGCAAAAAAAAAAAAAATCATATATAAAAAGACTAGATCAGTTCTGCCACACAGCTTACGGAGTACATGTCCATAAAACTTATAGATGCAGAAACGTACTCAATACTAAAATAAAAGTACCTCTAGATCTCATTAGATACACTCAACCCTTCCTAACAACCTCAGTTCAACACACTCACTAACATGCTTTTAATTAAAACAGAGATAATTAATGTAAAGGAAACCACTGCACTGGAAAAAGAGTTAAATGATTTCTAAGATCTTTTTCTTTCATTCATTCATTTATGGCTGTGTTGGGTCTTCATTTCTGCGCGCGGGCTTTCTCTAGTTGTGGAAAGCGGGGGCTGCTCTGTTGCAGTGTGCGGGCTTCTCATTGCGGTGGCTTCTCTTGCTGCGGAGCACAGGCTCTAGACATGCGGGCTTCAGTAGTTGTGGCACGCAGCCTAAGTAGTTGTGGTTCACGGGCTCTAGAGCACAGGCTCAGTAGCTGTGGCGCATGGGCTTAGTTGCTCCGCAGCATGTGGGATCATCCCGCACCAGGGCTCGAACCCATGTCCCCTTTATCAGCAGGCAGATTCTTAACCAATGTGCACCAGGGAAGCCCCTAAGATCTTTTCCAACACCAAAATTCCACTGGAAATGTATCAATTCACCAATTCGCTTTCATTCAATATGGTAAACCAAACTCTTAATAGAAGGTATAAAATTTGTCTTTTTTCTTTTTTTAACATATAAAAATTTCTGGGTTTAAGTTCTCTGGCAGTTCAGTGGTTAGCACCAGGCACTTTCACTGCAGTGGGCCCGAGTTCAGTCCCTGGTTAACTAAGATGCCACAAGCCACACAGCGCAGCCAAAAAAAAAAAAAAAATTTCAGGATTTGAAATTTGTAAAAATTCAAAATGTACAAGAAACCAAATTACCTATAATCTCCCCTCCCACATAAATAGAAGTAAGATTTTGCCATATTTCCTCACAGTCCTTTTTCCATGTACATCACTCTTAATGGATACACAGAGGTTACAGCCTATTTTCTAGATAATAAGTTAATAAATAAAGGAACTGTATCTCTAAAATTATTCTCATCTGATTTGTTTCTGCCACCCAAACACACGACATCCCCATCTTAGCAGTCATTTCAATACAGACACTCACTGAAATCCTCATTTTGAAACAACTTTCTTTATAATTCCTTCCTCCCTTCATGAAACTGTAAGTTTCTCTGGAGAAAGAACAACATATTAATTTCACTGTTTTTTATTTCACTAGGCTTCTGACCTAAATAAGCAGTAGCTCCCTAATTTGGCCAATTGGGGGAAAAAAGGACAATCTGAATCAATAAATTCTTAGCAAATTAAAGATTATTTTTTACTTAACAGCAGATACGATGCTTTTAAACACATATGATAACTAGGATTAAGTTAATGAACCATTCCCTTGTTAAAGTCCTTGGGGAAACTTTCTTTAATAGAGAAAAATTATTTGTCATTAGCAGATCAACTAACTGTATATTCATGACATCTAAATAACAGAGCTCCCTGAAAACACCTGTTCTTTATAATGTAAGCATTCCTCTTCCCGGGGTTGTAAACAAGTTTATTTATGCTGTTAACCTGAAAACACATTCTTCATAGATAGAGAAGAAAGTTGCCGTTAGGCCCAGTAAAACTTGTCACTTGGAAAAATTCCAATCCATGGTGTAAAGCTGTAGATAAAGTAACCTCCAAACTCTATTTCTAAAAAGCACCGGCATCAGTGAAGAAATCTCCATTATTTTTGTGCCTGTATATTAGACTTATGTACCTTTAAAAATCTTTACGTACCCCAAAGAAATGAAAGTATATGTCAAGACAAAAACTTGTACACGAATGTTCACAATAGTACTGTTCACAAGAGCGAAAACGTAGAAACCACCCAAAGGTCCATCAACTGATAAATGGATAAATAAAATGTGCTGTATATCTATAAAACAGACTATTATTCAGAAATAAAAAGGAATGAGGTACTGATCCATGCTACAAGACAGATGAACCTTTAAAGCACTGTTAAGCGAAAGAAGCCAGTCACAAAGGACCACATACTGTATGATTCCATTTATACGAAATGCCCAGAAGAGACAAATGCATAGACACAGAAAGGAGACTGGTGGCTACCTAAGGCTGGAGAGTGACTGCTACTGGTACAGATTGCGAGGAATAATGAAAATGTTCTAAAATTGATTGTGGTGATGGCTGCACGACTCTGCGAATATACTAAAAACCAATGAATTGTACACCTTAAGTGGATGAATTATATATCAATAAAGCAGGTATAAAAAATCTTTAGGGACTTCCCTGGCAGCGCAGTGGTTAAGAATCCGCCTGCCAATGCAGGGGACACAGGTTCTAGCCCTGGTCCTGGAATATCCCACGTGCCATGAAGCACCTAAGCCCGTGTGCCACAACTACTGAGCCTGCGCTCTTGAGCCCACGTGCCACAACTACTGAAGCCCGTGCGCCCAGGGCCCGTGCTCTGCAACAAGAAAAGCCACCACAATGAAAAGCCTGCGCACCGCGGCGAAGAGTAGCCCCTGTTCGCCGCAACTAGAGAAAGCCTGCACGCAGCAATGAAGACCAAAGGCAGCCAAAAATAAATTAATTAATAAGAATAAAATAAAATAAAAATAAAGAATTAAACAGGAAATGCTTTTAAAAAAAAATCTTTAGGGCCCCCAATTTCCACAAACCTAAAAGAGTTTTCCTAATGAGATTCATAAAAACACTAAGAAAGGTATTTTAAACATAAAAGAGCATTTACTAAAGGCAATAAATAGACAAATCCACGTATGCTAAATCTTCTGAAACTATTAACACGCAATTTAAAAACAATACTCAAAAAATATTACATGAAAAAAACGACGAACACTCCTCTTCAACTGCAGGTTTTACCACCAATGCCATGTACACCCTTCAGCCCAAGTTCTTCAATCAAGTTTCCAAATATTAAATTCACCCAACCTATTGCCAATCACTGACCACCACTTCTCACAATATTCGTAGCAGGGAGCAAAATGCCAGAGCATTCTACTGAGCTGAAGCCACACTCCCATTTACAGCTCTTTATTACATCTAGAAGATACAGAAAGTGAATGTAAAAATTAGGGAAGAAATTCCTCAACAACAACAAAAACTCTTACCCTATCCTCAGTACTTAGTACTCTCTTGGCATTGTGTTAACTGTCAGTCCTGTGTTTCTCTATGAGTGTTAAGTCATTTCCCAAGAGTGAATAGATTCTAAGCAAGGGCTAGAACATTTTTTTTTTAAGTTTTTCCACGATACCAAGAAGCGTAATTCTGTACTCAGGTTCAGCCTGTAGAAAATATTAAGCAAATGCTGTTGTCCGAGAGAAAATGGACACATGCACAAAAGATGTGTCTCGTATGCAAGTACAGAGAGTTGTGATGAAAAACAATATCATATCACTTTATGATTTACAAAGCACTTTCAACCACATCCAAACTGAAATCTGAAACACACCTCTTCCTGAGAACTACTGTGTTTTTCTCTTACTAAGAGTCTCATGATTCATCCCATTTCCCTCTTTTCTTTGGCCACACCCAGAGCAGATTCTATAACCCACCGCTCTGGTATGTATTTCTAAATTCTACATTCAACCCTTTCATCTTCCTCACATACCCCTATTTTCCCATTACTGCATCTCATTACCACCTATCCTATAAATTTTTTTCCTAATTCCACAGCAAAAACCTTTTGAAACAAAACAAAGTAAAGATATATCATAAACTGCTGCAAGGTGCCATCTCGGAGGCACATACAATCTAATATCACACAGCATTAGAGAATGAATACTTTTTTTTTACACTGGAATCTAATCCTTAACACTGGAAAATCATTCTTAAAGTTATAGTCAAAGAAAACCTGCTGATGATCCTTTTGAGCAAGTATGTAACGTTTTAAGTCTCTGTGAACTCCAAATATAATGAAAAAGGCTCCAAGAGTACAAGTGAAACAGAAAACATTGAAAAACATGAAAGCATTGATTACTCAGCTTTAAACCATGTTAACTAAATGCCACTGGCCCAAATGCTGAGGAATCTAAGCAATCTACCCAGAAAGAAAAGAGACGAATGGTCTAGCAGAGTCAAAGAGCAGGGGCAACAGAAAAAGATCTCCAGGGAATGAGGAGATTCTCAGTATGGGAATACTTGGGTTCCCTCCCAGTTTGACATAGTATTTATTAATTATAAAGTATAAGGATTAACTCACAGCTACCGGAGATTAAGAAGGAAAGACATGTCAGGATACGACTAGAAGACAATGTTAACAAGTGGAAAAAAAAGGGGGGGGGGTGCAAATAATAGAGTCAAAGAATTTATCCACTGAATTCTGCCTGGCTATCTAGAATATCTCCCACCAGCTGTCAATCTATGGTGGATACTGATAACACCTAGCACCACAAGACTACTAACAAAAGCAAGAAAACTCTGGAGTTGTCCTCTAACTTTCCTTTCTCCCAAAGCAGAGTTTTTAACCTATCTCTGCCCCTTAAAATCTAGTACAGAGGCCACAGTTCAACTGATCAACCTTAAAATTTTTTCCCTATTTCATCACACACACTATCTCACAACAGTTTACGGAGAAAACAGATTTCACAATGAGAGAATAAAATAATCACAAGTCAAAGACCTGACCCTGGCTTTCACATGATGAGACCTTTAGAAAAGATCTGAAGTTATAAAAATTACTGTTAAAATAAATATGTAAGTTTTGTAAGCAGCATTTTTAAATAGTATTATTTACTTAGGGAGACGTGTTTTCCTGTTTTTTCTTTTTTGGCCGAGCCACACAGCTTGTGGGATCTTAGTTCCCCGACCAGGGACTGAACCTGGGCCCTAGCAGTGAAAGCACCAAGTCCTAACCACTGTACCGCCAGGGAATTCCCTCTAGTGTTTTATACATATCTTGATCCACATCCATTGTCTTGTTTACTATGAGTAAATTTTACAGGCCAAAAAAGAAAAGAAAAATTCATGGTACTACTTTCCCTCACTCCCCTCCAAAGACCTCAATCTGGCCCAAAAATGAGGACTTTAACTGTCCTCATTCTAACTGTACCAAATACAATAATTTTATGTATTAAAACAAGTGATATTTAATATGTTTATATTCTTAAGGTAGAAAAGACAAATACAGAGGACTTCCCTGGTGGCCCAGTGGGTAAGACTCTGGGCTCCCAATGCAGGGGGCCCGGGTTCGATCCCTGGTCAGGGAACTAGATCCCACATGCATGCCACAACTAAAGATCCCACATGCTGCAACTAAACATGGCACAACGCAGATCCCGCGTGCTGCAACTGAGACCCCTCGGCACAGTGATTCTCCACAGAGAGATGTGCCCCCCACTCTTCAATTATATTACACTCTCCACTGCTGCTTGAACAAGTGGCCACTACCTATTGCCATGTGTTTCTCAGCAGGACAGCTGAGCTGAGATTCACTGCTTTACCTGAGTGCAAATCTGAAGAACTTCGTGGTCTTCCCTCATTCAATCAACACAAAAACTTCATATACCTCCTGGGAAAGGGGCATGAAAAACAAAACAGTCTCTGCCCTAGCATAGTTCAGTCCAGGAGGTTAATCTCAACACCAAAACCAGTAAGTTACAGTACACTCTGATGACTACAGGAGAGGTAATTTGTGGGTGGCCCACACTGCAACACAGCAACTACCCTAATGCAGTTCCCTAAGGATGTTCATTATACCACGTATCCAGACCAACAGAACTGTGTATGATGAGTGCCAATTCCAAGTTGGGTCACTGGTTTAGGCCCCCTTGGTATGAACAGGTTTTGCCATTTAACATCAACTGTGGTTTGCTAACTGACCTGGATAAAACTGGTCAAAAAGTCAGATGTGATTCCGTATGATGTGGCTCAGCACTAGAGCCCAGAGTAAGCCTTCACAGCACAGCACAGCACAACCGGATTTTAGATCTTAGAGCTCTGCTAAGGACTGACCCAGAGCCTGACTTGCCCACCTAGCGAAGAACAAGCCAAGCACCTCGATTCTCCTTTCAGCTTTTACCCATCAGCCCATCATTAGAAAAGCCAACACAAGATTTTACAGATCTATATCTCTAAATTTACAAATTCATCTATAAATTATAAAATATCTATAATTTTACAGATCTTTTATAAATCATAATACAGATTTTAAAAACCAACGTTCATGATTTTTAAACAATGTTTAGCCAAATAACGCAAAAGTTACAGGCCTTCCACCTTTGCCCCCTAGACAGATACCATCCAAACCAAACACCTCCCACCTTGGTCTCACTCTACACACACAGCTGCCTACATCTCAAATTCAACATGTATTCTACCAAATTTAATTACCTTGTCCACAAACCAGATTCCCCTCTATATTCCTTTTACTCACTCTATTACTTCATTTTCCCAGGGACCAAAACTTTCTAATTCAATCACCAATTCTGTGCATTTCTGGGTCCCATCCCATCTTTTCCACTGCTCACACCAGGGCTGTTACAGTAGTTATCCAATTAGTCTCAGCCTTCACCAACTCCAATCTCTTATTGCCAACTCAACCTTCCCAAAACACCACTGGATAAAAGCCACTCCATACATACACAATAAAAACTCCTGCTGCCTACTGAATTAAACCTTAGCCTGGCATCCAAGGCCCTTTTCTTTACGACAATGTCCTTTTTCCCCAGCTTTATTTTAAGGCCACAGGATTAGGGGCTTATGCATTCAATAACTTTCTTCTGAAGCTCTATCACATGCCAAATTCTAGGAACTGGGATACCGAAATGAATAAAATTTGATCCCCACCTCCAAGACTCCAAGCAAACAGGAAACAAATATAGTACCTTAAGTAATAGACACATAAGAAAGATAAAAAGTGCCCTAAGTACCAAAGAAGAAGCCCCCTATACCTCATATTTCTTAGTACTGCTCACCTACACATAGTAGATGCTTACGAAGTAGCACTGATGAATGATTGTTCCAATAAACCAAAGACCTATGATCAATATGCTCAATAAATTTCTGTTGACAAATTCCACCTCCCCATTTCTACTATGGTAAAGAACTGTGGTACACTGGCTGCCTCTCTTGGAAGGGTCAAGGGGAAGCACAACTGAGAGCACAGATTTGCAAGTGTGCGTGTGACTAACTTGTTTCTAAAGAACAGAAGCACTAGAGGCCTCATGAAAGACGTTAGTTCTTTTTGCTGGTCAGTACTCAGATACCGGCAACATAAAATAAACCTTTGCAAATTCAACCTATACCCAATTCCAAAGAATAGCCGGATGAAAACATTCTAACCCTTTCATCACCATCAGGAAGTCAGCAAACACAGCTAAACTCTCTTCTCAGTAAAATATGCTGTGATTCCAGCTTTGGTCTTGGATTAGTAAAAGCAAGCATGTTAAAATTAACCAAATAAAACAAGTGCTTAGAACAAGAGAACAAAGATGATTAAAACCTAAAAGCCACAACCACTCCTCTCTATACAAAACATGAGATATATCAGTTCACTTGAGCAGCTGATTTTTTATCAACTTCCTACTACTTTCAACCATAACATCTTGAAAACAGAAGTCACCAACACCCAACAGGAAAAGCTCTAAAATATGTATTCGGGCTATAAACAGCTCAAACAGACCTTAAAAGATTATATGTTAAGAGCAAAAAAGTATACTCAGAAATGCAACGTGCACATTAGAACAAGCTTAAGTCTTTCTTTAAATGAATTGGTCATTTGCTCTTCAGCGCCAGAACGATAAAATGACTCGGTGACAACATTACAACAATCATCCTTTAAAACAGTGGTCCCCAACCTTTTTGGCACCAGGGACCAGTTTTATGGAAGACAATTTTTCCACGGATGGGGGCGGGGCAGGGGGTGTATGGTTCAGGTGATAATGCGGGCGATGGGGAGCGGCAGATGAAGCTTCACTAGCTCGCACGCCGTTCACCTCCTGCTGTGCAGCCCAGCTCCTAACAGGCCACAGCCCGGTACCGGTCCGCGGACCAGGGGTTGGGGACCCCTGCTTTAAAACAAGTGACTGTTTAGTTTAGACCAAATGAAATCATTAGCAATTAAGGTTTTTAAAGACATTCACTGAAAGTAGATATCCTAAGTGGACAGTGATTATAAAGAGTTTCAAAGCTGAAATAGTGAACGTTTTTTACCTGATGTTCTGCATGAATGTTATCCCCAGTAGGCCATCGATGTTTGCTATTATTATAGCCGCCTCCACCACTTCCTCCTCCCCCAAGCTGCTCACCATGCTGCCTCTGAAAGAAGTAGTCCACCATAGCGTCGTCCTGGGAACGGCCTGCAACTCCTATGGATCCTGGGACAGGGCTGGAGTGTGTCCCAGCTGCAAGAGCCTGATTTGCAGCTGGTTGTGGCTGCGCTTGCGACCCTGTTCCAGATGTCAAAACAACAGGCATGTTGGGATTAGCTGGTTCTTGAGGGTGATGTTTCAGGTGGGGGCTGAAAGAGTCCTGCCAAAGCACTGCTTTTCTCTTCAAGACACATGCAACGCTCATTCCACCAACACCTAAGGACAAACAGGTTACAAATGTTTAAAATTTGCCTTTTTTAAAACATAACTTGATATATGCACCAAGATAAAAACATGAGACCCCTGGCTTTTGCAATATATCATCTAAAACCAGTTTCTACCAAGCAGCTAAATGTTTTGCAACACATACATAATTTTCTAAACTGAAACTTCGGGCTTCCCTGGCGGCGCAGTGGTTAAGAATCCACCTGCCAATGCAGGGGACACAGGTTCAAGCCCTGGGCCAGGAAGATCCCACATGCCACGAAACAACTAAGCCTGTGCGCCACAACTACTGAGCCTGTGCTCTAGAGCCCAAGAGCCACAATTACTGAAGCCCACGCGCCTAGAGCCCGTGTGTGGCAAGAAGAGAAGCCACCGCAATGAGAAGCCCGCGCACTGCAACCAAGAGTAGCCCCAACTCGCAGCAACTAGAGAAAGCCCGCACGCAGCAACGAAGACCCAACGTAGCCATAAATAAATAAATACATACATACATAAACCAACCAAACCCCATATATAATTAGCAACGACTCAAGAGTGTCAAAAACGAAAGGATCCTTTAAAATGTCCAATGTATTCATGGGATGCTCTGAAAAAAAGCTTAAATAAGGCCCTCTGACTAAGAACAGCAACAGAATGTTCCTAGCCTGAAACTTCTTCTCAGCTGCTGTACATGCATTTTTGCCAAGAACTTACAATTATAATTGTAATCACATCATCATTCTATTAGTACTCTGACTCTTACAGAGTCAGAGATGAGACCAAACCAAATTCAAACCCTCACCTTACATAGAAAGTATCACTGTAAAAAAATAAATGCTTCAATAGAATAATAATTGTATGGCAAATATATTGCAAACATTTTTTCTGATCATTCCTATTTTACAGATAAAAACACTAAGGTACGGAGGAAAAGTTATGTGATGTGCCCGAGGTCATTCAGCTAGTGAGCTTTTGAAGGAGGGATTCAAACCCAAATCTGTATGCACCCAAGCCTCGTTCTTTCTACCAACCCCCTTGCTACCACACCCCAGTAAACCAAAACAGATACTATTTCTCTCACTTGAGTCTGCTATTCTTCTCTGGAAGGATCAACAAAGAAACTCCAAAATGTTACTATGAAACATTACTAATATGTTTCTTAAAATCAAAAACTACATTTGTAGAAAACATAGAACAGCCTATGTATGGGTGCTTAAGAAAAAAAAAAAAAATCCTTCAAAATAATCAGTTACCAACTAGAACATACCTGTCCAGAGCCACTAGAGTCTAATTTCAAGGCTATCAACCTAACAGTCCACTGCTACAAATGCCTTATCTCTCTTTAGCCCTACAGTGATGTTTCAAAAACAGACTCAAAAGATTTATAAGAAATCTATTAAACTATTTCTCAGTATAGAATAAACATCCTGGACTTCCCTTGTGGCACAGTGGTTAAGAATCCGCCTGTGGCGCAGTTGTTGAGAGTCCGCCTGCCGATGCAGGGGACTCAGGTTCGTGCCCCGTGTCTGGGAAGATCCCACATGCCGCGGAGCAGCTGGGCCCATGAGCCATGGCCGCCTGCGCGTCCGGAGCCTGTGCTCCACAGCGGAAGAGGCCACAACAGTGAGAGGCCCGCGTACCGCAAAAAAAAAAAAAAAAAAAAAAAGAATCCGCCTGCCAATGCAGGAGACACAGGTTCGAGCCCTGGTCTGGGGAGATTGCACATGCCACGGAGCAACTAAACCCGTGCACCACAACTATTGAGCCTGCACTCTAGAGCCTGCAAGCCACAACTACTGAGCCCGCGTGCCACAACTACTGAAGCCCACGTGCCTAGAGCCCATGCTCCACAACAAGAGAAGCCACCACAATGAGAAGTCACCGCAATGAGAAGCCCATGCACCGCAACAAAGAGTAGCCCCCGCTCGCTGCAACTAGAGAAAGTCCATACGCAGCAACAAAGACCCAACGCAGCCAAAAATAAATAAAATTAAAAAAAAAAAAGAACAAACATCCTGATAAAGAAGCATTCGCTTCTCACAACTAATTCATGTTCTGAAGACAGGAGTAAGAAGATTTGTAATTTGTTCAAAGTCTAATTTGGAAATGCCTAGTTTCAGTTAACAATTCCAATCCATCAGAACCATACTGGAGTAGTCCAGCTTTCTGGACTTCAGTTTCTGCTTTCATGAACAGAATCATGTTCATGCTTAAATACCAAAACCGGAAAGTCATAGCTGTGTTTACCATTGGTACTAGCAAAGTCCTAACCAGCCTAATGCCTTCCTGTTTGATTTTCAAAAGAACTCACTGCCCTCTTATTACCAATAGTAGCCAGTCCCATTTTCTTCCACAAGGGAGTATCAAACCGTCTTTGTTGTAGAGCTAACCAGGAATCCTAAAACTAAAGTTTTACCACTAAACTACAACCTCCCTGAACCTGTTTCCTCATCTAGAAAATTAAAGAAATTCTTTCTCTGTGACTCACAAGTTTTTTTTTTTAATCAAAATAATAGATATAAAAGTTTTTGGTAAATTCAAAGTCACCATGCTGAGGCCGAAGGAATTCAGTTCCCACCAGTTAAAGCAATGGAGCTCCAGTCCCTAAGCAGATTCCTAAAATAGCAAATGCAACCTTTTCTGAAATAAAAGATTTGCTGTAAAGATTTGCCGTAATACTTATTTAACAAAGAACTTCCGAATGAAAAAGGTATTCACCACTGAAACACACCCGACCACAACTTCATTCTATCAAGGCATGGGGGGGAGAGGGGGAGGCGGGGGGAGGGTTCTATAAAAATGTTCAAACGAAACAATTGGCTTTTGTAAAGCTATCTGTATCCCCTGAGACTTCCTGCTTTACCTAATGAGGCAAGGCAGTTTCTCAAACAAGAGAAAACCTGGCAGAAGGGACATTTTGAAAGTGAGCAAATACCTAAGCAATTAACAAGTGTCTTGGGTAGTTTTGTAATATCTTGGCAACTACAACATAAAAATTAAGAAATCAGTCACTTAAATAATAGAAAACATTTAAATTGCTGATGGCTTTTAAGGAACTCTCAAACCCACTAAAAAGTTATGTGTTAGCACCTGAAATGTGACTTTTCTTTTTTACAAATGGTACATTATAAAAATAAGTTTTTAAGCAACTAAAAATAAGTGCTGATTCTAGTTTTCCACAGTTTTCAAACTGTTTACACCAAAGTTGTTTTTGTTTTGTTTTGTTTTAATATCACTAATAGGCTTTATTTCAAACAAAGGAACGTGATCTAATCTATCTCCACTGCTCACCTTTTATTTACTAAAATTCTTTGTGGTTTAAAAGGTGTTTATTTTTACCACACTGGAAAAAAAAAATTCTGTGGTCATAAATTTATTTTAAAGCAGTTCATCTCAAACCCAAACTAAGCTTCAAACACAACTTCAAAAAGCCGTGGCCTTGAACAAAATGAATCCAATTGTGGCTAAGGCAAAATGCTCAGTTCAGAATCCAGTATTTCCCAAAAATCCAGATAAAGAATAAACAGCACCCAAGAGTGTTTTATAAAGTTAAAACTAGCAACGGGTCAAAATGTTTATTTTGCTTACTAAAACTGCATCGGGAGCCACCCACGTCTATCTTGGTGAGTTTTGATTTTTTTTCATAAAACAAACAAAAAGCTAAAACCACAAACCTATGATTTCAGCAATAACTGACTTTAAAAGAGAATCCCAAAAAAGCCTCATAAAATCCCATTCTTAATCTCAGGCAGAGAAGGAAGTGAACGAATTGATGTAACTAAGAACAGTGTTCTCTTAATTGGACAATGAAGAGTAACAACCCTTCAACTTACGGGGAGGATAAAACCTTTCCTGATAATGTGGGGGAGGGGGGAATATAGTGGCGGGGGGGGGCGGTACGGGAGTGTATTCCTCACTTGACGTGGGAGTGGTACCGACAAGTATTAAACGATCTAGGTCTACCAAGGACGTCCATGAGGACTAAAAACTATCTAGTATTGTGTATCTGTTTACCTACTACGAAGGCATGAACGCTTCTTAGAGTTAAGACAGACACGCACCAACACAAGGAGGCTCAAAGAGGAAGAACCGACCAAAAACAAGCTCTCACAGAAACAAAAGGCCACAAGTACCCAGGAGCCTAAAAAGCGATCTGAAACTTCCTGATCGCCTACTTCTCCACATTTAAGGATCGCAAAGTTCCCCCGTGGTGGGTCTCGTCTGCAGACGAGGGCCACGGCTGCTTCTAAAGCGATTTATTGTTCCTCTTGCTTCGGCGCTGCCACGGAAGCTCAAGAAGTCGAAGAAATCCTGAGTGGCACAGAATTACACTTCATGGCCACACAGAAGACTCGGGGCTTCGCAAACCCATCAAAAAAGCAACCCGAATGGCAACATCAATCTTCAGGGGCTCCAACGGGGCCGAGCAGAAATGTAGAGACACGTCTATGCCCTGGGCCCGGGCCTAAACCCCCGGCATTTTCTTCGCTTCGACCCAGCTCCCCACCCCCTCCCTCCTTTGATAACAATAGGGGCCTTGCTGCTGACTCCAAAACATGTACGAGGAACAGCGAGTGAGAAGCCTCAGCCAGGGCCCCGGCGGCTTTTCCAAAGCCCTTCTCACCCCCCCAGCCGCTCTCAAACACCAATACAAAGGGATAATCTGCTCGCTGGGGGTCCGGAGCAGCGTTTGGGGCTGGCGGGGTGCGGGTACTCACGGGCGGAGCGGTAGGATGAAGATGGATTTCAGCCCCCCGATCTTCTCTCTCCGGCGCTCTCGCTCCCCCTTACCTTTCACTCCGACAACATGGCGGCCCACTGGGGACTGGGCTGGCGCTGTGCATCATGGGATAGGCTCGGGCCCCGGCCCTGGCTTTGGCAGCGGCATGTGTGGAGAAGGCAGGCGGCTGTGGAACAGGTTGCCTGGTTGCCATGCCAACCCAGGGCCTGTGTGAACTTGGGAAACTCGCAGGCAACACTACCGCTGCGCGCGCGAGTGGCCGCCCGCGAGGGGAGCGCGCGCCGTCCCCTCGCGGGCCGCCGCGGGCAGCAGGAGGAGTCCCGCGAGCCCACACCGGAGCGCCCGCGGTGACCGGTTCCCGGCCCAGCACCGCACGAAGCTGGGCACGCGGTGTCAGGGTAGTGACCTTAGCCGAGGCGCCACCCGCCTCCGCGCCCTCCCTATTTCACCTCCAGATTGTAACGGCCTGCAGGATTAATGGACGCTTATTCCAAGGCTCTGGCGGGACAGGAGCTGGGTTCAAACCCCGTTGCTGCAACTTTCTGGCTCTGTGGACTTACTTAATCTTCCTGCTTCCATTGCCCCATTTGTAAAATGAAAAGGAAAATGAGAATTGCTACTTAACTCTGCCCTGAGGATTAAGTGGATAATATGGCTTATTATTCCATTTAATAATGTGAAATGCTTAGTACAGTGCCTGGTACTTGTAAATAGGCCCACTATAGAATTTGCGGGGTCTAGCGCAAAATGAAAGTGTGAGGGCCCCTTGTTCAAAATTGTTAATGAATTTCAAGATGGAGATAGCAGAACATTAAACCCAAATCAAAGATTCAAAGCTGTCCTTGTTTGTAAGCACTCATTCAGTGTTACCTGTTGTCATTCTGTCCAGTTCCGAAAATGAATAGAAATAGAAAATGGCCATTTGATGAAAGTGACTTTTCAAAATCAGTAGTATTTCATAAGATATAGTTATTATATATAAAACTAAACCCAAGATGGATTGAAAACATAAGCAAACCACAACACTATAAAAGACCACAAGAGGATATAGGGGGAGAAAGCTTTCTAATTAGAGAGGGGAAATGTTTATAATGAATCAAAATCAATACATCCCTTTAAAAATTGAAGGAAAATTAAACATTTATATAGTAAGAGTGCCACCATCAATGAATAAGCGAGAAAATAGCTTTAAAATATTGTAATACTTGTGGTAGACAAATGGCTAATCTTCATGATAAATACAGAAATTCTCTAATCAGTTAAAAAAGAGCAATCCGGACATAGAAACCAAACTTATGTTTACCAAAGCGGAAGGGGGGGAAGGGATAAATTAGGAGTTTGGGATTAACACATACACACTGCTGTATATAAAATAGATAACCGGGAGTTCCCTGATGGCACAGTGCCTAAGACTCCCCGCTCCCAAGGCAGGGGGCCCAGCTTCGATCTCTGGGCAGGGAACTAGATCCTACATGCCGAAACTACGAGTTCACATGCCCCATTGAAAATCCCCCACGCGGGAACAAGGACCCAGAGCAGCCAAATAAACAAATAAAATTAGATTATAATGATGGTTGCACAACTCTGACAATATGCTAAAAACCACTGAACTGTGTGCACCTTAAATGGTGAAGTTTATATTATTTGAAATATATCTGGACTTTCCTGGTGGTTAAGAATCCACCTGCCAATGCAGGGGACACAGATTCGACCCCTGGTCCTGGAAGAGCCCACATGCCACGGAGCAACTAAGCCCCTGCGCCACAACTACTGAGCCCACGAGCCATAACTACTGAAGCCTGCACACCCTAGAGCCCGTGCGTGGCAACAAGAGAAGGCACTGCAATGAGAAGCCCACGCAACGCAACGAAGAGTAGCCCCCTCTCGCTGCAAGTAGAGAAAGCCTGCATGCAGCAACAAAGACCCAACTCAGCCAAAAATAAATAAATAAATATTTTAAGAAAGAAATATATCTCACTAAAGCTATAAAAATAAGAAAAAGTGAATAATAAAAAGAAATGCAACTTTGAAATATATTTTCATCTATTAAATACACTGGCAAAAATTTAAATGATCATTAACACCGTGTTTTGGCAAGTTTTGTGAGAAAATCAGCACTCACATTGTTTATATTGTTTGAGGAGACATTACTGTTTTATGTTATTTTTTATTTAAAAGATAAAAGGGTGAGATTTTTATTTCTGAAAAAGAAGATAAGACTTGGAAGTTAAAGATCTGCTACTTCCAGGCTATGTGACCTTGGACAAGTTCCTGAGTGTCAGCACCCTCAGTTGCAAAATAAGGTACATACAGGACTGTCACAACGGTTAAATAAACTAACATATATAAAGTGCCTGACAGAGAATTAGCACTCAATAAATGTAGCTGTTTTATTGTAGTTGTAGTCTTGTATTCCTTTCTGAATCCCCAGAGAGCAGCTTAGTGCAAGGCACAGAGTCATTGTTTATTAAGTGTTTGTTAAATGAATGAATTCAACAGCCATTTAGAGTGACAACTCTCAAATCCAATGGTCCTAAAAGTAATATGTTGTATTCAAAGATCCCAGCTCTTAAGCCAGACCAGAAATTACTTCCTTACCTCTCTGAGCCTCCAGTTTTCTCCCACGGAACATAAGGTTAATATAACAGCAGTAAATGAAATAAAGCAGATAAAGCATTTAGCCCCATGGGGCCAGGACAGTGGAATGCGCTGAGTAGCCATATTAGAAAAACATATAAGAGGAGGAAGCTTAGCAGACATGAGAAAATTACAAAATTTCCAGAACTTTACCAGGCTCTGTGCTCCATGATGTCATTCTGAGATCCATGATTAGCTCAATTTTAAGCTTTAGCTTTCATTACTCAGTCCGAGATTCCATTATCAGTTTAGCCACAGTCATGTGGTACCACACCCCATCCAGGCCTCTCCAAAGCCCAACAGAATACCAGCCAGCCAGCCCTGCTTTCCCTTAAGGAACTGCTCTCAAAAAACCTTAGGCCCCCGCCAGGCCCCCAAAATAACTCTATCACAACATCACCTGCAACAAACTCATGAGACATCCTATTATCAAATGCTTACCTGTGTGCCATGCACTGTAAGACTTTTACATACATTATTTCATTTAAAACACCCCAAATACCTATGATATGAGCAACATTATTATTCCCATTTAAAAATGAGAAAACTGGGACATCCCTGGTGGTCCAGTGGCTAAGCCTTCACGCTCCCAATGCAGGGGGCTTGGGTTCGATCCCTGGTCAGGGAACTAGATCCCACATGCATGCCGCAACTCAAGAGTTCACATGTCCCAGCTGAAAAGATTCTGCATGTCACAGCTAATGATCCCGAATGCCACAATGAAGGAACCCAAATGCCACAACTAAGACTCGGTGCAGCCAAAATAAAAATAAACAAATAGATATTAATTTTTTTTAAATAAAAATGAGAAAACTGAGACTTGGGAGGTTATGGAACCAGATTAGTATTTATCCAAGTGTGTTATCTAAGGCTATTTGCTGAGAGTTGTCTGTTCAGGAGGCTGTCGAAATCATCCCTAAATCTTGAAAATCTCCACAATTCAACTGATTAAACCCATGCATAACAGATAATGTAATCAATCTTTGGGAGTTTTCAAAAACCAAGAATCTAATCAAACTGACCTGGGATGAGGATTAGGGTGGATTTGGGAAGAGTGTTCTAATCTAATCAGTAATCCATTCCATTGTAACCTAATCAGACAAAGAGAGATCTCAGACAGAAACATTTAGTGAAGGCCATTCAAGAATGTCTTTGTTCAAGAATTTCAAATGTTACCTCTTCCTTCAGGTGGAAGTGGTTCTCCACGTATGGTCTGAGGCTCACCAGTGAGTCAGCAAACTGGCCATGCTGACAGCTGAGAACAAATCCTGGAGTGGACCAATGCTGTTCAATTCCACAGACTTTCACTCTCTTACAGCCAACTGCTATTGGGTGATAAATGTTACTATAATATTGTATTTGTAAACTGAATATAAAGCATTCTCAAGCAAAGTTGGGACACCCCCGATTTTCTGGAAAGATGCTTTGTTATCAGTGTCGATTTGCTTTGCTTTTTCAACTGTGTTACACTTGTGTTTTTGTATATTTGTAGACTCTCCCTTGGGTTGCACTTCCACTCTTTGTTTTGGTACTTGGGTAATTGTTACACTGTTAACATTTCCATTGTCATTCTGTTTTTTAGCAAATCTTGGTTATTAGAGTGCTTTTCCCATAGGAACAGAGGAGGGAGGGAGGGTTTGGGCTTCTAACATTGGTGACTAAGTAATTCCGATCAACTCTCCCACTGAGGAAAACTAGAAAACTGGAAAAATCTGAAAATCTCTTCTTGAAATCATTGGAAAGTTAACAAGTTAGTGAAGAATTACTGAGCCAGGATCTGGGAAAGGAGAGAGATTGAGGAATGTAAGCCCCATAATTAGGACTACTTTTCCGGGTGGGGCATTTCTTGAGACATAGTTTTCCTGAGAGGTAGCTAAGAGACAGAATGATGCTTACAACAGCCTTGGGTACTTAGCAGAACAGAGATTGGAGTCCAGAACCTGCTGAGAGAAAGCACCTAGTAAACAGCTCTCACTTTGGATTGGGATCCCAACAGACTGTACCCTAAAAGCAAAGGTGAATAGAGTAGACAAGCTCTTACAAAGATTGAAACTCAACTTCAAAACATCTCAAACACTGAAATTGTCTTAAAGTGATCCCAGAGTGCCAGTGCCCAAGAACCTGGCAGAAAACAAAGTGAGGGACTTCCCTGGCAGTCCAGTGGTTAAGACTTCGGCTTTCAATGCAGGGGGTGCAGGTTCGATCCCTGGTCAGGGAGTTAAGATCCCACATGCCTCATGGCCAAAATACCAAAACATAAAACAGAAGCTATATTGTAACAAATTCAATAAAGACTTAAAAAAAAAAAAGTGGTCCACATTAAAAAAGTCTTTAAAGGAAAAAAAGAAAAGGAAACAAAGTGAATCCTCTCTAAAGATATCGTTATCTAGGCCTCAAATTATTTTTATGAACACTTATGCAAATATAATATTCAGTGAACAAACAAAAATAATCACGCATACTAGGAGACAAGATAACATGAACAAAAAATAACAACAACGAAAGACAATTGAAAAGCATGCAAAAGAACCTCATATTGAAGTCATCAAATTGTTTGTTTGTTCAAGAAGATAATGGAAGATGGATAATTCTGACAGAAAACTGGAAATTACAGACAAAAGCCAATTCTATGACAGAAAAATATAATAGAAATTAACAACCCAATGGATTGGGGTTAACAGCAGATTAAACACTGCTGAAGAGAGAATTAGTAAATTTAGAGGTGGGAAGAAAATATCCAGAATGAAACATAAAGAGGCAAAAACGGTAGGAAAGAGAGAAAGGATAGAGTTACAGAGGAGAGAATGAGACTGTTTAACATACAGGGCACTGGAAAACTGAAAGGACAGGAAGGAAGGAGTGGGGCAGACGAAATACTTGACATGAAAGGGCTAATTTACCAAAACTAATGAAAAAAATAAAGCCACAGAGTCAAGAAGCACTATGAATTATAAATAAGAAAAACCTGAGGAAAATTAAAACTGGTATGTCGGTGAGGGTTGAGAGGATGGTGACTGTCTTTTCACCCATCCTCCAGAGACATGGGGTCAAATCAGGGAAGTGGGAAAGCCTTAATGAAAACAAAACTGAAGCAAATTCAATACATGCGAGAAATGGAGGAAGCAAAGTATAGTTTTGACCAAAAAAAAAGGAAAGGAAGGAAGAAAGAGAGAAAAAGAAAAGCTAATACCAAAGAAAAAGAATTAGAAAGTTTATTAATAAAATCCCAGAACTAAAGTTCTAGACAATACGTCCATAAATGACCTCACAGAGGAATCTGATGGCATATGAAAAAGATGTAACAGCACTGGCTTGTTAGGAGATGTCAGTATAGATAGATTTTAGAAACTGATAGGAATTAAATAAACATGAGTATGAGTTTTAAGGTTAAGGCAATTCCCAAAAAATAAAATAGCATTTATAACTTTCAAGCTAGCAGAAGAAAACCTCATCATGCAAAGTACAAATATATATATATATATATATATATATATATATACACACACACAATCCTATTTACTACATAGGAAATAGGAAATACAAAATAACATAGCAGGAAAAAAGTCTTAAGAGTAATTCCAATAAATATTGAAAGATTTGGGAATTCCCTGGTGGTCCAGAGGTTAGGACTCTGTGCTTCCATTGCAGGGGGCCTGGGTTTCCATCCCTTGTCGGGGAACTAAGATCCCAAAAGCCAAGCACCAAGTGGCCTAAAAAAAATCTGAACAACACAAAAAGCTCATTTTACTGGCTATATGTAGAATTCTATTCTCAACCAACAGAAAATCATACTTTTTAAACATACATAGTAAATGTTTAAAAATAGAACATGCATAATACTATAAAGGAAGCCACAACAAATTCCAAAAAATCAATATCATATAGACCATGTTCTCCAACCATAAGATGTGAAAGTTAAAACCTTTTTATTGTTGAAAACTACAAATTCTATAAGTTGGACACTATAAGATTACATCTTTAAGCAACCACTGTGTTTTTTAAAAAGTATAAAGGAAATAACTTAGAAACAAATAATAAGGAAAACACTGTGTGTCAAAATTTGTGGGACAGAACAAAAACAGTATTGGAAGGAAGTATATATTGACAATTTTATTTATTTATTTTTAAAATTTATTTATTCTATTTATTTATTTTTGGTTGTGTTGGGTCTTCGTTGCTGCACACGGGCTTTCTCTAGTTGCGGCGAGTGGGGGCTACTCTACATTGTGGTGCGTGGGCTTCTCATTGCAGTGGGTTCTCTTGTTGTGGAGCATGGGCTCTAGGCACACGGGCTTCAGTAATTATGGCACTCAGGCTCAATAGTTGTGGCTCACAGGTTCTAGAGTGCAGGCTCAGTAGCTGTGGCGCACGGGCTTAGTTGCTCTGTGGCATGTGGGATCTTCCCCAACCAGGGCTCGAACCCATGTCCCCTGCATTGGCAGGCTGATTCTTTTTTTTTTATGTATTGCATTTTTTTTAATTCTTTTTTTAAAATTTATTTTATTTATTTATTTTTGGCTATGTTGGGTCTTTGTTGCGGTGCATGGGCTTCTCACTGAGGTGGCTTCCCCTGCTGCAGAGCACAGGCTCTAGGCACGCGGGCTTCAGTAGTTGTGGCACGTGGGCTCAGTAGTTGTGGCTCACGGGCTCTAGAGCGCTGGCTCAGCAGTTGTGGCGCACAGGTCTAGTTGCTCTGCGGCATTTGGGATCTTCCCGGACCAGGGCCTGAACCCGTGTCCCCTGCATTGGCACGCTGATTCTTAACCACTGCGCCAACAGGAGAGTCCCTATAACTTTTTCTTATACTTTTAGATAATTTTATATCTAAAGATCTTATACCCTATTAGATTTACTCCTGTGTCATAGTTCTGTTGCTATTTTAATGTTTTCTTTTTATAATTACATCATATGAAGTTACTGGTGTATAGAAGAGCAATTGGCAATTTTGTATACAGACCTTATAATCAACTACCTTGCAATATTCTTCTATTACTCTAGTAAATTGTCTAGAGATTATTGTGTTTTTTAATGAAAATAATCATGTCATATGAGTATAATGACAATTTTATCTCTTCCTTTACAATAGTTATGCCACGAACCTCTTACTATTTTCTTATTGCACTGGCTAGGGCATCCATCACATTGTTGAGTAGAAATAGCAATAGTTGGCATGTGTATCAGGTTTATAATTTTAAAGGGAATGCTTTTAAAGCTTCCATATTTATGATGACATTTATTGTATGTTTTTTATAGGTGCTTTCTTCGGGTTACCATTCTATTTTTAATTTATATTCAATTTTGTCAAATACTTTTCCTGCATTTATTGAAATGTTTATATGGGTTTCTTTTTCCTCTTTAATCTGTTATTACAGTAAATGACATCTATAGATACTCTAACATGTATATATATTATTCCTGTGATGACCCCAACCTGGTCATTGTATTTATTTCTTTTATTCATTATCGGATATTATTCACTAATATTTTGTTTAGGATCTTTTCACCTATATTCACAAGTAAAATGTATTTGTAATAACTTTTCCCTGTTTTAACTTTATCTGAATTTGGTATCAGGTTATATTGGCCTCATCGAGTTGGCAGGAGGTGGGTATTCCCTCTTTTTCTGTGCTCTGGAAGAGGTTGTATAAGATGATCTGTGTATAAGAATAATCTGTGGCTTGAAAGTTGACAGAATTTGCCTGTAAAGCCATCAGGGCCTGGTGTTTTCTTTGTTGGAAGTTGTTTACTGCTCCAATGTTTAAAAACCTTTCATTATGAAATAATGATAGATTCACAAGAAGTTGCAAAAAAATGTACTGGAAGATCCTCTTTACCCTTCACACCCAGTTTTCCCTGATGGTAACATCTTGCATAACTATAGTACAATATCAAAACCAGAAGATTGGCCTTGGAGCAACCCACATGGCTTATTCATATTTCACCAGTTTTACATGCACTCATTTCTGGGTGTATGGGTGTACACTTTTATACAATTTTATCACATGTGTGGACTGGTGTAACCACCACCACAATCAAGGTACAAAACTATTTCATCACCACAATGATCCTCCTACTTCCCCTTTACACCTATAACCACTCCTCCCCCCACCCCTTATCTAACTGCTGGCTACCACTAATCCGTTCTTCACCTCTGTAATTTTGCTATTTCAAGAATGTTATATTGGGACTTTCCTGGTGGTCCAGTGGTAAAGAATCCTCCTTACAATTCAGGGGACACAGTTTTGATCCCTGGTCAGGGAACTAAGATCCCTACACCACGGGGCAACTAAGCCCACCCACTGCAAGTACTGAGCTCATGCACCTCAACGTGAGAGCCTGCACGCCACAACTACAGAGCCCACATACCCTGGAGCCTGCACACCACAACTAGAGAAGAGAAAACCCACGCGCCAGAACTAGAGAGAAGCCTGCGTGCCGCAACTAAGACCCCATGCAGCCAAAAATAAATAAATAGATTCAATGAAGAATTTTAAAAATATATATATTGTATTAGTGGAGTCATACAGTATGTAACCATTCGAGGTTGGCTTTTTTCACTCAGCATAATTCCCTTCGGTTCTATCCATGTTGCATGTATCAATGTTCTTTTTCATTGCTGAATTAACTAGTATTCACTGGTATTGCTAAACCATTGAATTCAACCATTGAAGGACATTTTGCTTGTTTCCAGTTTTTGGCTATTACAAGAAAAACTGCTATAAACAATTGTGTACAGATGTTTTGTTTTGTGAACATAATTTTCATTTCTCTGGGATAAATTCTCAAGAGTATAATTTTAATCATTATAAGATTACTTGCCATTTGGGTTTTTCTTGAGTCAATTTTAATTGTTATATTTGCGAGGAAGTTGTTCATTTCATATAAATTTGGAAATTTATTGGCATAAGTTTACAACAGTTTTCTCTTAATATCTTTTATTTATTTATTTTTTTTTTGCGGTACGCGGGCCTCTCACTGTTGTGGCCTCTCCTGTTGCAGAGCACAGGCTCCGGACACGCAGGCCCAGTGGCCACGGCCCACGGGTCTAGCCGCTCCGCGGCATGTGGGATCCTCCCAGATCGGGGCACGAACCCGTGTCCCCTGCATCGGCAGGCGGACTCTCAACCACTGCGCCACCAGGGAAGCCCCTCTTAATATCTTTTAAATCTAAGTTTTCTCTGTAGTTATAGCCCCTTTATTATTTACAATATTATTTATTTGTGCTTTTCTTTCTATTCTCATTAAATCTCACAAGAGATGTGTTTACTCTGTTAGTTTTTTAAAAAGAAAGACATTTTTTCTTCCTCTTTTACATCTGGAACCATGGAGGGTGCAGAAAAGGAGAAAAAGCTTCCTGCTGTGTCAGAAGCCCTTAAGAGTGAAGGAATTTTACAGAGCTGCTGATCAAGCATCTAAAAAAGAAGTTTGCCCCAAAAATGCTGTGAAATGCAAGGAGGAAGCTTACCTTACAAAAAAGCTAAGTACTATCACAAGGAATATAGGCAGACGTACAGACTGAGATTTGAATGGCTAGGATGACAGGAAAAGCTGGCAACTTCTATCTACCTGAGAAACCCAAATTGGCATTTGTCATCAGTATCAGTGGTATGAGCTCAAATGTCCGCAAGGAATTTCAGGTTCTTTGCCTTCGCGGGATCTTCAATAGCACCTTCTTTGAGCTCAGGTTAACACTGTGAGGATTGTGGAACCATGTATTGCCTGGGGGTACCAGAATTTGAAGCCAGTAAATGAATTGATCTACAAATGTGAGTTATGGAAAAATCAACAAGAAGTGAATTGCCCTGACATATTAACACATTGATTGCTTGATGTCTTGGTATATTTGGAATCATCTGAGTGGAGGATCTGATGCATGAGATTTATACTGTTAGAAAACACTTCAAAGAAGCAAACAACTTCCTCCAGCCCTTCAAATTATCTTCTCCGACAGGCAGAATGAAGAAAAAGACCACCCATTTTGGAATGTGGAGTTGCTGGCAACAGAGAAGACCAGATGAACAGGCTTATTAGAAGGATGAACTAAGGTGTCTACCATGATTATTTTTATAATCTAGTCAGTTAATAAAAAGTGACTGATTTCAAATTGAAAAGCAAACAATTTTTTTACTTTGGGTCTTTTTCATTGATTTCTACCATTAATTATTTTGGTTATTACATCCTTATGTTTCTAGGTTTATTTTATCAATTTTTTCTTTTACATTTAGGTCATTAATTTTATCTTTTATTATTTTCTGATACAAACATTTAAAGCCATACATTTCCCTTGAGACTCTATTTTCTCTGCATCCTACAAATGTTAAATGTAATATCTTTATAATAACTTAGTTCTATGTATTTTTCTATTTCCAATGTGATTTCTTCTTCTTCTTTTGTTTTTTTTTTCTGCGGTACTCAGGCCTCTCACTGTTGTGGCCTCTCCCGTTGCGGAGCACAGGCTCCGGACGCGCAGGCTCAGCGGCCATGGCTCACAGGCCCAGCCACTCCACGGCATGTGGGATCTTCCCAGACCGGGGCATGAACCCGTGTCCCCTGCATCGGCAGGTGGACTCTCAACCACTGCGCCACCAGGGAAGCCCTGATTTCTTCTTTGACTCATGATTTATTTGTTTCTTTTTAAATTTCTAAATATATTTGTTTTAACTTTTATTTAACTTTAATTTTTTAATTTAACTTTTATTATCTTCTAATAACTTCTAACAATAGTGTTGTGTTTTTTTTTTTAATGGTTTTTAATTGTGTATCTCCCTTGCTGTAATTTTTCAAAAAGAAGTTTCAACTAAACCAAATTAATAAGAACAGGTAGCATATTATCTTTCTTTTTTTTTATGAATTTATTTATTTATTTTTGGCTGCGGTGAGTCTTTGTTGCTGTGCATGGGCTTTTTCTAGTTGCAGCCAGTGGGGGCTACTCTTCCTTGCGGTGCGCGGGCTTCTCATTGCAGTGGCTTCTTGTTGCGGAGCACCGGCTCGAGGTGCGCGGGCTACAGTAGTTGTGGCTCGCAGGCTCTAGAGCGCAGGCTCAGTAGTTGTGGTGCACGGGCTTAGTTGCTCCATGGCATGTGGGATCCTCCCGGACCAGGGCTCGAACCCATGTCCCCTGCATTGGCGGGCAGATTCTTAACCACTGCGCCACAAGGAAAGTCCCAGCATATTATTTCTTGATAACTTTTACCTCATTGCATCAAATTTGTGTCCTCTTGAAATGTTTATTCTCTTATTTTTGAAGTTATGTACTAAAGTTCTAAATATTATGACTGATTTATACTGTAAGATGTACAGTTTATAAAATGATACTTAATATCCACCCAATATCCAGGATCTAAGATATTGTGTAAATTAAAATAAATGACCACAGAATATATTTATTGGGGAAATAATATTAATAAAACATCCCAGTTGTGTTAACTCTGCTTTTTGTTTTGTTTTGTTTTGAATTTTATTTTATTTATTTTTTTATACAGCAGGTTCTTAGTTATCTATTTTATACATATTAGTGTACATATGCCAATCCCAATCTCCCAATTCATCACATCACCACCACCCACCCCCGTGTCATGTTTTTATGATACCTATTTAAATCTGTTGAGACTTGCTTTATGGCTAGCTAACAGCTCTATTGAGGTAAAATTAACATACCATACTTGCCAGATAAATAAAAAATCAAAAGTTTGATAATACACTGTGTTGATTAAACTGCGAAAAATTCAGCACTCTCATAAACCACTGATGGAGCTATAACTTGTCACAACCTCTAATGGAATATAATTGGACAACATCTATAAGAATAACAGATTCATAACATATTCTTAGAATTAGCAATTCAAATCTAACATTTTATTCTACAGAAATATTTGCACATATGTAAAATGGTATAGGTACAGTTACTCACTGAAGCATTTTTTTGTATAGCAAAAAATTAGAAACAATCAAATAAAATATTATGTAGCTACCAAGAAAAATTCACCTAACATACAATTCACCCATTTAAAGTGTACAATTCAATGCTTTTAAGTGTATTCACTGGTATCTGCAATCATCATCACAGTCAATTTTAGAGCATTTTCATTACCTCAAAAGGAACCTGGTACCATTAGCCATCATCCTCCTGACCCCCCATTTTCCTTATCCCCAGTCCTAAGCAACCACTAGTCTACTTTCTTCTCTATAGATTTCCATAGTCAGGAATTTTCTATGATTGGAATCATATCATACATGGTCTTTTGTGACTGGCTTCTTTCATTTAGCAAAATATTTTTAAGGTTCATCCAAAATGTAGTATGTATCAGTACTTTATTCCTTTTATGGCAAAATAAAGTCCTTCCATTGTATGGATATACCATATTTTGTTTACCCATTTGTCTATTAATGGGTATTTGGGTTGTTTCCACCTTTTGGCTGTTTCTGTGTGGACATACGTTTTCATTTCTCTTGTGTGTATACCTAGGGGTGAAATTGGTTCGTTACATGGGAACTCTGTTTATGTTCCTTGTTTGAGAAACTGGCAGACTGCTTTCCAAAGTGTCTGAACCATTTTACATTCCCACCAGCAGTGTCTGAGAGTTCATATTTCTCCACATTCTCACCAACACTTGTGACATAATTTTTGTAAAAGTTCAAAGAACTTGAGAAAAATATATAAATTCTCTAATAGTTGAATGCATTATTCTACATATGTCCGTTAGGAAGAGTTGGTTAATCGTATGGTTCAAATCTTCTTGAACTCTGCTGATTTTTTTATTTTTGTCTTCTTGACCTATCATTAATTGGGAAAGATGTATTGAAATCCTTCCATATGATGGTGAATTTAGCAATTTCTCCATATAGCCTATTAATGCTGGCTGTGTGTATGTTTATGCCATCTTCTTAGGAGCATACATGTTTAAAATTTTTATATGTTATTTGTGAACTGAATTATATAGTGGTCCTCTTTATCCCCAATGATGCTTTTTGTCTTAAAGTTTATTTTTCTTCTGACATAAATATATCTTTACAAGATTACTTTGGTTAAAATTTACCTGAAATGTCTCTTTTTTCTCTTCCATGGCCTCATGAATTTTGCTTTTTTTTTTTTTTTTTTTTTTTGCGGTACGCGAGCCTCTCACTGCTGTGGCCTCTCCTGCTGCGGAGCACAGGCTCCGGACGCACAGGCTCAGCGGCCATGGCTCACGGGCCTAGCCGTTCCGCGGCATGTGGGATCTTCCCGGACCGGGACACGAACCCGTGTCCCTTGCATCGGCAGGCGGACTCTCAACCACTGCGCACCAGGGAAGCCCATGAATTTTGCTTTTTTAATCCAATCTGACAAACCCTGACTTTTACCTGGTGAGTTTTGTCCCTTTTTGCTTATTGCAATTATTAATATATTTAGACATTTCTACCTTCTCTTTTATTTAATTTGACCTCCAAATTAAACCTCTTTGAATTTAAACCTGATATTTATATTGTTCCTCTAACATGAGAACTTTAGCATGCTTTCATGTTCCTTTGTGTCTCTTCACCCATCATGATGATATTCTCCAAAATTTTAATAGTTGGCCATTATAAAATATGTTTTCCTTTTTGAGGGAGAGGAAGGTATTCAGTTTTTGTTTTTGTTTTGTTGTTTTAAGACTACAGCAAGGGGCTTCCCTGGTGGCGCAGTGGTTGAGAGTCCGCCTGCCGATGCGGGGGACGCGGGTTCGTGCCCCGGTCCGGGAGGATCCCACATGCCGCAGAGCGGCTAGGGCCGTGAGCCATGGCCGCTGAGCCTGCGTGTCCGGACCCTGTGCTCCGCAACAGGAGAGGCCATAGCAGTAAGAGGCCCGCGTACCGCAAAAAAAAAAAAAAAAAAAAAGACTACAGCAAGGACTTCCCTGGTGGCGCAGTGGTTAAGAATCCGCCTGCCAATGCAGGGGACACGTGTTCGATCCCTGGTCCAGGAAGATTCCACATGTGGAGCAACTGAGTCCATGTGCCACAACTACTGAGCCTGTGCTCTAGAGCCCGCAAGCCACAACTACTGAGCCTGCGTGCTGCAACTACTGAAGCCCATGCGCCTAGAGCCCGTGCTCCGCAAGAGAAAAGCCACCGCGATGAGAAGCCCTCACACCGCAAGGAAGAGTAGCCCCCACTCGCCACAACTGGAGAAAGCCCACGCTCAGCAATGAAGACCCAACGCAGCCAAAAAAAAAAAAAAGACTGCAGCAAACCTTTCTATAGACCTTGGTTAACCTTACTTCTTACAGTATCTCCTGGATTTGTTTCTCGAATTCTCTCCAAAAACATTTTTTTTTAATATTTATTTATTTTGTTGTAAGGGCTCCTTAGCTGCAGCTCGCCGTCTCCTTAGTTGTGGCATGCAAACTCTTAGTTGCAGCATATGGGATCTAGTTCTCAGACCAGGGATCAAACCCGCGTCCCCTGCATTGGCAGGCGGATTCTTTTTTTTTTTTAATTAATTAATTTATTTTTGGCTGCGTTGGCTCTTCATTGCTGCGTGCAAGCTTTCTCTAGTTGCAGTGAGCGGGGGCTACTCTTCATTGCAGTACACGTGCTTCTCATTTTGGTGGCTTCTCTTGTTGCGGAGCACAGGCTCTAGGTGCAAGGGCTTCAGGAGTTGTGGATCATGGGCTCTGGAGTGCAGGCTCAATAGTTGTGGCGCACCGGCTTAGTTG
This sequence comes from Aethalodelphis obliquidens, assembly GCF_003676395.1. Lineage (NCBI taxonomy): Eukaryota > Metazoa > Chordata > Mammalia > Artiodactyla > Delphinidae > Aethalodelphis > Aethalodelphis obliquidens. Next base: position 28,405,380 of record NW_020837953.1, on the reverse strand, counting down.
CTCCGCGGCATGTGGGATCTTCCCAGATCAGGACTCGAACCCATGTTCTCTGCATTGGCAGGCGGATTCTTAACCACTGCACCACCAGTGACGTCCTATTTCCCACTATCTTGATTTTATCACTGTGATCCTAACCCCACAGGTCTGGGCCATGACCCCAGATTTCTGCAACGAGTGGCCAGGGGAAAACTGAACCAAAGTGATGGTGGAGGGGAAACAAAAGCAGAATTTAAACTGCTTTTTTTTTTTTTTTTTTCCCGTGGTACGCGGGCCTCTCACTGTTGTGGCCTCTCCCGTTGTGGAGCACAGGCTCCGGACGCTCAGGCTCAGCAACCATGGCTCACGGGCCTACCCGCTCCGTGGCATGTGGGACCTTCCTGGACCGGAGCACGAAGCTGTGTCCCCTGCATCGGCAGGCGGACTCTCAACCACTGCGCCACCAGGGAAGCCCTAAACTGCTTTTTACTAATTTATCCTTTCGTAGCCCTACTGGCTACCCTCTGTCTCAGGCTATACACACATGCTTGTATGTATGCACACCAATTAAAAATAGTATTTCCACAACCTACTGAATGGGAGAAAATATATGCAAATTATATGACCAATAAGGGGGTAATATCCAAAATATATAAACAGCTCATACAACTCAGCATCAAAAAAACAAACAACCCAATTTTAAAATGGGCAGAAGACCTGAATAGACATTCTTCCAAAGAGGACATGTACATGCCACGTGAAAACATGCTCAACATCGTTAATTATCAGAAAAATTCAGGGACTTCCCTAGCAGTCCAGTGACTAAGACTCTGTGCTCCCAATGCAGGGGGCCTGGATTCGATCCCTGGTCAGGGAACTAGATCCCGCATGTTGCAACTAAAGATTCCACATGCAGCAACTAAGATCATCGGCATAAATAAATGAATATTTTTTTAAAAAAAGAAAAATGCAAATCAAAACCACAATGAGACATCACCTCACACCTGTTAGAATGTCATCAAAAAAAGCACAAATACCAAATGCTGGCAAGAATGTGGAGAAAAGGGAACCCTCCTACGCTGTTGGCGAGAATGTAAATTGGTGCAGCCACTGTGGAGAATAGTATGGAGGCTTCTCAAAGAACTAAAAATAGAACTACCATATGACCCAGCAATTCCACTCTTGGGTACATATCTGAAAACAACGAAAACACTAATTTGAAAAGATACATGCACCCCAATATTCGTAGCAGCATTATTTACAATTGCCAAGGTATAGAAGTAACCTAACTGTCCATCAACAGATCAATGGATTAAAAAAAGATGTGGTTTATATATACAATGGAATACTACTCAGCCATTAAAAAAATGAAAGTTTGCCATTTGCAACAGCATGGATGGACTTAGACGGTATTATGGTAAGTGACATAAGTCAGACAGAGAAAGACCAATACTGTATTATATCACTTATATGTGGAATCTAAAAAATACAACAAACTAGTGTATATAACAATAAGGAAACATGCTCATAGATATAGAGAACACACGAGTGGTTACGAGTGGCAGAGGGAAGTGGGAAGGGCAAGATAAGGGTAGGATTAGGGCTTCCCTGGTGGCGCAGTGGTTGAGAGTCCACCTGTCGATGCAGGGGACACGGGTTCGTGCCCTGGTCCGGGAGGATCCCACATGCCATGGAGCGGCTGGGCCCGTGGGCCGTGGCCACTGGGCCTGCGCGTCTGGAGCCTGTGCTCCACAGCAGGAGAGGCCACAGCAGTGAGAGGCCCGCGTACCGCAAAAAAAAAAAAAAAAAGATAGGGGTAGGATTAAGAGGTACAAAGGATTATGTATGAATAAATTACAAGGATATATTGTACAACACAGGTACTATAGCCAATATTTTATAATAACCATCAATGGAATATAAACTTTAAACATTGTGAGTCACTATATTGTACACCTGTAACTTACATAATATTGTACATCAACTATACTTCAATAAAAGAAAAAAAAACGTCTTTCCAGGGGTTTCTCTCTTTTCTCTTGGTTCCTTATCTTCTATATCTGTTTCAGCTAGAGTCTCTTCAGGTGTTGACCTGGGGAAGAAGCAGCAGCTCATGCCATTTTGCCATTTTAGTAAGAAGTAGAAGCACATGTTTAACCTTGATTCCAAACTTGGATTAAGGTAAATTCCTCAAAATTAAACATAGCATGCCATATGACCTTCAATTCCACTGCAAGGTATATACTCAAAAGAATTGAAAACATATGTTCGCACAAAAAATCATACTCAAATGTTCACAGCGATACTATTAATAGCCAAAAAGTGGTAACAGGTGTTCATTGGATGAATGAATAAACAAAATGTGGTTTATCCATACAATGGGATATGATTCAACCATAAAAATGAATGAAGTTCTGATACAACGTGGATGACCTTGAAAACATTATGCTAAATAAGAGAAGCCACAGAAAGCCATATAGTGTATGATTCCATTTATATGAAACATTGACTCAGGCAAATCCATAGAAACAGAAACTAGACAAGTAGTTGCCAGGGGCTGGAGAAAGGGAGAATGGGAGTAACTCTTCATGGGTTCAAGGTTTCTCTTTGGGGTGATGGAAATCTGGAATTAAATAGTATAGTGATGGTTGCAAAACCTTGTGACTACTAAAACCCACTGAAATGCATACTTTAAAAGGGTGAATTTCACGGTATGTGAATCATGTCTCAAAAGTACAAACTATTTTCACTTATAAATGGAAACACAAATATGTAAATAAAATATTAGTTAAGCAAATAAAAGTTAGACACTATAGTATAGCAGTTAAGAGTGTCAACTCTAGAGCCAGGCTGCCTGCTACATCCCTTGTTCCACCCCTTCCTGAGTGAACTTCAGCAAATCATTTAACTTCCCTGTGCTTCAGTTTCCCCATCTGACAAATGGTTATAATATGCCTACCTCAAAGGGTTGTCATGAGGATTAAATGCAAACAAATATTAAGTAGCTAGAACTGTGCTTGTCACATAGTGTTCAATAAAGTTTACCTATAATTATAATAAAAAATAATACATCTTAGGGCTTCCCTGGTGGCGCAGTGGTTGAGAGTCTGCCTGCTGATGCAGGGGACGCAGGTTCGTGCCCTGGTCCGGGAAGATCCCACATGCTGCAGAGCGGCTGGGCCCTTGAGCCATGGCTGCTGAGCCTGCGTGTCCAGAGCCTGTGCTCCACAACGGGAAAGGCCACAACGGTGAGAGGCCCGCGTACCGCAAAAAAAATAAATAAATAAAAAATAATAATAATACATCTTGGGAATTCCCTTGTGGTCCAGTGGTTAGGACTCTGTGCTTTCACTGCCGAAGGCCCAGGTTCAATCCCTGGTCAGGGAACTAAGATCCCGTAAGCCATGCAACACAGCCAAAAAAAATAAAACAAAACATCTTGATCAAGTAGGATTAACCCCACAGAAAAAAGCATGGGTCAATATTTTTTAAATCTATTGATGTAATTAATTATTTATTTATTTATTTATTTTTGGCTGCATTGGGTCTTCATTGCTGCGCGAGGGCTTTTCTCTAGTTGCGGTGAGTGGGGGGCTACTCTTCGTTGTGGTGTGAGGGTTTCTCATTGCGGTGGCTTCTCTTGTTGCAGAGCACAGGCTCTAGGCACGTGGGCTTCAGTAGTGTGGCATGCGGGCTTAGTAGCTGTGGCTCATGGGCTCTAGAGCCCAGGCTCAGTAGTTGTGGTGCATGGGCTTAGTTGCTCCACGGCCTGTGGGATCTTCCCAGACCAGGGCTCGAACCCATGTCCCCTGCATTGGCAGGCAGATTCTTAACCACGGCACCACCAGGGAAGCCCTATTGATGTAATTTTATATTAATAGATAAATGATGAAAAACACAAGATTATTTCAATTGAATTTGGAAAAAAGGCACTTTATAAAGTTCACCTTATTATTACAATACTTTTTAAACTCAGCAACCTCAACCTGGTAAAGATTTTATACCAACAATTTACAGCAAATATTACATTTAATTGAGGCTTCTTAGTGTGTTGCTTTTAGACTTGGAACAAGACCAGGATGTCCAATCACCACTATTGTTTAACATATTACCGGAGGTCTGGTCAATGCTGTAAGGAAAGAAAAAAGACTGAAGAGACATGTTTTAGGTGGAGTAACTCAAAATTATATAAATGTCAACTCTCCCCAATGATCTACAAATTAATTGCAATCTCAAAAAAATAATTCTAGATTAAAGATCTACAAGTAAAGTTCCACCTTGAAAAGGCTTTGTGAAGAAGGGAGACTAACCTTATCAGATACTAAAATACACTACAAAACCATAGGAATAAAATATATTGAACACATTTTTGTTCAAGAACAAACAGACCAATGAAATAAAATCCAGGTAGATATGAGAACTTAGTATACGAGAAAGGTGGTACCACAATCAATGTAGAAGGGGTGGTTTATTTTTTACGTGGAGGTGGGAAAACTGACTCACAGTAAATGTGATATACAAAGGTAGGCTCAAAATGGTATAAAGACCTGAAAAGGCAAAAGTCTTGAGTTAAAAGGAGAATCTATTTCACCTAGGAGTCGTTAAGTATTCCTTAAATAAAATTTAAATCGAAAGCACAAACTATTTTGATCACATTAAAATTAAGGATTTCTATTCAAAGCATGATATAATGGACAGAGTTTAAAGATGGAATACAGAGTGGAAGAAGATATTTGTAATAATTAAAACTGACAATGACTAAACAAACTAGAATTCCTGCAAATTAGCATTGGCAAAGGATATATGAGCAGACAATTTACAGAAAAGTTAAAGTGAAAGGCTAACAAGCAAATGAAGAGATGCTCAAGCTTATTAGTCATCAGAAAAATGCAAATTAGAACTATGGTGAGATCCCACTTCATACTATTAGAGTAGCAAACAGTAAAAAGGCAGATAATCTGAATGTTGTCAAGGACAGAGGCATATAGGACCTCAGGTCTGCAGCCATTTTAGGGATCAAAATATCTGAACTTGATCAGATTAAAGATAAGCACATCCTATGATACATCAATTCACTTCCTATCTTATATTCCAAAGAAATGTTTACAATGGTCCTAACAGAACTTGTACAAGAATGTTCATCACGGCCTTGCTTGTGTTTTCAGAGATGATGAGGCACAAAGTGTCCATCACTGGGGGAAGGGAAGGATGAAATGGGGCAGATGCACTCAATGGAGTGTTAGGCTTTGGTACACAGAGCACTAGGAATGGATCTTTGAAGCATACTGTCATGGAAAAAAAATTTTTTTAAGTAAGAAACACAGTCCCCAAACAACCCAATCAAAAAATGGGCCGATGGTCTAAATAGACATTTCTCCAAAGAAGAGATACAGCTGGACAAGAGGCACATGAAAAGATGCTCAACATCACTAATATTAGAGAAATGCAAATCAAAACTACTATGAGGTATCACCTCACATCTGTTAGAATGGCCATCATCAACTATAAATAGCAAATGCTGGAGGGGGTGTGGAGAAAAGGGAACCCTCCTACACTGTTGGTAGCAATGTAAATTGGTGCAGCCACTATAGAGAACAGTATGGAGCTCCCTTAAAAAACTAAAAATAGAGCTACCATATGACCCAGCAGTTCCACTCCTGGGCATATATCCAGAGAAAAACATAATTGGAAAGGATACATGCACCCCGTGTTCATTGCAGCACTATTTACAATAACCAGGACATGGAAGCAACCTAAATGTCCATTGACAGATGAATGGATAAAGAAGATGTGGTACAGGGGCTTCCCTGGTGGCTCAGTGGTTAGGAGTCTGCCTGCCAATGCAGGGGACATGGGTTCGAGTCCTGGCCCGGGAAGATCCCACATGCTGCGGAGCAACTAAGCCCAGGCGCCACAACTAAAGCCTGCACTCTAGAGCCTGCGAGTCACAACTACTGAAGCCCGTGTGCCCTAGAGCCTGTGATCCTCAACAAGAGAAGCCACCGCAATGAGAAGCCCACGCACTGCAAGGAAGAGTAGCCCCCGCTTGCTGCAACTAGTGAAAGCCCATGCACAGCAACGAAGACCCAACGCAGCCAAAAAAAAAGAAAAGAAGATGTGGTTCATATATACAGTGGAATATTAGCCATAAAAATGAATGAAATAATGCCATTTGTAGTGAGCGACATGATGGACTTAGAAATTGTTATACTGAGTGAAGAAAGTCAGAGAAAAACAAATATCATGTGATATCGCTTAAATGAGGAATCTTAAAAAATGGTACAAATGAACTTATTTACAGAACAGAAATTGAGTCACAGATGCAGAAAACAAACTTATGGTTACCAAAGGGGAAAGGAGCAGGGGAGGGATAAATTGGGAAATTGGGAATGACATATACACACTACTATATATAAAATAGATAACTAACAAGAACCTACTGTATAGCACAGGGAACTCTATTCAATACTCTGTAATGACCTATATGGGAATAAAATCTAAAAAAGAGTGGAGATATATATATATGTATAACTGACACACTTTGCTGTACAGCAGAAACTAACACAACGTGGTAAATCAACTACACTCCAATTAAAAAAAATAATTAAAAATAAAGAAACACTGTCTCATTCTCATAAGTTAAACTCAAACACACAAAGGTACTGTTATTAAAACATTATTGAGGGCTTCCCTGGTGGCGCAGTGGTTGGGAGTCCGCCTGCCGATGCAGGGGACACGGGTTCGTGTCTCGGTCTGGGAGGATGCCACATGTCATGGAGCGGCTGGGCCCGTGAGCCATGGCCGCTGAGCATGCGCGTCCGGAGCCTGTGCTCCGCAACGGGAGAGGCCACAGTAGTGAGAGGCCCGCGTACCGCAAAAAAAAAAAAAAATTATTGAAATTTATAATAATAATTATAATTCCAAGGATTAACTAAATTATTGTCCTTGAGGGGAGAGGAAGGAGAATGGGATTGGAAATGAGGGAAAGAGAGATGTTATTCTGGTAGCAGTGGGACACTGTATAATAAAGGGGCAGGAATGTAAACGAGGTGAGAAGTGTGATGGGGAAAGCTCTGCTATCAATTCTGTACTTGGATCTCTTCAACAGTTTCCAGATAGGCAAGTGAAAATTTTGACCCTGGGTCTTTGGGTAGAATGATCATATGCCAGTTTGCTGGCAAAAAATCTTGGTTTATACTCAAGATATCCCAGAAAATAATGCCTCCTTTCACTCCTGGTTGGGATGATAAATTATGGTCACCATACTTTTGGGATATATCAGTGAATAAACAAATGTCTTTGCCCTCAGGGAGCTTAAACTCTACTCTGGAGAGAAAGACAATAAACTTCGTAAATTATGTATTTCATTAGAGAGTAAAAGTGACAAGGAAAAATAAAACATAGATTAAGGTAAGAGAAAAAAAGATTTAGAGGACTCAAATGTGCTGAGGGTGGGGGTAGGGCACACAGATTGCAGCGTTTAAAATGGGTCCCAGGGCTTCCCTGGCGGTGCAGTGGTTGAGAATCCGCCTGCCAATGCAGAGGACACGGGTTCGAGCCCTGGTCCGGGAAGATCCCACATGCCGCAGAGCAACTAAGCCTGTGCACCAAAATTACTGAGCCTGCACCCCTAGAGCCTGAGCTCTGCAACAAGAGAAGCCACCCCAATGAGAAGCCCACGCACCACAACGAAAAGTAGCCTCTGCTCGCCACAACTAGAGAAAGCCCACGTGCAGCAGCAAAGACCCAACAACAAAGACCCAATGCAGCCAAAAATAAATAAGTAAATAAACTTTAAAAATAAATAAATAAATAAATAAATAAAAAGGGTCCTCAGGGTAGATAAGCCACATTGAGAAGGGGACATGTAAACAAACACTTGAGGGAGGTCAGGGAGTTGGCCAAGCTGACACCTGGAGGGAAGAGCAATCTAGGCAATGGGAACAGCCAGCTCTCGCAAAGGCCCTGGCGTAGGAACAGAAAGAGCAAGGGATAGAGAAGAAAGAGTAGGAGAGGAGGTCTGGCCTAAGAGGCCATGGCGAACACTGAGATGAGGAGCCACTGCAGGATATTGAGCAGGGCCGCCACATGATGTGACTTATGTTTCTATAAAAGATCACTCTGGCTGTTGCCTCAGGAATAGACTGAGCGGGGGCAAGGATAGAAGCACAGAGACCTACTTGGAGGCTGTTTACAGTGAACCTAAAAAAGAGATGATGCCAGCTCAGACAAAAGTGGCATCAGTGGAAGTGCTAAGAAGAGGCTGGCTTCTGGCTCCTTCTTGAAGGTAGAGTTAATAGGATTTCCTAAATAAAGGAATGAGGCAGGGGAGGGTGAAAGAAAAGAGAGGAATTAAAGAAGGTAGCATAGCAAGGGGGGTGGTCATGGTGATGAGGCGGTTCTCCCTGGATTTAGGCAATAAGGAATAAAGGTGTGCATTTTCTGTAGAGAATATAAAATAATAAAATGGGCTAGATGTTGGTCTGCTGTTTGTTATCAACATGCACCAGCAATTTTAAGCAATGTCTAAAAAGTTATAAAATACTCCCTCTCCACCACAGCAGACCACTGCATTGTCTGTCCCACTCTCCATCCCCACCTTTGGTATACCACTAAGATCACTTGAGGATTTGGAGGCCTGAGTACTGGAAAGGTGCCCTCAATTTTGGGGGGGAAGGCTATGGAATGAGGAATTTGGGGGAGCAGAGGGAGAGATTAGGAGTTCAGTTCTGAACATTTTTTAAAAATATTTATTTATTTATTTGGCTGCATTGGGTCTTAGTTGCGGCATGCAGGATCTTTGTTGCAACGCATGGACTTCTCTCCAGTTGTGGCGCCTGGGCTTAGCTGACCCTGCCATATGGGATCTTAATTCCCTGACCAGGATGGAACCCGCGTCCTCTGCATTGGAAGGCGGATTCTTAACTACTGGACCACCAGGGAAGTCCCAGTTTTGAACATTTTAAATTTGAAATATCTATTCAACTTTCAGCAGATTCAAGCAGTATGTGACTAGACAGATGAATAAATTTGGAGTTCAGGAAAGAGGTCTGGGCTAGAATATAAATTTGGAAGTTGCTGGCATACAAATGGAATTTAAACTATAAAACTGGACGAGATTGGCAAGGGGGTGCAAGTAGGGAGAGAAGAGAATAGGATCAGATTTTGAGATGCGGAGCACTCCTACATTAAGAGGTCTGGGAGAAGGGGAGGAATCCACAAGGAGACAGAGAAGAGATGGGAGGTGGATGACGTGGAGTCCTGGAAACCAAGACAAATAAGCGTATTGAGGAGGAGGAGGGAATTTAACAAAATGGAGGGCATTGGTGACCTTGGCCAAGCAGTTTCAGTGGAATCCTGGGGCCAAAACCAGATTGGAGCAGGATTAAAAGAGAATGAGAGGAGAGGAATTAAAGATAGTGAAGAGACAAGACATAACTCTTTGGAGGACATTGGCAGGAAGGTAGAGTGAAGAGAAGTTTCTTTTAAGATGGTAGAAGTAGAATGTTTGTAAACTGATGGGAATGATCCAGTAGAGAGCAAAAGTGGGTGATGTAGAGAAAGAGGAAGATCAATGGAGCAATGTCCTCAAGACTAGTGACTCGGGTGATTGGCTTTAGGTAGGAACACGAAAGTTCATCTATTGTAGTTAATAGGAAGCGTGTATGTAGGTTTAGAGTTTGAAATTGCCATTGTTTCTAGACCATTTCTTTAACTAAATCTGCACCATGAAGTCAAAACACATGGGCCAAAATTTTATATTCAAACATAGAAAAATGTCGTCAGGCACCTAGTAAGTGCTCAGGGAATGATAGATATAATAATATTATTATTCCTAGCTCTTTATTTTCAGCAGACTCAAGTCTCTCCCCACTGGCTCAACTCAATCTCTCTCTTCCCCTTCGTAGCCAAAGTACTTGAAACAGTTGTCGACATAAAGATTCTACTTCTTTGCCTTTCCTTCATCCTTCAACCATCGAAATCTTGCTTCACTCTCACCACTCCAACTAAAATCTCTTAATGCTAAACCCAGTAAATATGGCTCATTCCTCATTCTCCCTGATCTGTCATTTGACCCTGACGACTATGCCCTACTTGAAACTTCCTCTTTTCTTGCTTCTAGTAATACCACCCTCTTCTGGGGTGCACCTTAGACCCACTACTTTTCACCTCCTTCCTGGGTTTATATCCCTTGCTATGTAATGGGCATTGGTGGCTTGTGCATACACAGGCTCCACTTCCCCTTCGACTGAGAAGAATAGATCCATTTTCCTGTGGGGAACCATCCTTCCACCTATCTTGGTTCAAGGGACACCAATCCCACCCCCAAGACAAGAGAAAGCTTATGACCTAGGCCTAGCCAATTCATTATGGCTCAAGAAATGTCTAATGACTCAATACGGACCATTGAGAATCATTCCCAGGACTTTTGCTAGAACTATTAAGAAAGCACTATGTTCTTCCTATGGACTTTAGTTGTTATCTTTTTGTTTTTGTTTTTGCGATACGCGGGCCTCTCACTCTTGTGGCCTCTCACGTTGCGGAGCACAGCCTCCGGACGCGCAGGCTCAGCGGCCATGGCTCAGCGGCCTAGCCGCTCCGCGGCATGTGGGATCTTCCCGGACCGGGGCACAAACCTGTGTTCCCTGCATCGGCAGGCGGACTCTCAACTACTGCGCCACCAGGGAAGCCCTGTTGTTATCTTTTTTATAGAAAGAGCTTGCTTGAGAAGAAAGCTAACCCAGAGGACAAATGCCATGGATCTAGCCATACCCCAAAGCTAGTTTTTTTTTTCTGAGTCAAGAAACTCTTTTTTTGTTTTGTTTTTGCTTAAGTCAGTTTTATTTGGGTTTCTATTATTTACAACAGAAGAATCTTGGAAGATATAGCCTGCATATTTTATGTTGCTGTTTCTCATGCTTTTAATCCTGGATTCTCTTTTTTTAATTGATCTTTCCTTGGGTGATTCTATTCATGCAGCTGCAATTTATATACTAATTATGCTCAGATTTAAGTGTTCAGTACTGACTTTTCTCATAGCCATCAACTGTTTATTAGACTCTTCCACATGGATATCCCACAAATATTGAAAACCCAGTTTGTCTAGACCTTCACTCATCATCTTACTCCTCCTCCCCAAACCTACTGTTTATTCCTAATTCTGTAAGTGACACCACCATTCACCCAGCTGCCAAGAAAAATTATACTAGACTTTTCTGTGTTTCACCCAATCAGCCCAGAAATCTCAGGTCATGGCACCTTCGTTATCCACACTCTTTCATCCAATCCACCACTGAGTGTGTGGCAAGGACTGAATGAGATAACCCAAGTAAACTATTTAAAATAGGGTCTGAGGGACTTCCCTTGTGGCACAGTGGATAAGACTCTATGCTCCCAATGCAGGGGGCTGGGGTTCCATCCCTGGTCAGGGAATTAGATCCCAAGTGCATGCCACAACTAAGAGTTCTCATGCCACAGCTGAGAAGCCTGCCTGCCGCAACTGAGACCTGGTGCAATCAAATAAATAAATATATATATATATATTTTTTTTTTCTTAAAAAAAGGGTCTGAAACATAGTAAGTCTACCTGCCTGTCTTCCATTAGTCCCAGAGGCCAGGGACTATGACTGGTCCATTTTCAAACATCCTGAGTCTAGCAGGGGCCTGATATGCTTATTGAATGAATGAATGAAATGAATGATTGACAAGATGATATAGGGAGAAGCCTAGAGAAGCGATCTAAGGTTATATCATCATGTACTTGAGGAATGTAGGAAGAACCAATTAAAAAGTTTTGAGAGGGACTAGGTAAACCAAGATGGTGCTACACTTCAGAAAGCTAAAGCAGAGTGAGCCTGAGTAAGGACTAGCTTGCTCATAGGTCCCAGGGTTTTTGTTGTGATTTTTTTTTTGGTTTTTTTTTTGCGGTACGCGGGCCTCTCACTGTTGTGGCCTCTCCTGTTGCGGAGCACAGGCTCCGGACGCTCAGGCTCAGCGGCCCTGGCTCACGGGCCTAGCCGCTCCGCGGCATGTGGGATCTTCCCGGACCCGGGCACGAACCTGTGTCTCCTGCATCGACAGGCGGACTCTCAACCACTGCGCCACCAGGGGAGCCCAAGATCTGCTTTTTTGACTGCAGTGTTGACGAGTTATCATCTAAAAAAGAAAAGAAAAGAAAAATATCCTATTGGTATCTGAGGCCTGGCCAAATGTGATATATTTTATCTATATTTTATAGTTCACACCATCTGCTTCTATGTGTCTGTACTATGAGGTTACTGTTATTATTAGTAGTAAATTAAATTTACTAATACTTTCATAATGACACAAATTATTATGTAATAACTATCATGAATCCACCATTAAAAATCTACAGGGCTTCCCTGGTGACGCAGTGGTTGAGAGTCCGCCTGCCGATGCAGGGGACACGGGTTCGTGTCCCGGTCCGGGAGGATCCCACATGCCGCGGAGCGGCTGGGCCCATGAGCCGTGGCCGCTGAGCCTGCGCGTCCAGAGCCTGTGCTCCGCAACGGGAGGGGCCACAACAGTGAGAGGCCCGCGTACCGCAAAAAAAGAAAAAAAAACAAATCTACAAAGAATTACATAGATAAAATTAAAGATTATTATATAATGACCTGCCAATTATATCAATTGTTTATTTACTGTTATAGAAATTTCATTACTACAAATATTATATACTGTTAAAGTTTATTAGTACATAACACTGATAATATTTTAAAGTGTTATGAATAATAAGATAAAATACTAAATTATAATATTATTTCTTCTCAGATAAAAAAAAAATTTCTTTTTTTAAAGCACCATGAGATCCAGGGACCTCCCTGGTGGTCCAGTGGTTAAGACTGCACTTTCACTGCAGGGGGCACAGGTTCGATACCTGGTTGGGGAACTATGATCTCTCATACTGGGCAGTGTGGCCAAAAGTAAATAAATAAACAAACAAATATTTAAAAAATAAACTTAAAAAATTAATCATGAGATCCAGAAAAAGAAATCAGAAAGCTGTTAAATAAATTTTATTTATTTAAAAAATATGTATGTAGTTGCTTACAATGATCTAGGCACTGTCTTCAGCATTCTGCTTCCATTAACCATACTTAGCAATGCCTCTAGATGACTAGATTTCTGGAAAAATTAAATGGATTGCCAGAAGAAAGGGAAACAGTTCAGAGGTACTAGTTTTAGCAAAACACAGCACTAACACATTGCTGGTGGGGCAGGATGGGAGTTTACTTTGGTCTTCCACACTCTCATAACTGATGGAATTCAAGAAAAACTAGAAGAGAGGAAAAAAACAAAAACTAAGAATCCATTAAACCAAATGTACTTGCTGCCTGTCAGGTACCTGACCACAGAACCACAGAACTTTGCATATTAAACAGGCAACCCTGGTTGAAATGATGTATCTCAGGTAAGAAATGTTGTTTCCAAAGAACAACATTGGTAGGAAGTTTTGGAAAATTAATACTCTCAGTTCTTCTAAAAAAAATAATCACTAAATCCTGGTTACTTTATTCTACCTCAAAGGATTCTTTATTTTGTCTACATTGTAAAGTCTTTGGGGATGGGAAAAAACACACACACACAAAACAAATCAACACTAGAATGAAAATGAAAGCAAAGATTGGCAGCATTTACTGCATATTCCTAATAAACATGAAGAAAGTTAAAGGCACACCCACCAAATTGAAATCTGATTCCAAAAATATATCCGGTGAAAAATGAGAAAAAATGGGTGCTGTTTTGAACATATGATACTTATGATTCACTTTTTGATGAAGGAATATCCAAGCTCATCCAAGAAGTTTGAGTGTGGGAAATGTTCTTAATTTGGCAGTAATCATAGCAGAATTTGATACAGTTATGTCAGAATATTTATGCAAAATATAAACACTGACACAAAGTAATATTACACATTGTTTAGGGAATAAAAGACAAAACAAAATAATTAAATATATGTAGATATAGATGCAGTGAATAAGAACATGTTGAATAAAGTAAGAAATGTTAGACATTACTCAGTTATTTTAAATACAGTTCTAGGAACAAGTTATGTAGAATACATAACAATTATTTCAGATTTGTTGATTTCCAAACTACAAAAATACCTATACGTGAACATCTTGGGGAATTTTGTTTAGCAGATGAATTGACTAGAGAAGGACTTTACATTCTCAGTAGACCACTTACCAAAACTGAATCTAGACAAAAATAACCCAAGAAGCCAGGAATATGACAATGCAGCAAAAATGCATGGAAAACCATAATAGATTGTAACAAAAGATTCTTGAAAAATAATTCTGGGAAATCTGTTTTCTTTGTTTTCTGTATTCTTTAAAATTAATAGTGAATGATGTGGTAAAATATTCTTTTGACATCACGGAATTTTTAAATATTGTCCAGGAAAAATCCAGCAAAATTTCAGTTTTGATGAAATGCTGGAGTGTTTTGTTTTTCAGGGGGGTACGCGGGCCTCTCACTGTTGTGGCCTCTCCCGTTGCTGAGCACAGGCTCCGGACGCGCAGACTCAGCGGTCATGGCTCACGGGCCCAGCCGCTCCGCGGCATGTGGGATCTTCCTGGACCGGGGCACGAACCCGTGTCCCCTGCATCGGCAGGCGGACTCTCAACCACTGCGCCACCAGGGAAGACCGCTGGAGTGTTTTAAACATGTATTTTCAAACATAAATTTTCCAACACTGAATGGCAATGTTGAATTCACAATGAGAAAGTTAAGTGAATGCCATAATGTCACTAAAAACTCAAGAGGCAGGATGCAAAGCCCTTTTTAGGAACTGTTAATTATATTATCAATAATAATGATATACATTCTAGAATGCAAAGTATATGCTAGCAAATTTCAACTTTTAAATGTATTTGCTCAGGGCTAATATGAAATGGTGTTTAGGTAAAATCTTTTAAATAAACCTTACAGGAACCAAAAGTTAATATACATAATGCCCTTGAAAGCGCTGAAAACGTTATGTTCTCTGTCTAAAACAGGAAGCAAGATTTATGAAAAATAGGTTATTGATATCAAATTACAGAATTTCAACATTGATGCCATTCCCATGTAGAAAATGCTAAGAAAAAGAAGGAAGACTCATTTTATTGTGATTTCCAAGAACTAAAATTTAATTTCAAAATTATTTCAATTTATTTTGCTATACCCGACCCACTAATAACATCCTTTAAAGAAAGATTTATGATACTGAAAGAATATTATGACCTTTTAAAAATGTTCTAATCCAGACAACATATATAACTTGAAGAATATGATAAATATGGACTACTGCAACTCTGTATAAAATTTACAATTGAAATAAACTTTATACATAAAAGAAGATTTTGATGGGACATTAATGTATTAAGAACCAAACATCTTGTTATTTTCTGAACTCCAATATGACTACCATTGAAGAATTGTAATACATTTGCAACAATGATAATTTTCTATTATTTTACATTCAGTATTTGTGTAATTTACACAGAATGCCTTAATGTTTGTCATAATTGTAATATTGAGAAATAATAAACTAACTTATAAAATGTCTTATTGGAGAAGAGGGTGACTTTTTCTAATTCTTTAAAACAGGGATCAGCGAATTCCCTGGTGGGGCAGTGGTTGGGACTCTGTGCTCTCACTGCCAAGGGCCTGGGTTTGATCCCTGGTCGGGGGACTAAGATCCCGCAAGCTGCGAGGCACAGCCAAACATTAAAAAAACAAACAGAAAACAACAACAAAAGAAAACAACAACAAAAGAAAACAACAAAAAAACCCGAGGATCAGGCTTCCCTGGTGACGCAGTGGTTATGAATCCGCCTGCCAATTCAGGGGACACGGGTTCGAGCCCTGGTCCGGGAAGATCCCACATGCCGCGGAGCAACTAAGCCCGTGCGCCACAACTACTGAGCCCACATGTCACAACTACTGAAGCCTGCACGCCTAGAGCCGGTGCTCCACAGCAAGAGAAGCCACTGCAGTGAGAAGCCCACGCACCACAACCAAAAGTAGCCCCTGCTCAATGCAACTAGAGAAAGCCTGTGCGCAGCAACGAAGACCCAACGCAGCCAAAAATAAATAAATAAGGCTTCCCTGGTGGCGCAGTGGTTGAGAGTCCGCCTGCCGATGCAGGGGACACAGGTTTGTGCCCCGGTCCGGGAAGATCCCACGTGCCGCGAAGCGGCTGGTCCCGTGAGCCATGGCTGCTGAGCCTGCGCGTCTGGAGCCTGTGCTCCGCAACGGGAGAGGCCACAACAGTGAGAGGCCTGCGTACCGCGAAAAAACAAACAAACAAAATTAATTAATTAATTAATTAATTAAAAAAAAAAAGAGAGGATCAGCAAAGTACAGCCTGCATGTTGAATTCCCAACCTGCTCCCTGTTTTTATATAATCCCTACAAGCTAAGAATGGTTTTAACATTTGTCGATGGTTGAAAAAAAAATCAGAAGGAAACTATTTCTTGACATGTAAAAATGATATGAAATTCAAATTTCAGTGTCCATACATAAAGTTTTGTTGGAACACAGTCATGCACATTTGTTTAAGCATTGTCTGTGACTGCTTTCATGCTCCAACAGCAGAGCTGAGTACTTTCGACTGAAACCATATGATCCACAAAGCCTAAAATATGCACTATCTGGCCCTTTACAGAAAAAATTTGCCAACCCATGTTCTAAAAGGTACCCTATGAGCTTGGTGCGGACCTGCAGAGCCGTCAATCCAAGCAAAGTTCCCTACAGATCTCCCCATCACCTAGCTGCCCCTTGAGCATCTCACCTTGATGGGTCACAGGCATCTTGAATTTATCCTGGCCCATACTTCCCCACACCTGCTTCTTCTGGCACCTCTATCAACCCAATGGTTCAAGCCAGAGCTTTAGAGGTATTCTTGAATCCTCTCCACTTGAACTTCCTGCTCCTCCATCATTAATACCTCCTCTGCATCTTGGAAGCGCATACCCTTCTCCATATACTTCCTGCCACCCTGGCTGAATTCATTAGCATTTCCTGCAGGATGACTAGACCAATGTCCTCAGTGGGGATCCTAGCCCCTACTCTTGGGCCCTCTAATCCATCCTGCACCAGGGAGCCAGAATGGTCTTCCTAGAATACAAATGTGACCATCATTTCCCTCCTTCCATCACCTCCATGGTAGAGAGCTAGACCACTTGTCTATCCACGATCTCTTCCAGTTATGGCACCATCTTTCCTCTGGCCTCTTTGCTGGATTGACAATCGCAGCATCCGGCCAATGGGCCACCCCAGATGGGCAAGAGTCCCACACTGGGCCAATCAGGCTCTCTTTCCTGGGATTTTTTTTTTTTTTTTTTTTTGGCCACACCTCGGAGCTTGCAGGATCTTAGTTCCCCAACCAGGGATTAAAACTGTGCCCCCTGCAGTGGAAGCATGGAGTCCTAACCACTGGACCGCCAGGAAATTCCTTCTTTCCTGGGAATTTTCATCTTGAGTGAAGATACATAGAAATGTTAAATCTATTGATATGAGGGGCAGCTTTATGGGGTGGGGTTTTGGGTGTGGGCTCTGGAGCCATATGGCTTAGATTTGAATTTCAGCTCCACCATTCATTGAACTGTATGACTTTGAGCAAGTCACATAACTGTCCCACGCCTCAGTGTCGTCACCTATGCGGTGGGGAATCAGAACAACTGGTCCCACTTATTGAGGCTTGGCCACTTGAGGATTTAATAGGCTCATGCATGGGAAGGGCTGAGAGCAACACTTGGCACATGGTGGGAGCCTAGTAAAGGAAGCTCTCCTTACTACCTAGAGAGTTAGCACACAAGTTCCTGTAGCTGGGACCCCCCGCTTCCTCTTCCCTGGGCCTGCCTGTTTGTTCTTTCAGCTCTCTTTAAGAAAGCCTTCGTCTTTCTTTCTTTTTTTTTTTTTTAAAGAAGATGTTGGAGGTAGGAGTTTATTAATTAATTTATTTAGTTTTGCTGTGTTGGGTCTTCGTTTCTGTGCGAGGGCTTTCTCTAGTTGTGACAAGCGGGGGCCACTCTTCATCGCAATGCGCGGGCCTCTCACTACCGCGGCCTCTCTTATTGCGGAGCACAGGCTCCAGACGCGCAGGCTCAGCGGTTGTGGCTCACGGGCCCAGTTGCTCTGCGGCACGTGGGATCTTCCCAGACCAGGGCTCGAACCCATGTCCCCTGCATTAGCAGGCAGATTCTCAACCAATGCGCCACCAGGGAAGCCCTGTCTTTCTTAAAATAGTTCAAGTGGAATTTTGTTCATTTTAAACAAGGAACTCTAGCCAACACTCTGTGGTTTCTCACCACCCCAGGGGCCACAGGTCAGAAACCTCCACAAGGGCTAGAGGTCCTGGGTGCCCCAGCCCTGTCAATCTCCCTTTCCACTGCCTCTCTTCACCACCTCCCTCTCCAGCTCCTTGTGTGTCCCTGAATTTGCCAAGCTCTCCCTTTGAACCCAGGCTTCAGATTCTCTGCTTCCTAAACAGAAGTGCTCTCTCCTGGCTTCCACACACCTACCCCCTTCCCCGCTTCAGGTAACAACCTTTTTTTTTTTTAATTTATTTATTTATGGCTGCATTGGGTCTTTGTTGCAGTGCGTGGGCTTCTCATTGCAGTGGCTTTTCTTGTTGCGGAGCACGGGCTCTCGGTGCACGGGCTTCAGTAGTTGTGGCGCGTGGGCTCTAGAGCGCAGACTCGTAGTTGTGGAGCACAGGCTGAGCTGCTCCACGGCATGTGGGATCCTCCTGGACCAGGGCTCGAGCCGTGTCCCCTGCATTGGCAGGCGGATTCTTAACCACTGCACCACCAGGGAAGTCCCAGGTAACAACATTTTAAACTCCTTCCCATTCTGGTAAATAAAAGCAGGTCACATCCACCCACTCCTGATAGGCCTCTGGAAAGGGACAAGGCCCTGCCCCACCCCACCAGGTTTGGGATCACTGATAAGAGACTTGTGACAACCCCTTTGACCAGATTTCTTGACCAGATTTCCTTCCATTTTACTTTTTATAGTCTGCATTAAGAAAAAAAGATCCGGGGTACTTCCCTGGCTGTCCAGTGGTTAGGGCTTGGTGCTTCCAATGCAGGGGACGCGGGCTCAATCCCAGGTCAGGGAACTATTGATAAGATCTCACATGCTGCACGGCGCGGCCAAAAAATTTTAAAAATTTAAAAATTAAGGCTTCCCTGGTGGCACAGTGGTTGAGAATCCGCCTCCAATGTAGGGGACATAGGTTCGATCCCTGGTCCAGGAAGATCCCACATGCCGCAGAGCAACTAAGCCCGAGTGCCACAACTACTGAGCCTGAGCTCCAGAGCCCGTAGGCCACAACTACTGAGCCTGCACGCTGCAACTACTGAAGCCCACATGTCTAGAGCCCGCGCTCCGCACCAAGAGAAGCCACCACAATAAGCCAACGCACCACAAGGAAGAGTAGCTCCCGCTCACCACAACTATAGAAAGCCCGCACGCAGCAACGAAGACCCAATGCAGCCAAAAATAAATAAATAAAAAATAAATAAATTTATAAAAATAAATAAATAAAAATTTAAAAAATCAAGGGTTGGGGGAGGGATAAATTAGGAGTTTGTGATTAGCAGATACAACCTACTATATAAAGTAAAGAACAAGGTGCTATTGTACAGCATAGGGAACTTAGGGAACTATATTCAATATCTTGTAAAAAACCATAATGGAAAAGAATATGAAAAAGAATGTATATATATGTATATATGGGTGCACATATATGTATTATACACCAGAAACTAACACAACATTGTAAATCAACTATACTTCAATAAAGAAATAAAAGCTAAGAGTTTTGTTTTGCATTTCCAAATAAAAGTGCTGTTGTAATATATTAATATAATATTCTTTTTTAAATGGGGGTTCTGCTACATGCCCTTCCTTCCCTCTCCTTTCCCACCTCTCTCCCCTACTTTCCTGGGGACCCCCACATTCAGTACCTCTTACTTGTCCCTTGTCCCCAGGCTGAGAGCTCTTGGAAGGCCAGGTCCTCAGCTTCCCCACCTCGGAGGCCCCACGGCCTGCCCAGGGAAGGGGTCGGTTAATGTTTAATGAGAGAGTGAATGGATATATTTTAAAGGGAGAGATAAAGGAGAGAGGGGTTTACCCTCTGCCCTCTGGGCCCCTTTCCGCTGAGTAAAGTGGCCGAGACGGAATCTCTGGTCATCTTATTGGTCACAGAACCCTTTCCCCCTTGCAGCAGCAGAACAAATTGTTGCCACTCCCCGCCCAATCCTCCACTCCAGACCCCGCTTCCAGGTAAACCTCTCCCAGAGCTGCGCCCTTGACTCCGCCCTCTCCGCGCGGGAGGGGTGCAGGGAGTGAGCGGGCCCCGACTCTTCGTGGACCCAGGAGGGCTGTAACAGGTGAGGACGGGGTGTCTCTGTCCCAGCCCGACGGGTAAATAAACGTCACAGATGTCCTGTAACCCAAAGAGAAGAAACAAACTGTTAACAGAAAGGTTAGCTAGTACCTGATGCCGGGAGTCGCTGTGTTTTCATTTTGTGTTTTCCATTTCGTGCTGTCTAGAACATGTATTACCTTTTAAAACGAAAGGAAAACCAGAATAAATATTGCTTTCCAAGTTGTCTTTTTGTAAATGTGTCTTGATTTTGTGGTTTACTATTCTTTATTTTCAGTTGTGTAAAGCCAGGCTTCTCTCCCCAGGGCACACACAGACTCTGCACACATACAAACCCCAGGGATGAAGCCGCTCTACGAAATTATAAGTGGGAAGAAAGGGCTGGGAGAGGAGCCAGGCCCTGGAGAGGTCCGGGTGTGGAAAGGGCATTGAGTACGAACAGGAGAAGATGCTTACACCCGCTGCCCTCTGGACTATGGCCCCGCTGCAGGCTCTACGCCACCTTACCCACCCCCCAGCTTGGCCACACTCAGTCGGGGGAGGAGGGGGGTGGGGAGAGGAGGAGGGAGAGGAGGAGGGGGAGGAGGGAGGGGGAGGGGGAGGAGGGGGGGGAGGGGGGGGGGGGGGGGGGGGGAGGGGGAGGGGAGGGGGAGGGGGAGCACAGGTGCGGGCAGCCTTGAGGAAACTTTAGATTTTTGCTACAATCCCTCTGTGACCTGTCTTTTCATAAAAAAGAATGATTTCGCATCGGCTATTTTCCTGTAAACATCTAAAACTTTTCAAAACCAAACAGCTAAGATTTTTTTTTTCTTTTCTTTTTTCTTTTTTTTTTTGCTGCGGTACGCGGGCCTCTCACTGTTGTGGCCTCTCCCGTTGCGGAGCACAGGCTCCAGACGCGCAGGCCCAGCCGCCATGGCTCACAGGCCTAGCCGCTCCGCGGCATGTGGGATCTTCCCGGCCCGGGGCACGAACCCGTGTCGCCTGCATTAGCAGGCGGACTCTCAACCACTGCGCCACCAGGGAAGCCCCAGTTAAGATATTTTTAAAATGTGATTTTCAAAGCAACTGGTGGGATGGAGCTCTCTTTTTCTTCTTTCACCCTTCCTCTGTCCCTACAGCGTCCCCAGGGGTGGGGGAGGGGTGCGTCCGGCTGGACCCTTGAAGTTCCCGCCAGGCCTGCCTCCACCGCTACCACCCCCAGCTGGAATTTTAGAGGGAAGCAGTTCCCTCGGGCCTAGAAGGAAATGAGTCCCCGCAAGATGGCTGACCCCGGAGACCCTCCCAGGGACTTGCACAAATTCGTTTTACAACCGGCCTAAAAATTCTGGGGACCTTGGAGTGCGAAGGGCTTTGCTTCTGGCTTTCTTAAGGCTGTCTCCTGCTTAATTAAGGAAATCCCTGCTGTGCTCAACAGTTGAAGACACACGAGAAGGATCTAGAAAGGAACTTCTCCCAACTCCACCTCCCCATTCTGCCTCAGAGTCCAAGCGAAAGCTTGGCTCCATGAGTAGGGCTGATGGAAGGACCAACAGGCTCAGCTGCAGAGCCAGGCCATTGGATGTGGGCTAGAATCCCTGCTGAACTACCTCAGTTTCTTCATCCAGGCACTGCCCTACAGGCTTGATCCGTATCGATTCATCCTGACCACAACCCTATGAGGTGCGTGCTATTATTATTATCTTCATTGCCTGGACAAAACCAAAGTGGAGAAAGTTGCTAAGGTCACACAGCTAGAAAATGGCATAGCTGGGATTTGAACCCAAACAGTTTGGCATCACTAAACTTCACTGCTGCCCTTTGTGGAACACATTTTCATCTCAGAGAATCTCTTAAAGGAAACAGGAATGTAAAATGCTTCCCTGAGACTTCGTGAACTCTCAGTCAACAGCCCATCATCATGGATTGTCCTATCCGGTCTGTTCGGAGGCAGCCACAGCCTTGGCCCTGACTGCACAAACGTGGCAGTGTCCTTAGGTGCTTAAAAAAAAAAAAATCACACTGAATTTAAAAGAAGGAAGGGCTTCCCTGGTGGCGCAGTGGTTGAGAGTCCGCCTGCCAATTCAGGGGACGTGGGTTCGTGCCCTGGTCCGGGAGGATCCCACAGGCCACGGAGCAGCTGGGCCCGTGAGCCATGGCCGCTGAGCCTGCGCGTGCGGAGCCTGTGCTCCGCAACAGGAGAGGCCGCAACAGTGAGAGGCCCGCGTACCGCAAAAAAAAAAAAAAAGAAAGCAGGAAAAGGAAGAGGAGGAGGAGGAAGAAGTGGAGAAGAAGAACTAGGAAAGAAGGAGAGAAGGGAGAAGAGGGGGAAAAAACCAAAAACCAGACCCTGGTGATTTAGACAGACCACTGGATTTTTCTCTTTAGTGCTTTTGCTTTAAAAGAGCACTTAGGTTTCATTAATTTCTTTATTGTTTAAAAAGTTATAATTCTCATATGTGCTCATTATAAACATCTCAAATATAACCCAAAAAAGTCACAGCCATTATGGCAAACAGTATGGAGATTCCTCAAAAAATTAAAAATAGAGCTACCACATGATCCAGCAATCCCACTCCTGGGTGTATATCCAAATGAAATGAAATCAGGATCTTGAAGAGATATCCGTACTCTCATGTTTACTGCAGTGTTATTTACAACAGCCAAGATACGGAAGCAACCCAAGTGTCCGTTGCCAGATGACTGGGTAAAGAAGATGCTGTGTATGTACAATGGAATATTATTCAGCAGTGAGAATAAAGGAAATCCTGCCATTTGCTAAAAGCTGGGTGAAGCTGGAGGATGTTATGCTAAGTGAAATAAGCCAGACAGAGGAAGATAAATACTATATGATCTCACTTGTATATGGACTCTTAAAAAAAAAAAAAAAAGGAACTCATAGAAGCAGAATAGTGGTTACCAGGTGCTAGAGGGCTGAGGGAAATGGGGAGATGTTGGTCAAAGGGTACACAGCTGCGTTAGGTAGGATGAATGAATCTAGAGATGCAATGTACAGGCAGGATAACCACACTTAATACTACTGTACTGAGCACTGGAAATACACTAAGAGAGTAGGTTCCAGGTGCCTTCATTACACGTACAAAAAAGGTAACTAGATGAGGAGATGATATGTTAATTAGCTTGACCATGTATATGTAGTAATCATTTCACTATGTATATGTGTATCAAATCATCACATTGTATGCCTTAAATATATATATATAACTTTTATTCTTAAATATATAAATAAATTTAAAAGAAAACCCCCAAAGTCCAACGTGGATGTCTTCTCTCAGCCCACATCTGTTGCTGTACAACTTATTTTTCTCCTTCAATGAAATATCACAAACGGGGACTTCCGTGGTGGTGCAGTGGTTAAGAATCTGCCTGCCAATGTGGGGGTTCAATCTCTGGGCCAGGAAGATCCTATATGATGCGGAGCAAGTAAACCCATGCACCACAACTACTGAGCCCGAGCACCCAGAGCCCATGCTCCACAACAAGAGAAGCCACTACAATGAGAAGCCCACACACCACAATGAAGAGTAGCTCCCGCTTGCCACAACTAGAGAAAGCCCTAGCGCAGCAATGAAGACCCAATGCAACCAAAAATAAATAAACAAAAATTATTTTTAAAAAATCACAAACTATACCTTCAGCTCTACTGCATCCATTTTACCAGCTGCATAGTGTTTCATAATGTCATTTTTTTCACGCATCCCCCTTATTAGGGAATATTTATTTTGTTTGTAATTTTCTTTTCACTATTTCATATAATGCTTCAATAAATATTTTTATAGAAATGTCTTTGTCCCCTTATGAAAGTATTTTTCTTTTTTTTAAATTTATTATTTTACTTATGAAAGTATTTTTCTTTCTTTTTTTTAAAAAAATTATTTATTTATTTTGGCTGCACCAGGTCTTAGTTGCGGCACTCAGGATCTTAGTTGCAGCATGCGGGCTTCTTAGTTGCGGCATGCGAACTGTTAGTTGCTGCATGCATACGGGATCTAGTTCCCCGACCAGGGATCGAACCCAGACCCCCAGCATTGGGAGCGTGGAGTCTTACCCAATGGACCAACAGGGAAGTCCTCATGAAAGTAGTTTTCAATGATAGATTCCCCGGCATAGAATTTCTGCACCTAAAGAAATATAAATGTTAAATTCATGCATTTCTTTAGTAAGTTAAATATTTATCAAAGACTTATAATGCTATGTATTCTTACTGGTGCTGAGAACACAACAGTGGGTATGACAGATGAGGTTCTTGCCATCATAGAGGTTACATTCTTGGGGAGGGGGAGGGGAAGGCGAGAAAGCAAATAATTCAAGTGTTAAGACACACAAATTGCTCTTCAAAATGGTGGCCCAATTTCAAATCCATTAGTAAAATATAAGGGTATACAAACACACACAAACACTTCATCACCAGCACAGGACATCATGAAACTTTTTTAATTTTGTCAATCTGATAGATGAGAAAATTGTATTCTTTTGTTGGATTTTTGTAACTTTGCATAGTTGGGATTTTAAAGCTCTCTTTATCTTTCTCAGCCATTTCTTTTGTGAATTGCCTATTTGTATTCTTTATTTTTCTATTGAGTTGTTTATTTATAGGTGCTCTGTGCTTACACTATGTTTATCAGTTATATATGCTATAAATATTTTCTCCCAATCTAACATTCGTCTTTTAACTTAGTTTTGGACTCTTTTGCGGTGCATAACTTTAGATTTTTTTCTCATCAAATTCATCAATTTTTTACATCATGGCTTCTGTTTTTTTGTCCATTAGGAACACCTTCCTCAACCCCACATTATAAACTTATTCATCCTTTTTTTTTTCCTGAGTTTTAATGGTTTTAGGTTTAATATTTAAATCTTCAAGGGAGCTGGACTCCATCTGGATGAGAATCCATCATCTCTCTGAGAACTGTCACTCCTCAGTCATGAGCAACATGGGGGGGGGGTCCTTAAATCTGATGGCCCTGTGTTCCCTGCTACAGAGGTTGATACATACTAAGCCATCCTTAAACAAAGAACTCTTTTCCAAATAATCCTGCAAAAAAATCACTGCAAACTCCCAAAATGGACTGCCTTGGTTCAAATTCCAGCTCCACTACTTAATAATTGTGTGAATCGGGGCAAATTACTTCACCCCTCTGGGGTTCTCTTGGGGCCCTCATCTGCAAAACAAGGATGAGGACAGCACGTAACTCACCCTGTTGATGTGAAGATTAATTGCGCCATTGCGCGTGAAGTGTTTAGAACAACAGTCAACCAACTACAACTCATGGGCTACCCATTTTTAGAGACCTCACTATCTGGGGCTTCCCTGGTGGCTCAGTGGTTAAGAATCCGCCTGCCAACACAGGGAACGTGGGTTCGAGCCCTGGCCGGGGAAGATCCCACATGCTGCAAAGCAAGTAAGCCTGTGCACCACAACTACTGAGCCTGTGCTCTAGAGCCCGCGAGCCACAACTACTGAGCCTGCATGCCGCAACTACTGAAGCCCACGTGCCTAGAACCCATGCTCTGCAACAAGAGAAGCCACAGCAACGAGAAGCCCACGCACCACAACGAAGAGTAGCGCCCGCTCACCCCAACTAGAGAAAGCCAGTGCGCAGCAACGAAGACCTAACGCAGCCAAAAATAAATAAATTAACTAACTTTAAAAACAAAAACAAAAAAACAGAACTCACTAGCTGAAAGTGGTTTTTACGTTTTTTAAAAAAATTTTTTATTGGAGTATAGTTGATCTACAATGCTGTGTTAGTTTCTGCTGAACAGCAAAGTGAATCATACATATACATATACCCACTCTTTTTTTAGATTCTTTTCCTATATAGGTCATTATAGAGGTTTTTACATTTATAATTTTATAAAAAATTAGTGGAAACTTGTTTTCTGTCCTGTTATATACATCCCTATTTGATAGTGTCAATTTTGGCTCTTGACCTGCAAATCTTAAAGCATTTACTGTCTGGCTTTTTACAGAAAAAGTTTGCCAACCCCTGGTTCAGTCTGATCCCTGACCCCTAGCAAGAGCTCAGTGAATGTTAAGTATTTATTAAATGGGAAGAGATAAGTATTTTTTTCTGTTTTTACAGATGGTGAAATTGAAGTTTAGAGATGGAAGTGACCCTGGCCATGGCTATGATTCTTGCAGTATTGCTCTGGGATGTTTGAGATGCTGTGAGAGTGCCCTCGGGACCACCCATACAGATGCCTCTTTAATCATCACTTAGTCATTGGGAGTCATGTTGGAAAAGACTTAGAGACTTCCTGGCCTCAGCACAGGAGGTGAGGTACAAATTCCCTTCACTTGTAGATCTCCCCTCAAACTGTCTGGGGATTCTAGCAGCCCTGCATCATCCACCCATCACACATTCATAAAATAATATTTATGGAGAAACTCGGGACTTCACTGCTTCCCTTCTGGGGCTGCGGGTGGAACAGCTAGGCAGCTGGTGGGCTTCTGCCCACGGCCTCACTGCTGCAGCTCAGAATGGGACAGAAAGCTCTGTGGGAAGATGATGGATGGTGGATGCTGAGAACAGCTGGAGAGACAAGAGACCTGGCCACATGCTGACCCCCGAACAGAGGTTTGTGTGCCCATGAAGTTGAAGGCTGTTTCCCTGTGAACTGGGCATCATAAATCTGTACTGGTTTAAAAGTTCAGGGTTTGGAGTCAGGCGACCTGGATTTGAATCCCAGCTCTAGCTGCTATATATGTGGCCTTGGGCCAACTGCTTCCTCCCCCAGGCATGGAAGCAGAAGTGACCTTAACAACCATCCAGGCTGAAGTCTTCATTTGCAGTTGAGAAACTGTTATGAAACTATGTCCCCCTAAAATTCACATGTTGAACTCCTAACCCCCAATACCTCAAAATGTGGCCTCATTTGGACATAGAGCCTTACAGAGGTAATCAAGATAAAATGAGGTCATTAGTGTGGGCCTCAGTCCAATATGACGAGAGGAAGAAATTTGGAGACAGACATGCACACAGAGAAAACACCAATTGAAGATGAATGAAGAAATTGGATGATGATTCTATATGCCAAGTACCCCCAAGATTGCCTGCAAACCACCAGAAGCTGGGGTGAGAGGCATGGAACAGATTTTTCCTCACAGTCCTAAGAAGGAACCAACCCTGTCAACACTTTGATCTCAGACTTCTGGCCTCCAAAACTGTAAGAAAATAAATTTCTGTTCTTTAAACCAACCTGTCTGGGACTTCTCTAGCAGTCCAGTGGTTAAGACTCTGCATTTCCAATGCAGGGGGTGCAGGTTCAATCCCTGGTTGGGGAACTAAGATCCTACATGCTGCGCAGTGCGGCCAAAAAAAAAATAAAATAATAAATAAATTTTAAAAAATAAACCAACCGGTCTGTGGTACTTTGTTATGGCAGCCCTAGTAAACTGCTACACAAACTGAAGCCAGGTGACCTGTGTTCTGTAGACCTGTAGAATTAGCTGTGTAACAACATTGAATCCTGTCTTAAGCTCAATTTCCTCATTTGTAAATTGAGATCAGGATCCTACCAATTCAAAAAATATTTCGGTCTCCTCTTGTGTTCCAGGTTCTGGGAACTCAGAAGTAAATAAAACCCTGTTCCTGCCCCTGGAGAAAGCACAATGGGGGCACAACTCTGCAAATTTGTTGCAATTTATAATGCAGTAAAAGATTATCAGCAGGTTGATAGAAATCAGTATAGAGTACAGTGGGAGCAGGGAGGAAGGAAAGGTTGATCCTCCCTGGGAGGTACTAGATGACATGTGTGCTGGGTATTGAAAAGTGTGTTGGTGTTCACCAGCCTGGCAAGGCAAGGCAGGAGGGGTAGGTGAGGCATTCTAGGCAGGAGCAGCTTGGGCAAAAATCCAAAGGCATGAAACAGCAAGATGGGTTTGGGAAATTGCAAGTCATTCAGTAGTGTCAGTCCTCCAGCAAAGTAGACAGATGGGAAGTAAGGCTGCCCCTGAGTGTTAGCCTGGTCAGAGGAGTAGGCCTGGAGTCACACATTGCCTCCTATCAGGCATCCAGTGTGAACATGGGCAGGTTAATCGACTGCTCTGGACCTCAGTTTCCTCATTTATTCATTCATCTGACTATTAAACATCTACTCTGTGCTGGACACTGTGTTGGATGTTCATAATACAATGGCAAACAGGGTAGTCAGGGCTGATGGGTCCTTGCGATCACGGAGCTTCAAGTCTATTGGGAAAGAGACTATAAAACAAATAGTGTGTTTTTTTTTTCCTTTGAGGTTAAACTTTTTTTTTTTTAACTGATGTATAGTTTATTTACAATGTCGTGTTAGTCACAGGTGTACAGCACAGTGATTCGGGTATATATATTCTTTTCCCTTATAGGTTATTACAATATACTGAATATAGTTCCCTGTGCTATACAGTACCTTGTTGGTTATCTAAAAACAAATAATGTTTATTAGGGTTAGGTTTAGCTGCAAATGCAATTAAGCCCAAACTAACTGTGTCTGGGTGGTGGTTCAGGATTTGTATGTCGTTCTATTGCCAAGATATGTTTCCTCTATTTTTGTGGCTCCACCATACTTGGTCTATAACTTCACGGTGCAAGAAGCCAGATCTACACTCCAGGAAGGAATTAAAAAGAAGTGAAAGAGGCATGAGCCATCACACAAAGTTCCTTAATAAGAGTTTATGCTTAGGACTCTTAAGAAGAGTCTCTTAAGAATAGAGTACTTCCATCTCCATCCCATTGGCCAGAGCACTGTCATATGGCCACACTAGATAGATGCAAGGAAGTCTGGGAAATGCAGTCTTTATTCTAGGTGGCGTTGTGCCCGTTGAATACTGGGAATTCTATTATCAGAGAAGAAGAGGAGAAAACTAACAGGCTCTGCCATGCAAACATAACAGGAAATAGTGTTGAAATTTTTTTGTTGACCAGATTTGGGGATTTGGCCCCAAAGGGGTACAAAGGTGATAAGTGCCTCAAATTCTGAAAAGAACCACAATAACTGGGGAACCTCCAGATAGCACTGACTTCAGGCATGTGAACTCTGCAATCTCAAGGGGCCCCATCCTCCCCAGGGCCTCAGGCTTGGTTAATGCTCAGCTGTCGCCATCCTGACATTCTTAATCATTCTGTCTTTGAACTTGTGTTTTGTATGAGAAATCTGAGGGAATGATGAAGCATGCTCAAGAGCAGAATAGATAAGCACGATATGTGTCTGCCATTCCTCGCCACCTCCATTTGCAGAGAGTGTTCACAGGTGTCCAATGGACCCGTGATGTGCGGGAATTCAGCAGGATTCAGTAAGTGCAAAGTAAGGGGGTTACATCTAATGGTTGAGTAAGCAGGAACTTTGATAGTCCCAACAGGTCATGGTTCCTGTTCAAACCAGAACTTGATTGGAATGAAGAAAGAAGGTGATGGCATTCTAAGAAACACAAATGACCAGGGCAACCTTCCATATCCTTTCTTATCCATGTTACTTCCCTGTATTAGCCAATCACCCTGAGAAGGACAACAAGAAGGAAAGGGAAAGATAGGCAACTCATAGGTCATTTCATTCCTTATTTATCAGTATTTCATATGATTAACTATTAGTAGTAGTGCTTATTATTTAGATTAACATTATTATTATATATAATATGTATTATTATTATATTTCATTTCTTTCCTTATTCATCAGTAAGTCAAAGGTAGACGGTGTTGATAGAATCTGTGCACATCCAGAAGTGAAATAAAAGCAGCTGAGTTAGTTCAATACAGTGTTTCCATTATTCTGGTAAAATCAAAATACATATGCATGTACAATTATGAAATACAAATTGTGTAAGTTTGGTGAGTTAAATGCTCTTGTATCTGCATTTAAAAGCAGAATTTTAGGGAATTCCCTGACGGTCCAGTGGTTAGAACTCCTCACTTCCACTGCAGGGGGAACAGATTTGATCCCTGGTTGGGGAACTAAGATCCTTCAAGCTGTGTGGCACGGCCACAAAATAAATTTAAAAATATATAAGAGCAGAATTTTACATAAAATGTAAAAATATAACGTATAAAAGTACATAAACATAGGGACTTCCTGGTGGTCCAGTGGGTAAGACTCCGCGTTCCCACTGCAGGGGGCCTGGGTTCCATCACTGATCGGGGAACTAGATCCCGTATGCATGTCGCAACTAAGAAGGCTGCATGCCACAACTAAGACCCAGCGCAGCCAAAATAAATTAAAAAAAAAAAAAAGAGCTGTTTATTTTTTTTAAGTACATAAATATATAAAATATAAAGAATGGCAAATTTAATTTAACAATTTATTATTTTAATTTTTTTACTTAAATGACATTAAAAAGCAAACGAAAAACACCATGACAAGTCAAGCGCAAGACCACACATTATTAGCATTATGTTTTCAAGGTTCATTTAAGCTGTAGCCTGTATCACTACTTCATTCCTTTTCATTGCAGAATAAAATTCCATCGTGTGAATATACATTTTATTTATCCATTTATCAGTTGATGGAGATTTGGGTTGTTTGCCCTTTTTGGATGTTATGAGTAATGCTTCATTTATAAACATTTGTGTACAACTTTTTGTGTGGATATAATGTTTTCATTTCTTTTGTGTATATACCTAGGAGTGGAATTGCTGGGTCATATGGTAACTTTAACATTTTGAGTAACTGCCGAACTCTTTTCCAAAGCAGCTGTACCATTTCACATTCCCACTAGCAGTGTATGAGAGTCCTAATTTCTCAACATCCTAGCCAACACTTATTATTTACCCTTGTGATTATCGCCATCCTAGTGGGATTAGCTAATTGTTTCTGTAGAGGGCAGGCAGTTACTCAAATATGATGACGTAGTGTACAAGCAGCCATAGACAATACAGAATGAATGAGTGTGACTGTTTCCAAAAAAAACTTTATTTACAAAAACGGGGCTGGGAAATTTGGCCCAGAGGCCATAGTTTGCTGATCCCTGTTGTAGATCATTATAATGTGTGAAATCCAGCACATATTTAATATCTGAAAGTGACTGAGGATTTGTGGTCTCTGACCTAGAAGTCATATCATTAAGGGTTTTATTACTTGGCTGAGGGTAAAGATGGAAGAAATAAGGAACTATCATGTTTGTCACACCAGCAATAACAATGAAATGGTATAACTGGTATGGAAACTCGTTGTAGGAGTGCCTAACCTAATTCAAGATGAGGATGAAAATATGGGGGCAAGGGGAAGCGATCTGGAGGCTGAAGCCTGAAGAGTGAACAGCATGTGGTTGCAGGAAGAGAAGTAGAAGAGTGTCCAGGTGGAGAAAACCCAGTAGCAAGAACAAGATTACTATGTTTGAAGGAAAAGAGAAAAGTTCAAAGTTGCTGGAACCCAGTGTGCAAGGCAAGGTGAGAGCAGTGTAGGGGGCTGGGTGTTAAAGTCCCTTATTATTATTATTTTTTAATAAATTTATTTGTTTTTATTTTTGGCTGTGTTGGGTCTTCGTTACTGCATGGGGGCTTTCTCTAGTTGCACTGCGCAGGGGCTACTCTTCGTTGCAGTGTGCGGGCTTCTCATTGTTGCAGAGCACGGGCTCTAGGCGTGCGGGCTTCAGTAGTTGTGGAACGCGGGCTCAGTAGCTGTGGCTCGTGGGCTCTAGAGTGCAGGCTCAGTAGTTGTGGCGCACAGGCTTAGTTGCTCCACAGCAAGCGGGAGTTTCCCAGACCAGGGCTCGAACCCATGTCCCCTGCATTGGCAGGCGGATTCTTAACCACTGTGCCACCAGGGAAGTCCTAAAGTCCCTTATAAACCAAGATAAGGAAACTTGAGTCTGAGTGTAACAGGAAGCTGTGAAAAGATTTAAGATTTAGGAGCTGTGTTTCAAAAAGTCTTGCTGCACAGACACCTTCACTATAAAATGGAAAAGTTAATATCTACTTCCTAGTGTTACTGTGGCAATGAAATACAATTATGTTCATAAACTACTTAGCACAATGCCTAATAGGAAATACACAGTAAAACTGTCATCAGTAGCAGAAGTAATAAAAGTGCCCCATAAATCATATGTGATTAGATACCTAAGGGAGTAAATCAGAAGTAACAGATGTGGCCTTATAGCATGTTTTCTTTTGGCAGAACTGTATTTTACAAGTTTAAAATTTAGTTGCTAACATTTAAAAATCTGGAATTTTTACATACATTTTAGATTCCCAGTTTCTCTTAAAATCAGAAGACCTGGCAACTTTGGTCACATAACCAGACGGCAGAGATGTGAAGAGTTGTCTGGTGGCAGCTCTCCCACTAAGAGGCACAAACTCTCAATTCTCCCCAGTCCCCACCTGGCCCAATTCATTCATTGATGATATCTGCCTAAATCCTCCAGGCATTTGAATTTGAGAATCAGGGAGGAAATTAACTGTGTGACCGAGGATTTAGGAAGCAACCAAAACTCTGATGCTGGGTACCTGGGAGTGATCTCAAGCAACAAGCCAGGACCCTGATCAGTTGCACTGCAGTGTCTTTGCAAAAAGGCTGAGGGAATGGTGGGGGGCCTAAGCCGAGAGCAGAGAGAGAGAGAAATTGACGATGTCCCTCTATCTTAGAAATGTTTTGGTTACTGGTAGCACAGGCAAGTTTCAGCTAGCTTAAGCAGAAAAGGGAATTCTATGAAAAGGTGACCAGAGAGGCTGTGGTTCAAGATGGCAACCCGACCCTTGAATTACATTCTGTCTGGAAACCCAAGTAAAATGATAGAAAATGACTTCCCTGGTGGCGCACTGGTTAAGAGTCCGCCTGCCAATGCAGGGGAAACGGTTCAAGCCCTGGTCCGGGAAGATCCCACATGCCGCAGAGCAACCAAGCCCGTGAGCCACAACTACTGAGCCCTTGTGCCTGTGTGCCTAGAGCCCATGCTCCGCAACAAGAGAAGCCACCGCAATGAGAAGCCCCGCGCACCGCAACGAAGAGTAGCCCCCGCCCACCGCAACTAGAGGAAGCCCGCGCACAGCAATGAAGACCCGCTGCAGCCAAAAATAAATAAATAAAATAAATAAATTTATAAAAATAGATAAATAAAATAAAATAGAAAAATATTTGGAAGTTATGTATCTGCACCTTAAGAAAAAAGGAGATTCATTCAATAGTGTACTGGAAGTTTCAACAAATTTCAGGATGATGGCAAATGGATGGCAAAGAGTTGACTGAGGAAGCATAAGCCAGAAAGCAGCAAATCAGAAGATGTGGACAGAGGACTGTAGGAAGAGAGAATCTATAATCCTGGCAGAATTCTAGAAAGGTTCCTGACTGGGAAATGAGAATTGGGATAAAGGGTTGGCATCGGAAATGGGCTGTAAATGTAGGTACTAATTGAATGTCCCACCCAAAGGCTCTCCCACCCCCTAGAACGGAAGGCTATAATGGAAGGCTCCTCTCTAAAGCAATTGAACAGTCTCTGCAGACTATGAAGACAGCTGGAGTGGGAGCTACTGCTCCAGTAAATCTTTCCTTTAGAGGCCCTCCGGCACCACGACGGCCCCTCCCACTCCTCCAGAAAGGAGGTCTTCAGTCAGAAATCCTCTGGCAAGTCCTTGCCTTTCCATTGCCTCTTTCTTTCTTTCTTTTTTTTTTGGCTGCGTTGAGTCTTCGTTGCTGCGTGCAGGCTTTCTCTAGTTGCGGCGAGTGGGGGCTACTCTTCGTTGAGGTGCACAGGCTTCTCTTCGCGGTGGCTTTTCTTGTTGCGGAGCACGGGCTCTAGGCTCACAGGGTTTCAGTAGTTGTGGCGCACGGGCTTAGTTGCTCCGCGGCATGTGGGAATCTTCCTAGACCAGGGATTGAACCCGTGTCCCCTGCATTGTCAGGTGGATTCTTAACCACTGCGCCACCAGGGAAGTCCCTCCATTGCCTCTTTCTTAGAACTGTACAACACACAAGGCTTCCCAAGGCTTCTCTCTTTCATTTGATGAAAGCCTGCTGCGTGCAAGCGTGAAAGAGGAAGGCCAAGATAAACAGGTAGAAAAAAAGATCACAGAGGTAGCAAAGATAATTTAGCCACCCTAGTTAGTATCCTTGGAAAAATTCGAAGTTATTGTAAGCCATGAAACAGCAACAGCATGCTTTTTTAAAATGAACTGAATAAGACTTCTTGGAATTAATAATATGCTTGGTTTTCAAAAAACAGTGCAGTTGAAGAATTTTAAATAAAAGTTCTCAGAATGTAGAACTGAGAAGACAGGCAGAACATTTGAGAGCTGACCCAAGAATGAATAGAAAGCTTGAATCACGGATCACCAAGAAGACATCGGAAAGTGACTAAAGCTCTATTACTTTTTTAAAAAGGTATGAAGTCAGATGTTCAATGAGGAACAGGTTACTTAAGTGATCTCAAAGTAATGCCCCATAAATATTTATTAATTTCAAAGAGAAAAAATTGTAACTTTGCAGTGAAGAAACTTGGAGGACACCAACTTAATCAAATGGTCAAAGTTAACATCACCATGATTGGGACAAGCTGATTTTATCAGGGTACTATGCATTGAAAAGGACACAGCTCATTTCTGTGATATTCCTGCTGAAAAGGCATAACCTGAATCCAATCATGAGGAAACATTAGACAAAACCATCTGAAGGATATTCTACAAGATAACTGACCTGGACTCTTCCAAAATGCCAAGGTCAAAAAAAACAAATAAAGGCTGAGGAACTATTTCAGATGAAAAGAGATTAAAGACAGGACAATTAAATGCAACTCATGCTCTTGGATTCGATCTTGCACCTGAGGAAAAATAGCTCCTAGGGCATTATTGCAATAATTTATGAAATTTGAATATGGATTATATATTAGGTAGTAGTCATGCACTAATATTAAATTTCCTGATTTTTACAATTGTACTGTGGTTATATAAGAGAATGTCCTTTTTTACATGTGGGAAGGTGGGAAAGAGAGAGAGAAAGGATGAGAGAATTATGTAGGGCAAAATGTAAACAATTATTGAATCTGAAATTCCTTGTTCTTTTTTTTTATAAAATTAATTTATTTACATATTTATTTTGGGGGGCGTTGGGTCTTCGTTGCTGCACGCAGGCTTTCTCTAGTTGTGGTGCGCAGGCTTCTCACTGCAGTGGCTTCTCTTGTTGCGGAGCATGGACTCTAGGCGCACAGGCTTCAGTAGTTGTGGCACATGGGCTCAGTAGTTGCGACTCGCAAGCTCTAGAGTGCAGGCTCAGTAGTTGTGGCGCAAGGGCTTAGTTGCTCCACAGCATGTGGGATCTTCCCAGACCAGGGCTCGAACCGTGTCCCCTGCATTGGCAGGCGGATTCTTAACCACTGCGCCACCAGGGAAGTCCTGAAATTCCTTGTTCTTATGACTCTTCTCTAAGTATAAGATTATATCAAAATAAATAAAAAATCATTTTGAAAGATGCCAGATTATTTCACAGCTGAATTCTCTCTACTCATTAAAAATCAAGTATATCTAAGATTATTTTAGATCATAAAATTGAAAGCCTCACAATTTATTTATATGAAACTAGAATAACCTTACTATGTAGACTTGATAAAGAAGCATACAAAACTACATACCAAATCACATTATATAGATGTAAAAGTTCTTAATAAAACTTTGGCAATTCAAATCCAGCAACATATTAAGAAAATAATACACTATGGCCAAATAGACTTAATCCTAGGTATATGAATGCATTAACTATGAGAAACTATAATGACATAACTTAAAGAAAACCCATAAGATTATATGAATTGAGGCTGAAAAGGCATTAGCAATTGTTCCTAATAAAAACTCTTAAGTAAAGTATGAATAAATGAAGACAGTAGCAGTTGTACTAATAATGGCCAAATATTCATCAACAGGAGATGTGAAAAATGAATATCTTATATTTAAATAGTGGAATATCATAGAGCAATGAAAAAGAATCAGCTCTCACTCTACACAATAACATAGGTGAATTTCATGGACACAATATTGAGTGAAAGAAGCCAGATGTCAAAGAGTACATGACACATGGTTACATTTATATGAAATTTAAAAATAGGCATAATTGCTCTATCATAATAGAAAGTTGAGGGGTATTGCTGGGAGGGGCAAGAGAGAAGCTTCTGGGGTGCTGGAAATGTTCTCTATTTTGATCTAAGAGTCAGTTCCATGGGTATGTTCATTTCCAAAATTTAAGGAGATATACATTTAAGTTTGTGCACTGTATTGTATCTATGTTATACCTCATTAATTCCTTTAAATATGGATAAATTAAAACTACTTAAATATGATTTTTTTAAAAGCCCAACAACTTATTAATCAAACATTAACAGCAAGCATCATT
Organism: Aethalodelphis obliquidens; assembly: GCF_003676395.1. NCBI lineage: Eukaryota > Metazoa > Chordata > Mammalia > Artiodactyla > Delphinidae > Aethalodelphis > Aethalodelphis obliquidens. Next base: position 28,368,715 of record NW_020837953.1, on the reverse strand, counting down.
CTAAATGGTTGAACCCTGGGACTTCCCTGGTGGTCTGGTGGCTAAGACTCCGTGCTCCCAGTGCAGGGGGCCCGAGTTCGATTCCTGGTCAGGGAACTAGATCCCACATGCTGCAACTAAGAGTTCGCATGCTGCAACTAAAGATCCTGCATGCTGCAACTAAGACCTGGTACAGCCAAATAAATAAATGTTAAAAAAGAAAAGGACTTCCCTGGTGGCGCAGTGGTTGAGAGTCCGCCTGCCGGTGCAGGGGATGCGGGTTCGTGCCCCGGTCTGGGAAGATCCCACATGCCGCGGAGCGGCTGGACCCGTGAGCCATGGCCGCTGAGCCTGTGCGTCCAGAGCCTGTGCTCCACAATGGGAGAGGCCACAGCAGTGAGAGGCCCGCGTACCACAAAAAAAAAAAAAAAAGTTTGAACCCTAAAACCATTTTCATCAAAATTGGCAAAAGATTGGGATATCTACTTAAATGTTATTACTCAACATTGTTTTCAGAGGTTTTATCAAATTAGACAAGAAAATGAAGTAACTAATATAAATATTGGAAAACAAAGGATAAAATTGTTATTCCAGATTCCTTGAAGCCTCCACCCCACTTCTTTGGTTCCCTTACTGCAAAATATCTCAAAATAATAATCTAGTCTTATTGCCTACACTTTTTCTCCCATTTTCTCTTAAATGTACTCTAATCAGGCTTTTGTCCCCATTCCTCCACTGAAACAAGGTCACTGATGACCTTCATGCTGCCAAATCGAATAGTCAAATTTCAGCCCCCTGTACCTGCCAGATGAGCCATTTCTGACCCAGTTGATGACTTCCTTCTCCCAGAAACCCTTTCTTCACTTGGCAGGTGGGGCACCACACTCCTGGTCCTCCTACCTCTTTGCCTTCTCTTCCTCTGTATTCTTTGCCAGATCTTCCTCACTTTTCCAACCTCTAAGTGTTAAAATTCCCCAAGACACAGTCCTTGGATCCCTTCTTATCTACATTCTCTTCCTGGGTTATTTCATCCAATTCCATGGTTTCAAATTCTGTTTCTATTCTGACAATCCCAGATTTGTATCACCAGCTCTGACTTTTCCCCTGACCTCCAGACAAGGAATTCCACTGCCACCTAAACTTTTCCACTCCGCAGTCCAAATAGGCACTTCAAACTTAACCTAATCAAAATGGAATCTTGAGGGACTTCCCTGACTGTCCAGCGGTTAGGACTCGATGCTTTCACTGTGGTGGCCTGGGTTCGATCCCTGGTCAGGGAACTAAGATACCGCACACCTCCCAGTGTGTCCAAACAAAAAACAGGAATCTTGATTTTCCCTGCAAAGCCGGGTCCTCTCCCAATCTTCCCAATCTCATTAGTGACAGCTCCATTCACCGAGTTGTTCAGGCCAAAAATATAGTGACCTTCTTGATTCTTCTCCTTCTCTTATGTCTCCCCTTTCCAATCCATCAGCAACGCTGTCAGCTCTGTCTTCAAAATATACCCCTAACTGGGACACATCTTACACCCGTACAATCACTGGGAGAGCTGCCATCATCTCTCTACTGAATTATTTAATTTGACTCCTAATTGCTTCCACCTTTGCCCCCATAGTCTATACTCAGCAGCCAGAGTGATACTTTTAAAACTGGTCACTTCTCTACTTAACCCTTTATCCCCCAAACACATCAAGCACATGCTCACCTAAGACCTTTACCTCTGCCAAGAATATTCTTCCAGTAATTTACATGATTCGAGTCACTGCTAAAATGTCACCTGATCACAGTGGTCCTCCGTGATCATTGTATCTAAAATAGCCCTGCTGGTCACTCCCTACCTCTAAGCCTGCTTTATATTTCTTATGGCAGTTTATCGTCCCCTGATAGATATCGTCCCCTGATAGATTATTTATGCCTGATTATCTATCTCTCCCCACTAGATTGTAAGCTCTGTAAGGACAAGGAGTTTCCTATGTTTCACATATTAATGGTATCCCGACACCTAGAACCTTTGGCCCATAGTAGTCCTTGCCTGATAGTTGGTGTTCAGTAAATATCTGCTGAGTTAATGAATGCTGAATGATATTTTTATTTACTTAGGAAAACCCAGTAAACGCTAGTTAGAAAAACAAATAACAAAAAACACCAAATTAGCTGTGGTAGGTTGAATGGTGGCTCCTCCCAAAAGATATGTTTACCTCCTGGGTCCTGTGAATGTGACCTTATTTGGGGAAAGAGTCTGCAGATGTAATTAAGCTAAGGATGTTGAGACAATCCTGAATTATCTGGGTGGGCCCTGAATCCAATGACAATTGTCCTTATAAGAGAACACACAGAGCAGAGATGGACAGAGTAGAAAAGAGACCATGTGAGACAGAGACAGAGATTAGTTATTCAGCCACAAGCCAAGGAACACCTGGAGCCACCAGGAGCTGGAAGAGGCAAGGAAGGGTCCTTCCTCAAACAGCAGGCCCCTGCCACCTTGATTTTGGACTTCCAGCCCCCAGAACTGTGAGAGAGAACAACTTCTGTTGTTTTAAGCCACCAAGTGTGTCATAGTTTGTTATGGCAGCCCTAGGAAACAAATACACTACCAGACTATCAGTGGAATTTGGCAAGAAGGATGACTGCAAGATAATGACAACGGATGACAAAATCAATAGTTTTTCTTTGTATTCTCATCAAGCAATCAGAAAAAATTAGGAGAGCCACACACACACACACACACACACACACACAAAGTTACTGCACCTACTTGTAGAAAAGTATAAAATTTTGTAGAACAATATAAAATAGGACCTAAATAAATGGAAAAAATATACAATTATTTCAGACTTCATGCAGAAGAGTAACATTTTCAACCGGCCAAGAAAATGATAAAAAAAAGAATAAGGATGGGGTCTTGCCATACCAGCTAATAAAACTTGCAGTAAAGAAGTCTGACAAATATTATAACTTAATACATATATTAAATACTATAAAATTAAAAGAACCAAGAGGAATCCAGAAATAGATTTATGTATACACACACACACACACACACACACACACACACACACACACACACACTTATGTATGTGTACATATGGCAAGGGTAGCATTTCATTTCAGATCAAAAATATGGTCATTTACAGCTTCCCTGGTGGCGCAGTGGTTGAGGGTCCGCCTGCCGATGCAGGGGACACGGGTTCGTGCCCCGGTCCGGGAAGATCCCACATGCCGCGGAGCGGCTGGGCCCGTGGGCCATGGCCGCTGAGCCTGCGCGTCCGGAGCCTGTGCTCCGCAACGGGAGAGGCCACAACAGTGAGAGGCCCACATATCGTAAAAAAAAAAAAGAAAAGAAAGAAATTAAATGGAGATGTACATAATATGATCCTACTGTTGATTTAAAAAAAATGACAAAAAAGGGTATATATACTATATATACATAAAATAATTGTGTGAGCATGACGAAAGACATGGAAGGATATACATTATAACGTTCAGAATGTTGTAATTGATTACCTTTGAAAAGAGAGGGGGAAAGAAGAGGCAAGAAAAGTTTTTAATTGTTCAAACAAGGACAATAATATAATTGTTTTTAAACAAGTATGAGAAATACATTCATAACAAAAATGAGGGAACAATCTAATTGTTTGCTTCAGGGGTTTGGTTAAATTAATAATGGAATGGAAATCCCTCCAGAAAAATAAAGGATAGCTATTAGGAAACAGTGCTATACATGTATATTTCCATGCTGAATGTGCCAAGTGAAAATAACAGGCTACACAGAGCACACACACGTTAAGATCTCTTCTATTTATGTATGTGTATGTAAATGAAAGGTAGCCTGAATGGATAAGGGCAAGAAAGTTCATGGTAGTACCTGTGCTTTGGAATTCAGGGTTATCATCCCGCCTCCCCATACCTGCCTTAATTTCGTTTACCTGTATTTTCTATTTTTTCTAAATTAACTTCAAATCTAAAAGAAAAAAGACAGGAAGGTGAATTCAGAAGGAAGAAGAATATCTGACTACTAGGAATTACAGAAAGAGAAGAGAGAAGACATGTTAGTCCTTCAGACATGGTCTAATAACACTGACCCTTGAAGAGAAGGGTCGGTGTTTCAATCTGATCATTCCCAGATTGCAAATTTCCTTCCCTCCTCCTGTTTCCATCCAGATACCAAATTGGAGAGGCAGCCCTTGTTAGGCCACAAAGGGCACCTTCGCACACACACACGCACACACACACACAAATACATAACTAATAAGGATCACTCCAGGAATCCTTTTCTGGACAGTTCAGCCCCTAGGTAACTGTCCTTCCAGGCTGAGAAGCAAGCAACAACTTTAAAACAGCAGCTTCTCTTGCTAAACCAAAACTGAACATCTATCTCACCAGGCAGGCTTCTACATTATTAACAGCTAACAGACCATTAAAACCTGCCCTATCATGTCCTCCCCTGACCCCACCCCAGGCCTAGAAGAATCAGAAAGCCCGAGCTAGATGTGCTAGCAGGACCCTAATTTCATATGCCTGGGCTTGTCCCTCCTGTTATTTACAGAGGATCAACCTAAATTTCCAGTCTGGGCAGCAAGTTCAAGGTGGCTCATCTCAGGGGCTACCAAACTCAGATCAGACCTGGTCTCCTGTGCCTTTTCCACTCCACTATTTAGAAAGACTTATGTGGGAATTCCCGGGCAGTCCAGTGGTTAGGACTCCGCACTTCCACTGCAGGGGGCCCAGGTTTCGATCTCTAATGGGGAACTAAGATCCTGCAAGCCGTGTGGTACGGCCAAAAATAAAAATAAAATAAAATAAAATAAAAGGCTTATACGACCACAGGTGATTCTGCGCAGGAAAGGGTGACCAGCGTGTTGGAGGCTACCTGTGGTGTGCTGGTCAGTGCCCAACGATGGGCTCTCTGGGGAGAAAAGACAGCTCTGGTTTGCGGCATTTGTCAATTTCCTTGGTGTAAATCCTCTCACTATGGCTGATTGCAAGCTGATTTCCAACTTGACGTCCACCTGAAAATCGAACAGTCTGCTCTTGGACTCTAGCATACCATGGTAAACTCAGGGCCCTTCGCAGGGGACATACAGACCCAGGGTTCTGACACCTTCTAGGTCAAGTCTTGCCCTTGTCCCACCTCAGCAGGGCCCTGTTATTTAAAAAAAAAAAAAAAAAGTCATTTATAAGGATTTACGCTGAGGCAACGTGAGCAGAATGGGACAGAAGCTTGGGAGTCCAGTAACCTTAATTTCCTACCAATTAAGCAGCCTCACCTCACTGGACTTGAGTTGCCTCACCTGTAAAATCAGGATAATGATTCTTGACAAATTTGTTGTGAAAAATGAATGAGATAATAGTCATGAAGTACTTGACAGTCAATATGACTTCCTTCTATACATTACCATGAACAACTGCTTATGACATGACACTACATGCAGAAATCAGAACACCAAATTCCTCCTAAGTTTTATTATCAGGGATGCACTGATTGCCTGGGATGAGGGTGAAGAGACTAACAGAGAAGGGCATGAAGAACCTTTTTAGGTGGTGAAAATATTCTTTATCTTGAGAAGCCTGTGGGCTACAGGAGTGTATGCCTTTGTCAAACCTCATCTAACGGTACACTTACAATCTGAGGATATCATTCTATGGAAATTATACCTCTATTAAAGAATGAAAAAAAGTGGGTAAGGGGACATGATTATAGATTCCAAGTGACTTTTGAAAGCATACAAATTAGCAAATGGATGAGAAAGAGCTGGGTGGGCAGGCTTATCATCAGGAAAGGCCAAAACCCTCCACCTGGCTTTGCCGAGGATAGCCCGGCCCAAACTCTCTCAGCAGCGTGGAGACAGCTGCTAATCACAGCTCTGGGGGTTCTGGAGTTAGACAAGGGCACCGTGTGTCAGGCATCATCACACACCAGCTAACATCTCTCCAGCAAGCCACTGCTCTAAGACCAAGTGCTAAGGGAAGCAGAAGTTAAGAAGTTAGTTAAGGCTTTGCCTGGGCGAGGGATGCTCAACCCAGGCAACAGGACTCAGCTGAAAAGTCTCACCCAGCCAGAGTTGGCTGTTGGACCAAGTTTATTGGACAGACACAGTCATTGACCCCAGCATACCTTTGAAGACTGTTGAGCAACACCTTCCTGCTTCCTAGATTCCTACAGCCAGTGCCTCTTGTACTGTACTGAATTCAACCCTCTCCAACCTGCTGGCATCTGTGATCTGACCGGAGACTATTGCCAAGAAAGAAAAGGCTTAGGAAGCCCAAAGGAAACCTGTCCTGCAACATTTACAAAAAAAAAAAAGAAAAAGTTGTCAGAAACATTCTCCCAAACAGAAATCAATAAGAGCTTGTCTATTTGTACTCTTTCCTAAAAAAAGAAAAGGAGAGAAAAGAAGAAAAGAGAAGAGAGAAGAGAAAAAAGAAAAAGTGCCACAAATAAGCCAGGAAACAGCAATTACTTCAAAATGAAAACTGAGTAATTAGTAAGAAGAACAGAACTTCCCTTTTCTATCATTCAGAAGATAGATACTTGGCCTGAGACCCTAGCAGATATACATTTTTTCATGGTGTGTTCCCATTTCGTTTCCACTGATTGTAATCTGGCTACCAAAAGACTGCAAAAGAATTCAATATTAACATTCAGCTTTTACAGCACTATTTACAATAGCCAAGGCATGGAAGCAACCTAAATGTTCATCAACAGACAAACAGATGAAGAAGATGTGGTATATATACAATAGAATATTACTCAGCCATAAAAAAGAATGAAATATTGCCCTTTGCAGCAACATGGATGGACCTAGAGATTATCATACTAAGTGAAGTAAATCAGAGAAAAACAAATATCAAATGATATCACTTATATGTGGACTCTAAAAAAATGATACAAATAAACTTATTTACAAAACAGAAACAGACTGACAGACACAGAAAATGAATTTATGGTTACCAAAGGGGAAAGGAGGAGGGAGGGTAAATTAGTAGCTTGGGATTACTATATATAAAATAGATAAATAACAAGGATCTACTGTATAGCATAGGGAACTATATTCAATATCTTGTTATAGGCTATAATAGGAAAGAATCTGAAAAAAATTATATATAATACTGAATCACTTTGCTGTACACCAGAAACTAACATTGTAAATCAACTATACTTCAAGTTAAAAAAAAAAAGATTCAGCTTTCACAACTTAAATGTCCATCAACAGATGAATGGATAAGAAGATGTGGTATATATATACAATGGAATACTATTCAACCGTAAAAAGAATGAAACTTTTGCCATTTGCAGCAACATAAATGGACTTGGAGGGCATTATGCTAAGTGAAATAAGTTAGAGAAAGACAAATACTGCATGATATCACTTATATGTGGAATCTAAAAAATACAACGAACTAGTGAATATAACAAAAAAGAAGCAGGCTCACAGACAGAGAACAAACTAGTGGTTACCAGTGGGAAGAGGGAAGTGGGAGGGGCAAAATCAGGGGTAGGGGATTAAAAAGTACAAACTATTATGTATAAAATAAGCTACAAGGATATATTGTACAACACAGGGTATATATATTCTTTTTTTTTTTTAACATCTTTATTGGGGTATAATTGCTTTACAATGGTGTGTTAGTTTCTGCTTTATAACAAAGTGAATCAGTCATACATAAACATATGTTCCCATATGCCTTCCCTCTTGTGTCTCCCTCCCTCCCACCCTCCCTATCCCACCCCTCCAGGCTGTCACAAAGCACCGAGCCAATATCCCAACACAGGGTATATACCCACTATTTTGTAATAACTATAAATGGAGTACAACATTTAAAAATTGTGAATCACTATATTGTACACCTGTAACTTATATAACATTGTACATCAACTATATTTCAATTAAAAAAAAATAGATTCAGCTTTTAAAAGTCTAGGACTTCCCTGATGGCCCAGTGGTTAAGAATCCGCCTGCTAATGAAGGGGACACGGGTTCAAGCCCCGGTCTGGGAAGATCCCACATGCCACGGAGCAACTAAGCCCGTGTGCCACAACTACTGAAGCCCATGTGCCTCAAGCCCATGCTCTGCAACAAGAGAAACCACTGCAAAGAGAAGCCTGAGCACCGCAATGAAGAATAGCCCCGGCTCACTGCAACTAGACAGAGCCGGCAGGCAGCAACGAAGACTAACGCAGCCAAAAATAAATAAATAAATAAATTTATTTAAAAAAAAAAAAAAGAGTCTAATGTGGTTTACTTAGTTTTATCCTCTGGGTGGCCAATTAATACAGAAACATCTAAACATCTAATTAGGGACTTCCCTGGTGGTTAAGACTTTGCCCTCCGACGCAGGGGGTGCGGGTTCGATCCCTGGTGGGGGAACTAAGATCCCACATGCCTTGTGGCCAAAAAACCAAAACATAAAGCAGAAGCAACATTGTAACAAATTCAGTAAAGACTTTAAAAAGGGTTCATATCGGGCTTCCCTGGTGGCGCAGTGGTTGAGAGTTCGCCTGCCGATGTAGGGGACACGGGTTCGTGCCCCGGTCCGGGAAGATCCCACATGCCGCGGAGCGGCTGGGCCCGTGAGCCATGGCCTCTGAGCCTGCGCGTCCAGAGCCTGTGCTCCACAACGGGAGAGGCCACAACAGTGAGAGGCCCGCGTACCGCAAAAAAAAAAAAAAAAAGGTTCACATAAAGAAAAAATGGTTAAAAATGGTTCACATCAAAAAAAAACAACAACTTTGAACATCTAATTATACTGAACATAAAATTTTTTTTACAATAAAGAATAAAGGAGCACTTGGTTGTTATCTCTTTTTATCCATAAGAGTAATGTATTTATAGTGTTTCCCTATTTTTCTGGGAAAATAATTTTTTAAATTACATAATACTGATTTGGGGGAAAGTATCTCAACAGGGGTTTTTGTACGCACTGATGCCAAAAAAACCTCCCACAATTTTTACTCTAGGACACAGCTTGTGATGCTCTATAGCTATAAAATGGAATTCTGAATAAAAACAATGTGTCTTACAAATTAGGAATTTCAGAGTATAAATTCACTACTGCCTTTAAAATAAGACACTTGTAAACAAGTTGTCTACATATACTGAATTTATTTTGTTGGTGAATGTATTTCAGTTTATCTATTTCAAAATAACCCAGGTAGAATAGTCAATAGTCAATCTGCTATAGAAAAATCCGTCAAGTGACACTGAGGACAATATTTGTAAATAACTTACTTTTATTTTTCTTTTGAAAGAACATGTGCGTTGAGAGTTATGATTTATGCTAGAAATTGACACCATGATATGAACGCTTGAATAAACACCAAAGTTGCTTGAATTTTCTCCAGGGGCAAGCTAAATTAAATCTTGTGTTATCAGAGGTTACTCAGCTAAAGAAATGTGTGTGTTGCAATCCACTTCCCAGTTTTTCTTTCTGTCCAAATATGCCTTGATGAGTAATAAACCAAAGTACAACAAAAGGAACAAAAGATAACCCGTGGCACTGTGTACAGCAAGCATTCTCTGTCACTAGGGAATAGAAATATAACAAGCGTATCTGAAAAAAAAATTCCTGGACACAAATGGCAGTCATAATTAGTAAACAGGAATAGCAATAAAAAGACTTTACAGGGTTAGGGTCACAGGTCAAGGGCATCTTGGAAAGTAATTTACTTTGCTGCAGAAGGATCTTTGTCTCTGGTGAAAGCAGTTGGTACTGGCTAGCTTTCAGGGCCATCTGACCTTAGGGATATTGAGTATAATCTGAGTGGCCATTTTGTCATCATTATAGTACTAGATTTCTAAGTGAGGCAGAGGGGTTGCATGCTTAGGCACGGTGGCCAGGCATGCGGTGGGGCAGAATGTGGAGCAGCATACCAGAGACAGAGTGGTTACTTCCTTATGTATTGATACAAAATGTCCCATTTCACCCTTACTTCACTTGGGCTAAATCAAATTAACATTCACAAGCTGAATGTTAGTCCCTGCCTTTGAATAATTGTTCCCCTTCCTAATATTTTACAAATGCTAGCAATGGTTAAAATACGAATGCTAGTGCTTCCCTGGTGGCACAGTGGTTAAGAATCCTCCTGCCGATGCAGGGGACACTGGTTCGATACCTGTTCCGGGAAGATCCCACATGCCGCGGAGCAACGAAGCTCACGTGCCACAACTACTGAGCCTACGCTCTAGAGCCTGCTAGCCACAACTACTGAGCCCACGTGCCACAACTACTGAAGCCCGCGCGCCTAGAGCCCATGCTCTGCAACAAGAGAAACCACCGCAATGAGAAACCCGCACACCACAACGAAGAGTAACCCCAGCTCACCACCACTAGAGAAAGCCTGCGCACAGCAAAGAAGACCCAACATAGCCAAAAATTAAATTAAAAAAAAAAAAATACAAATGCTAGCAAGTGATTTTTGTAATTTTTTGGTGAAAAACATTTTTCCTATACTTTAAAAATTTTAATTCACTGTCAATCTCTCAAAATGGACAAGACTTTTACAAGGATTGCAACTACATTTTTCTTTTAACATTCATTTCTTTATGAAAGTTTCTATATTGCCACATTTTAATATTAATATCACGTGCTTTCCAAAATTGTTGTAGACTGTTGAACCATCACTACATTCTAAAGCATTCTTTATTGATCTATTATAACACAGTCAAAGTTCAGGGAAAAAAATTAAAGATAATACTAAGAACTTGACCCAGAAAAAAAAGAGATGAAGGAAAAGAGAGAGAAATTAAGAGACGTGGAGGCCAGATTGAGAGCATCTAACAGGCAATCCAGGAGTTGAGAATGGGGCGGTTGGCAAAGAGGCAATACTGGAAGAAATAAGGGCTGAAGATTTTTCCAGAATAGAAGAAAGACATAAGTTCTTCAGATTGGAAGTGCCCAAGTACTGAGCAGCTTCAATAAAAATAAGTCAGCCAACTGATAGCAGTGGTTACCTCTGAAAGGGTTGGGATTGGCACGATGCTCAAAGCAGATTTTAGCCTTAGCTGTAATGCATGCATTTTTTATAAGGAGACTGCATCTGTGTATTTCATATGCAACCGGGAGCTCTTTTTTTTTTTTTTTTTTCGGGAGCTCTTTTTAAAAGAACCTAACCAGACTGAAATGTTGAGTTTCTTACTGGGAGACCAATCAGCTGGAAGCCGGGGAGAGGAGTCTTGAGTGAGCAGCCACTTGGATGACCACCTGGGTGTCTGCCCTGGAGATGCTGATGCCTGGGGCAGACAGAGCCATGGAAAAGTACACTGTGGAAACTCTCAAAATAGACGGAGACATCAAGTGCTGGCAGCAGCAGCTCCTGTTCATCATCATGCGGATGATAATGCCAGGTGGTTAACAAGCAGTAGCTGATCCGAATCTCACTACACTCCAGCAAGGCTGGGCTCTCGCGATTTTCATGTTAGAGATAAGGAATCTAAGGCTTAGAAAGATTAATGTACTTGCTCGAGGATAAAGTTATACATTAGCAGTCACCATAGCCAACACTGAACTGAATGCTCACTACAAAGCAGGCACTGAGAACTTGTTATATGCATGTATTAACTCATTTAATCCTCACAACAACCCTGTAAGACAGTACTAGGTTATCCCATTTTACAGGTGAAAAAACTGAAGCCCAGATGTGTTAAGACCCTTATCGAAGCAAGTAGGTGGTAGAGCTAGGATTTGAACTTCAGCTGAACAGAGCCTATGCCCTTAATTTCATAATATTTTGTATATGTGCTGAGGACACAGAATAGGCTAGGAAATAATCTGCACTTGAGGATGAGGGGTTCAGGTTGGAGCAAGGCAGGATACTTGTGAGTGGGTATTAAAGGGTGAATAGGATTTTGCCAGGGAGAACTGAGGAGGAGATAAAGCCTGAGCAGGGTGGCCAGGGGTGGTGGTGGGGGGGGAGTGTGGGCAGGAAGGGAGTGTCCCATTGAGGGGAGGGCCTCTGATGTATTGTACTTGAGTTTTAGTCTTAGACGGCAAGGAAAAAGAAACCCACCTGTTTCTTTATCTGTTTTATGGAGAAGATAAAGGGACCTACCTTAAGGGTCTATTGGGAAGATTAAATGAGATTATACACTGAAAACATTTTCACAGTGCCTGGTACATCATAAATCTCAACACACATCAGTTATAATTATTAATTATTACATAAGTAAGTGTAGTTGCCCTCACACATTTCTATATTAGGCACAGATCTTTATTTCAAATGATGGAAACCCAGATCAGACAAATGTTTTGGGTTTTGTTTTGGAAGACTCACTTGGCCATGGAAAGTACAGCGGTCCAGGGACTTCCCTGGTGGCACAGTGGTTAAGAATCAGCCTGCCAATGCAAGGGACACGTGTTCAATCCCTGGTCCAGGAAGATCCCACATGCCGTGGAGCAACTAAGCCCGCGTGCCACAGCTACCAAGCCCTCATGCTGCAACTACTGAAGCCTGCGCGCCTAGAACCCGTGCTCCACAACAAGAGAAGCCACTGCAATGAGAAGCCCCATGCACCGCAACAAAGAGTAGCCCCCGCTTTCCACAGCTAGAGAAAGCCCATGCGTAGCAAAGAAGACCCAACACAGCCAAAAGTAAATTAAAACAAAAAAGAAACAGACTCCGCGATTCCAATGCAGGGGGGAGTGGGTTTGATCCCTGGTCAGGGAATAAGATCCTACATGCTGCACAGTGCAGCCAAAAGATTAAAAAAGAAAGTACAGGGGTCCAGCTTGCACTGGATTCAGGGACAGCCGACTCACAGGGCTCAGACACTGCCAAGTCTCTCATCTCTGCCTCTCTTTGCCTGAACGCTACTGTTTCAAACATATGTTGGGATCACGGTGGCCAGCAGCTATAGAATCTCCCATCTTTACCACCCAGGAGAAAGTTAGAGTTGTTCTTTCTAGCTCTGCATCTAAACAGTCTTGCGGAGGCTCTGATATAACATGGCCAGGGAGTTGGGGGCCTGTAAGACTAGGGAGCCCCCATTTGAAACACATGGTTTATGTGGGGGACAGAGATAGGACCATTTCCCAGAAGAGTGAGATGTAGTTCTGAAACAGGAGGGAAGGGGGGCAGGGCACAACCCTTAAAAGAATGACATAGCCATAGAACGTGACAAAAACTGGTCAGAACCAACTAGGTCCAAGACAGTGGAAGATTTGACTTCCAGTGGACCTTGACCCTCATTATACACTCATTGTTATACATTAGCATAAGCTAAGTGACATACCCGCCAGCGCGCCATGACAGTTCAGAGGCTGACCATCAAAGATCAAACAGTGGGTGGTGGCCCAATTCCTGGAAATCCCCAGCCCTTCCCCTAAATAGTTGGAATAATCCTCCCACTCATTAGCCTGATAAATTACCCAGCCCATAAAAACTAACCACATATTTCAGGGTCTCTTGCCTTCTGAAATGGCCCACACTTGTCTGTGGAGTGTGTTTCTCCCATGGTCCCTCTCACTTTCCGAGACGTCCCCATGCTCTGGGGCTGCTGTTGCCTTTTGAGACAGACTTTATTCCATCTATGGAATGTACATCTCTATAAATTAATCCACTTCTTACCTATCACGTTGTCTCTCACTAAATTCTTTCTGCAACAAGACATAAAGAGCCTGAATTTCATTAAGTTCTGAGACCAGGTGTGTGATCTCAATTAAAAGACAGTGGGTTCAGGGGACTTCCCTGGTGGTCCAGTGGTTAAGACTCCATGCTCCCAAAGCAGGGGGCCCAGATTCAATCCCTGGTCAGGGAACTAGATCCCGCATGCTGCAAGTAAAGATCCCGAATGCCACAGCGAAGATCCCATGTGTCGCAACTAGGACCTGGCGCAGCCAAATAAATACAAAAAAAAAAAAAAAAGGAAAGTGGGTTCAAGTCCCATTCTGGGTTCTGGCTGGGCTTGAGTCCTGGCCCGTGGGTTCAAGCCCCGATATGAGTTGTACAGTTTCACTTGTACATCATGCTTTTTGCGTAGTAACAAAGTCAATGTCCTTTGCTTACCAAGATTTAACATCACAACCAGACTCTGTGTGTGCATGCCTGTGGAAAACTTGTTTTTCTCTCTGGAATCTTGTAACATCTTTTTTTTCCTATTGTTCTGAAATTTCCTGCCGATGTAACGTGGCATGGAGTGATTTTCATCTAATTTTCTGGGAACTCAGTGGACCTCACTATGGTAACTAGTGTTCTTCAGAGTTCCTGAATTGTTTCTTTGAGGATTTCCTCTGCTCTGATTTCCTCTCTTCTTTCCGGAACTCCTGAAACTCAGACCTTCTAGGGTGGCCCTCTAATTTTCTGATAATTCCTCTCTTATTTTCCATCTCTTTGATGTTTAGCTCTACTTTCTGTGACATTCCCATAACAACGTTCTTTCCAACTCTTCTGTTCTCATTTTCATTGCTATTATCATCATTTTCATTCCAAAAGCTGTTTTACATGTGTGTACAACATCATTTGACACAGGGGAAAGAAAGGTTTGAATTTTTTTTTTTGGTCATGTCGCACAGCTTGCAGGAACTAAGGTTCCTTGACCAGGGATAAAACCTGGGCCCCTGCAGTGAGAGTTCTGAGTCCTAACCACTGGACTGCAAGGGAATTCCCAAAAAGGTTTGAATTTTTAAAAGCATCTCCACATGCAAAATAAAGAACAAAGTTCTTTTTACGAGACTGGTTTTCAGAGTATTGGGTCCAGCTCATGAAGGTAGTTTCAACTTCACACAATTAATGGCTGAAAGCAAGATGCCTTTGTGCAATGGCCCAAGTGCTGATTTTACTGGCTTGCATGGAATTAGTGAAAATTGCATTTTGGACCAAGAGAAACATCATGTTTTTGTTTGTTTGTTTGTTTATTTTTTATAAATTTATTTATTTTATTTATTTATTTTTGGCTACTTTGGTTCTTCGTTGCTGCAGGCGGCTTTCTCCAGTTGCGGCGAGCAGGGGCTGCTCCTCGTTGCAGTGCGTGGGCTTCCCATTGTGGTGGCTTCTATTGTTGCGGAGCAGGGCCTCTAGGCGCACGGTCCTCAGTAGATGTGGCACGTGGGCTCAGTAGTTGTGGCTCGCGGGCTCTAGAGCGCAGGCTCAGCAGTTATGGCGCACGGGGTAGTCGTTCTGCGGCATGTGGGATCTTCCCAGGCCAGGGTTCGAACCCGTGTCCCCTGCATTGACAGGCGGATTCCTAACCACTGTGCCACCAGGGAAGCCCTGAAACACCATGTTTAGAAGCAAAAGGAAATGGGAAAGATATCACTTTAGACTAATACTGTGCCATTAGCTGGACATTGACAACATGTCAGACGATTTAGCATTAGTCCAGAAAAATGTTAAATACGATAAAGTTTTCATTGTAGATTGATGATCCTACAGACTGTAGTAATTGTTGTATTTATGTGGTACCAGTTAGAATCCCAAAAGAGTAAAGTCTGGAAGAACTTCTGAAGTTCCAAGACAATCTGCTGGAGATGAAATATTCAAAACGGTAATAAAGGCTTTGAAACTCATGAGCTATTTGGAAACACTGGGTGAGTCTGGGTACTGATGGCCAGGCAGGAAGCAGGCAGCTCTACATCAGGAATTCCTTCTGGGAAACCTGCAAGTCAGGTAATGCTTGTCTTATTTGTAAGGAAGCTTTTCTGTATGAGCTTGCAGAAGTTTGCCCATAGATCTGAATCCCACATTAAATGAGGTTAGCAGAAATGATGGATCTAAGGAATACAAACTGCTGCAATCTCTTCTGCTTAGGATCGGGATACCACTTCTGAGATTTCATATCAGAGTACACGGCTTCCAGGGACAAGTTTATAGCTCAAAGAAAGACCTTTTTTTTTTTTTTTTTTTTTTTTTTTTTTTTTTGCGGGCCTCTCACTGTTGTGGCCTCTCCCATTGCGGAGCACAGGCTCCAGACGCGCAGGCTCAGCGGCCATGGCTCACGGGTCCAGCCGCTCTGTGGCATGTGGGATCCTCCTGGACCGGGGCACGAACCTGTGTCCCCTGCATCAGCAGGCGGACTCTCAAAACCATTGTGCCACCAGGGAAGCCCCTCAAAGAAAGACTTTTTTTTTGTGAATAATTCTTACTTTTCAGATTTGTCAAAGGTTATTATTATCTTTGAGAAGGTTTTATTCATTTGACTTTTTTTTTTTTGAAAACCTGATTGATCTTAATTAAAAATTGCAAAGATGGCATGAAACTAGTTAACCAGTATTGACGAAAATGTTCATAAAGTTAAGGCATAATTGAACTTTGGGAAACAGATTGAAAATGATACGTTGGTGGTATGTGAAATAGGAGAAGAGTCTGAGGGTCTTACGCTTCTCAAAGAGCATTTCAACAAGCCTCCAGTTCCTAGCCCCACCCTCGCTCCTAAGCCAGAGCCACCTGGTTCTACCGTTTCCTGAGCTTTGTGGGAATGCTGCAGTGAAATTAGGTGGCTTCTCAGCTGTGCCCTGGCTGGTTTAGATTCAGCTCAATCACCTTTCTTCTCATTTTAGTTAGAAGAAACACATATTGAAGTGTGCGTACATTCTGCCATATTTAACTAGAAATAGTGATTTTTCAAACTCTTTTTTTTTTTTAACCAGAGAACCTTTTTTTTTTTTTTCCAGGGGGAAGTCACTTCAAAGTCCAATTTATGAAAGAGAAAAAGTGGAGTTGCTTTGGTTGGGGTAGGAATGAGGCTGTTTCCACATGGGATATTTTCTATTTCTGAGTCCCTTAATCCCTGACCAAGGATTCATTTGACCCAGTTTGACTCAATTAATTGGCAGCAATAATGTGATTTTTATGAGCCAGGCCTTGTGCTAATTCCTGAGGATACAGATGTGGACAACAAAGTCCTTGCCTCAGGGAGTTTATGGGCCAGTGGCAGAGACAGATGGATAATAAAGAATGACGAGGTTGCAGCTTCCTGAAATGAGATGTGGAGTGGGCATTCATTTTTTTCCTAATGGAAACCCAATCAAACTAGCTTAAGCAGAAAGGGTGGGAGTGGGTGAACCTGAACTGGTGTTCATCGGAATGACACAAGTGCATGTGATGGTTTCCCAGGGCAAGACGTGGGGCTGGAGGCCCTGGACCCAGAAACCGGCACAGCTGTCTCTGGCAGTCACGTGGGCTTTCTGGTTGCTGGTTTCTCTTTCTCTGCTAGTCATCCTTGGAGTCATCCTTTTTTTCCTTTTTTTGGACGCACTACAAGGCTTGCAGGATCTTAGTTCCCTGACCAGGAATTGAACCTGGGACCTCACAGTGAAAGCGTAAATCTGAACATGTCACTCCTCTGTTCCAAACTTCCCAGTGGCATTTCTCATTCATAAGGCCCTACAGATGCAGCCCCGATGGCTTATCCAGCTCACTCCCACCCCGGGCCTCTGCCTGGACTGTTCTTCTCCCAAGGACCACTGGGCTGGCTGCCTATCTTCTTTCAGAGCTCTAGTCAAACATCACCTTCTTGCTGAAGACTTTCCTGGACGCCTTAACCAACATTTCAGTTCTTGCCCCAATACTTCTTTCTACCCCTCTTCCCAGCTTTATTATTTTTTCTTCTTAGCTCTGAACATCATCTAACTTTTATTTTTCTTATTCATCTTGCTTACTGTCTCTCCCCCACTAACCAAGAGAGCACGGATTTTTGATTTCATGGTTCACTTACGTATCTCCAGCACAGGGAATCATGCCTGACACACTGTTGCTGCTCAATAAATATTTATCAGATCAAAGGAAGTCTGGTCCCTCTTTACTCTCAGTAGCTTCTCTTCTCCCGTGTCCCTTCCTCTTCTTCCTCCTGCTTCTCTTCCTTTCCTCCTCCTCTTCTGCCTTCTTGCTTCTGGAGGTAAACTGCTGGGTCAGTTCTGGAGCTCTATGATAAATTCCAGCTTCTCAGCTCAAGGACTCTGCCTGACCCAGTTTGAGTCAGCTGTTGTGCCCTGGACCAATCAGCTATGGTCACTGGGGTGGGATCATATACACACCCTGCTCTGTGGTGGGGGTCAGTTCTCAGAGAATCCAGGCTGGACACATGGCCCCAAATGTCTCTATGAATGGGAAGAAGCAACAGAAAATTTCTCTAGAAAACAGAAGCTGCTATATCCATTTTCTTAAAGCAGAAAAAAAAAAAAAAATTAAAACCCCCCAAAAAACCAACTTTGTGTTTTTGGTTCCTTTTACATTTGTGGCAAAAATGCAAGTCAAGTCTCCTGCCACATTCAACTTCCCCACTGACTTAAGCTGCCCTGGTTCCCACAGTCCTTCTGAGGCTGTCCTGGCCAGAGAGGAATGGCAGGGATGGTTCCCTGGCCCCAGGAAAACCAATCCTTTTGTTGGGTTGAAACAAAGGAGACTCTTTCCCAGGAACTTGAGTGAAGAGACCCACAAACAACGGTCAGTAGGTGCTGGGCTCCAGAAAAGGTCCTGATGTGGAGGCAAGACCTTGATGGGTCCAGGGGCACCTGAACTGGGGTGGGGGTGAGGGGGCAAAGTGATGGGAGGGCAGCAACTAGCTGTGAGTGGTTGTCATTGATGTGTAGAGAGGAGTGGCCCGGGGTGGAGGGGAAGCCCAAGAGCAAAGCAGAGACAAGAGACAGCCTTGCCTCAGAGAGAGAGAGACGGAGACAAGCTGCCTGCTGACGTCCAGCTCCTCCTCACCATCACTCGGCAGCCAGTTGTTGAGCATCTCTTCCTTGCCCTGGGCTGCGCTAGTCACTAGGGATGCGAGTGAACAAGACAGAAGGGGCTGCCCTTGTGGAGCTCGCACTCCAGTGGGAGATAAAAATATGAAACAGAGAGTCATGGGATAATCAATTCATTAATTAGAAGCATAATCACCAATGTGAATTAATGACAAGACAAACTATTTATGCGTGCTCCAAAGTAAAACACAGAGTGCTATAAAGACAGAGGACATGGGATGTCACTCAGCCTGGGACCCCAGGGGAGGCTTTTCTGCCAGGACCTCATAGATAAGTAGGAGTTAGCTAGGCAAAGAGGGAAGGGGAAGAATATTCTAGAAAGAAGAGATGGGCTGTGCAAAGGCACTGAGGCAATAAAGGGTATGGCACATTCTAGCAACTGAGTAGAGTCCACTGTGGCTGGAGTGTCATGCACAAGTGGAGGAGAGCGTGAAATGAGATGGAAGTGGTAGGTGAGGCTATATGAGGCCACCCCTGTAGCCGAGGAAGGAGTTTGGATTTTATTCCTCCAAGTGCAGCGGGAAGCATTACTTCAAGGGCTCTATCAGGGGAGTAGCATGTCACAGGCAGTTTAGGAAGGTCACCCTGGAGGCAGGTCTAGATGTGCTGACATGGACATTCAAGACAGATCTTTAAAGAAAAAAGGCAGGTTGCCAAATGCAACACACAGAGTGATCCCAGTTATGAAAAACAAGCAAACAAAATACAAGTCTGAGTGAAAACACATAGTCGAAGGTCTGAAAGGACACACATATAATCAACAGCACCGTTTGCCCTCTCAGGGAGCAGTGGACTTGGGACTTAGGAAATTAATCATTGCTCTGTGCCCAGTTTTGTTTGAATTTTACAGGGATACTAAAGTAAATGTCTGGGGCTTCCCTGGTGGCGCAGTGGTTGGGGGTCCGCCTGCCGATGCGGGGGATGCGGGTTCGTGCCCCGGTCCGGGAGGATCCCGCGTGCCGCGGGGCGGCTGGGCCCGTGAGCCATGGCCGCTGAGCCTGCGCGTCCGGAGCCTGTGCTCCGCGACGGGAGAGGCCGCAGCGGTGAGAGGCCCGCGTACCGCAAAAAAAAAAAAAAAAAGAGTAAATGTCTATTACTTGTTTAATTCAATAAATAAATAAATGAATTCTGTTTTAATAAAAGCAAAGAAACAAATAGGTGGGTTTTTCCAGAAGCAGATCTCAAGATAAAGATTCTTCTACAAGTGATTTACTACCAGGAGAAACTGGTTAAGGGAGCATGGGAAGCAGGTCAAGGAAGGGGAAGACGGCAAACAAGGATGTGATTTCAGACAAAATCCTGAGGTGGCTGTAGCATCTGCTTGACCCTTGAGGGAATTCTGGAGTGGAAGTACAGCCTCTAAGTTGTCTGGGCCTGAGGCGAGGGAGCTGGGCTGCCATTTCCGTTCTGATCAGTCCTGCCCACATAGGGTAGGGGTGTGGGGTATGAAGCCAGGGCTGGAACTTAAGCTTCCAGGTACTTCTAGCTCCCTGGAAGGCAAAGCAGCCCCAGCAGCTGAGTCCAATCTTCCAGAGCAGGCTCTCAGGGATGGGCCATTGGAAACTATATCACCAGCACCCAAAGCAGGGGAGATGCACACAGAAAAGGATAAGTGGGAATCTAGATTTAACATCAACAGTGTCCACTACAACGTTAAAAAAATTTTTTAATAGGTAATATGTACAGCGCAGAGTAACTAAGCCCATGCTCCACAACTCCTGACCCTGCGCTCTAGAGCCCACGAGCCACAACTACTGAGCCCACGTGCCACAGCTACGGAAGCCCGCATGCCTAGAATCCATGCTCCGCAACAAGAGAAGCCACCGCAATGAGAAGCCCGCGCACCACAACGAAAAGTAGCCCCCACTCACCGCAACTAGAGAAAGCCCGTGTGCAGCAACAAAGACCCGATGCAGCCAAAAATAAATTTATTTTTTTTTAAAAAAGGTAATATGTATACACGGTATGTTCCCAGAGCTATTCTGTACATGTACAAGCTTGTATGTATATATTTCCTACCCTCTTTAAAAAAGAAAAGAAAACAAATAGTAGCATACACTGCATATTGTTTCTTCCTTTCCTTATTCCACATCCTGGAGATGGCACATGGCAGTACGTTTAGATACATCTCATCCACTTCAGTGACACAGTATTATATTATATGAGCAGACTTTAAGTATTTGAGGGCTTAACATTTGGATTATACCTGGCCTTTACTATAACAAAAAAACTGCAATGAATCTTCCTTGTATATGTC
This sequence comes from Aethalodelphis obliquidens, assembly GCF_003676395.1. NCBI lineage: Eukaryota > Metazoa > Chordata > Mammalia > Artiodactyla > Delphinidae > Aethalodelphis > Aethalodelphis obliquidens. Next base: position 28,347,795 of record NW_020837953.1, on the reverse strand, counting down.
TTTATGTACATGTTAGATCTGTAAGTCAGATTTGTAGATGTAGACTTTTTTTTTACATCTTTTTTAAAAAAATTTATTTATTTATTTATTTATTTATGGCTGCGTTGGTTCTTAGTTGCTGCGTGCAGGCTTTCTCTATTTGCAGTGAGTGGGGGCTACTCTTCATTGCAGTGCGTGGGCTTCTCATTGTGGTGGCTTCTCTTGTTGTGGAGCACAGGCTCTAGGCACGCAGGCTTCAGTAGTTGTGGCACGTGGGCTTCAGTAATTGTGGCACGTGGGCTCAGTAGTTGTGGCTTGCGGGTCCTATAGTGCAGGCTCAGTAGTTGTGGTACATGGGCTTAGTTCCTTCGCAGCATGTGGGATTTTCCCGGACCAGGGATCAAACCCATGTCCCCTGCATTAGCAGGCGGATTCTTAACCACTGCGCAACCAGAGAAGTCCCTTTTAACATCTTTATTATAGTTGCTTTACAATGTTGTGTTAGTTTCTGCTGTATAACAAAGTGAATCAGTTATACATATACATATGTCCCCATATCTCTTCCCTCTTGCATCTCCCTCCCACCCTCCCACCCTCCCTATCCCACCCCTCTAGGTGGTCACAGAGCACCCAGCTGATCTCCCTGTGCTTTGCGGCTGCTTCCCACTAGCTATCTATTTTATATTTAGTAGTGTATATATGTCCATGCCACTCTCTCACTTCGTCCCAGCTTACCCTTCCTCCTCCCCATATCCTCAAGTCCATTCTCTAGTAGGTCTGTGTCTTTATTCCCCTCTTGCCCCTAGGTTCTTATGACTTTTTTTTTTTTTTTTAGATTCCATATATATGTGTTAGCATACAGTATTTGTTTTTCTCTTTCTGACTTACTTCACTCTGTATGACAGTCTCTAGGTCCATCCACCTTGCTACAAATAACTCAATTTCATTTATTTTATGGCTGAGTAATATTCCATTGTATATATGTGCCACATCTTCTTTATCCATTCATCTGTTCATGGACACTTAGGTTGCTTCCATGTCTTGGCTATTGTAAATAGAGCTGCAATGAACATTTGGTACATGACTCTTTTTGAGTTATGGTTTTCTCAGGGTATATGCCCAGTAGTGAGATTGCTGGGTCGTATGGTAGTTCTATTTGTAGTTTTTTAAGGAACCTCCATACTGTTCTCCACAGTGGCTATATCAGTTTTCATTCCCACCAACAGTGCAAGAGGGTTCCCTTTTCTCCACACCCTCTCCAGCATTTACTGTTTGTAGATTTTTTGATGATGGCCATTCTGACCGGTATGAGATGATATCTCATTGTAGTTTTGATTTGCATTTCTCTAACGATTAATGATGTTGAGCATCCTTTCATGTGTTTGTTGGCAATCTGTATATCTTCTTTGGATAAATGTCTATTTATGTCTTCTGCCCATTTTTGGATTGGGTTGTTTGTTTTTTTGATATTGAGCTGCATGAGCTGCTTGTAAATTTTGAGATTAATCCTTTGTCAGTTGGTTCATTTGCAAATACTTTCTCCCATTCTGAGGGTTGTCTTTTCGTCTTGTTTAGGGTTTCCTTTGCTGTGCAAAAGCTGTTAAGTTTCATTGTCCCATTTGTTTATTTTTGTTTTTATTTCCATTTCTCTAGGAGGTGGGTCAAAAAGAATCTTGCTGTGATTTATGTCATAGAGTGTTCTGCCTATGTTTTCCTCTAAGAGTTTGATAGTGTCTGGCCTTACCTTTAGGACTTTGATCCATTTTGAGTTTATTTTTGTGTATGGTGTTAGGGAGTGTTCTAATTTCGTTCTTTTACATGCAGCTGTCCAGTTTTCCCAGCACCACTTATTGAAGAGGCTGTCTTTTCTCCAGTGTATATTCTTGCCTCATTTATCAAAGATAAGGTGACCATATGTGCGTGGGTTTATCTCTGGGCTTTCTATCCTGTTCCATTGATCTATCTTTCTGTTTTTGTGCCAGTACCATACTGTGTTGATGACTGTAGATTTGTAGTATAGTCTGAAGTCAGGGAGCCTGATCCCTCCAGCTCCATTTTTCTTTCTCAAGATTGCTTTGGCTATTCGGGGTCTTTTGTGTCTCCATACAAATTGTGAAGTTTTTTGTTCTAGTTCTGTGAAAAATGCCAGTGGTAGTTTGATAGGGATTGCATTGAATCTGTAGATTGCTTTGGGTAGTATAGTCATTTTCACAATGTTTATTCTTCCAATCCAAGAACATGGTACATCTCTCCATCTATTTGTGTCATCTTTAATTTCTTTCATCAGTGTCTTATAATTTTCTGCATATAGGTCTTTTGTCTCCTTGGGTAGGTTTATTCCTAGATATTTTATTCTTTCTGTTGCAATGGTAAATGTGAGTGTTTTCTTAATTTCACTTTCAGATTTTTCATCATGTGTATAGGAATGCAAGAGATTTCTGTGCATTAATTTTGTATCCTGCTACCTTACCAAATTCATTGATTAGCTCTAGTAGTTTTCTGGTAGCATCTTTAGGATTCTCTATGTTTAGTATCATGTCATCTGCAAACAATGACAGCTTTACTTCTTCTTTTCTGATTTGGATTCCTTTTATTTCTTTTTCTTCTCTGATTGCTGTGGCTAAAACTTCCAAAACCTTGTTGAATAATAGTGGTGAGAGTGGGCAACCTTGTCTTGTTCCTGATCTTAGTGGAAATGGTTTCAGTTTATCACCTCTGAGGACGATGTTGGCTGCGGGTTTGTCATATATGGCCTTCATTATGTTGAGGAAAGTTCCCTCTGTGCCTACTTTCTGGAGGGTTTTTATCATAAATGGGTGTTGAATTGTGTCAAAAGCTTTTTCTGCATATATTGAGATGATCATATGGTTTTTCTCCTTCAATTTTTTAGTATGATGTGTCACATTAGTTGATTTGCATATATTGAAGAATCCTTGCATCCCTGGGATAAATCCCACTTGATCATGGTGTATGATCCTTTTAATGTGCTGTTGGGTTCTGTTTCCTAGTATTTTGTTGAGGATTTTTGCATCTATGTTCATCAGTGATATTGGCCTGTAGTTTTCTTTTTTGTGACATCTTTGTCTAGTTTTGGTATCAGGGTGATGGTGGCCTCGTAGAATGAGTTTGGGAGTGTTCCTCCCTCTGCTATATTTTGGAAGAGTTTGAGAAGGATAGGTGTTAGCTCTTCTCTAAATGTTTGATAGAATTCGCCTGTGAAGCCATCTGGTCCTGGGCTTTTGTTTGTTGGAAGATTTTTAATCACAGTTTCAATTTCAGTGCTTGTGATTGGTCTGTTCATATTTTCTATTTCTTCCTGGTTCAGTCTCAGAAGACTTCTGCATTTCTAAGAATTTGTCCATTTCTTCCAGGTTGACATTGACTTTTGACACATCATCTCATCATGGTATCTTTCCCAGACAGGAAAGGAAGGGAACTGTTTGTAGTTGAGTACCTACTAGGCCCTTGACATCTATTATCTAAATTGGTCCATGGTGTTGTGTTTACTCCCCACCTCTCACATCCATTCCACATCCAGGTGATGCAGCCGAGCTGGTCATGATAATTCTACCCCCCTCGACCACGATGGCTCAAGAATGATCATGGGAACAAATTCTGTCCTGACAGGGCTCTGCTGGTGGGCTTCTGGGTAATGTTTTCTCCAAAGAGAGACTCACAGGATGGTGTGGATCCCCTCTCCCCCTGGACGTAAGGGCTGGAACTGTAGCTCCATCTTTCAACTGGCCTGAGGATGAAGCCAACACTAAGATTGGCAGATCAGAGAGATGGGCAGAACTTGGGACCTGGATGGCATTGTGGAATCATCAGCCAACCTGGAAGCCCTCCCAAGTCTGGGCCTTGTTTAATGTGAAGTAATAAACATCCTTATCCTTTAAGCCAGTTTGAGTTGGGTTATCTGTTCTGTGCAACAGAATGCAGTGCAACTGATTCATACCAATATTGTCAACAGCCCTTCATCACACAGGTAGGCTGCTGAATTTGGATCAAAACATAAAATGCTTTTACTGTGCTTTACCTGAGGATACATACAGTTACCATGATGTCTGGCAGACAGATGGCTGAGAGGTGTAACAACTTCAGCTGATGCCCAGTAGAGATCCTGTCTGGACTGTAACATGCAAGACGTTAGCCTTCTGAGTATGAGAGAACACGGTGAAAGTGGGAATTGTTCTTCTCCAACAGTAAAACAGTTCTAAAGGCACCTGACCCAGCATGATACCTGTGAGTGTTTTGTAGACATCATGCAATGTCAAGGTTCTGTGGTTATATTGCACTGTAATTACTTCTAATTTGCATGGTGTGATCATCAGTCTTTACATTCTTTCAAGGTTGCTACCAAAAGTTCTTTAAATTTAAAATGTGAAGGGACTTCCCTGGTGGTGCAGTGGTTAAGAATCCGCCTGCCAATGCAGGGGACACGTGTTTGAGCCCTGGGCTGGGAAGATCCCACATGCCACAGAGCAACTAAGCCCGTGTGCCAAAACTACTGAGCCTGAGCTCTGGAGACCACGAGCCACAATTACTGAGCTCACGAGCCACAACTACTGAAGCCCGTGGGCCTAGAGCCCGTGCTCCGCAACAAGAGAAGCCACCGCAATGAGAAGCCCACGCACCCCAACGAAGAGTAGCCCCCGCTCGTCGCAACTAGAGAAAGCCTGCATGCAGCAACGAAGACCCAACGCGGCCAAAAATAAATAAATAAAATAAATTTTAAAAAAATGTGAAATAAACATAAAAAGGTCAAGACTGAACCACTGCTATATAACAATGCTGTGAGTTAGCAATAGAGGCTCAAAGAGCTCAGTGTCAGACCCTGGGCTTGAGCTCAGACATGTTTGCCTCCAAAATCTTGCCTCTTTCCAGTACAAACTGTAGGCACAACTTTCCAGGTTCAACTACATAAAGTCATAATGGAATGGCCAGAATTTTTTGAAGAAGACTTGTTGCACTGGCCTGCCCAATACTCCTTCCCTATCCTTTTGGGGATAAAAACCTTTTTTATAAGGATCTATTCTATGTGGTTTGACTGATTCTAACTCACCTATTCCTGCATGACAGGGGTGGGCACATGACCATGCCTTGCCCAACGGAGTATCCTATTGGCCTAGCCTCAGTGATTGGATCAGGGAAAGAATGGGCTCTTGCCTCTAGGTGAGTCAAATGAGTGTTCCTGAGAGATTTTCTCCCAGAACTTTTTTTTTTTTTTAACATTTGAATTGTGTCATATTTAATTCTGCATGCTCATGTAAGTCAGCAAAATATTCCATATATCATTTAAGTTGTCACTTACTTTTTTTTTTTACATCTTTATTGGACTATAATTGCTTTACAATGGTGTGTTAGTTTCTGCTTTATAACAAAGTGAATCAGTTATACATATACATATGTTCCCATATCTCTTCCCTCTTGCATCTCCCTCCCTCTCACCCTCCCTATCCCACCCTCTCCCAGAAATTTTGGAGAAAATTACCTCTTTTCCTTGAAGTTGCTAAGCTAAATCTTGGACTGCTGGAGGCCGTCATACTTCCCACTTAGACATCCTGTAAGACAAGAGGAATGGAAGGTATCATTTGAGCTCCTGGATCCAGCCATACCTGAAGCCAATAGTGTCATATTTCTAGTGTTCTAATCTCATTTTTCTTCAACTTATTTGATCTGAGTTTCTGCTCCTTTCAAGAGAATCAGTCCTATCATACATCACAACCTACAATACTGACACATGTGCTCCTTGAGTCTCTCAAATATATGAAGAGATTTTTACGTGTAACTCAGGGTCAATACTAAGAACTTGCTTGAGAACATTTGGATGTCATTCATTTTGCATAGGTAACTTTTGGGGGTGATGTAAATAGGTGGATGGGATTCTGACCCCTTGAAGGTTCCTTTGGAGTATAAGGCCTCACCCTGATCCATGGAACTAAAAAGGCCTTGGATCCTCCTTTATGGTAGAGCAAAAAGAATTGAGTGCCAGCCAGGAAGGTGATATTAGGCAGAAGGGAGGGGGGAAGGGCATAGTTTACAGTCATTGTCCAGTAGGGTTAATTGCACAAGCTTCAGGGTTAGTGACTCTGTCTGAATCCCATCTCTACCTCTTAATCTCTGTATGGCCCTGGGAAGTTCACTTTCCCTCTCTAAACCTCAGTTTTCTCAACTGCAAAATTGGGTTAATTATAGTGGCAATCCCATAGATTTTTTTTAAGGATTAATGAAATAATGCACATAAGCTAAGACTCACTTCATTTCCAAGTGATAGAACCCCAAATCAAACTCTCTTTAATCATAAAAAAGAATTCATTGGCTCATATAACTGAAAAGTCCAGGAGGGACAGTGTCAGGCATAGCTGGATCTAGGGGCTCAAATGATGTCATCAAAAGCAACTCTCGGGGCTTCCCTGGTGGCGCAGTGGTTGAGAGTCTGCCTGCCGATGCAGGGGACACGGGTTCGTGCCCCGGTCTGGGAAGATCCCACATGCCGCGGAGCGGCTGGGCCCGTGAGCCATGGCCGCTGAGCCTGTGCGTCCGGAGCCTGTGCTCCACAAGGGAAGAGGCCACAGCAGTGAGAGGCCCGCGTAACAAAAAAAAAAAAAAAAAGCAACTCTCTAGTCTCTGCTTTCTTTCTTGTATTTTATTTTATTTATTTGGCCATGCCACACAGCATGTGGGATCTTAGTTCCCTCACCAGGTATTGAACCCACAACCCCTGCATTGGAAGGGCAGAGTCTTAACCACTGGACCACCAGGGAAGTCCCTCTGCTTTCTTTTGCTCGGCTCCATTCCGAAATGAGCCATGCCAAATCACTCTATTTTTCACCACAGCTACTACCCTAGTCCAAAGCACCATTGTTTCTACCCTGATGACTATAACAGCCTCCCAACTGGTCACCCTTCTTCATACACCCCTACCCCTCACTCCCAGTCTCAACTCCACAGAGTGCTCTTTAAAGAGCATGAGTCATTACATGACTCCCCTGCCCAAAACCTTCCAAAGATCCTTGGAGTAAAATCCATATCCCTCTCTAAGGCCCACCCGGCCCTTCAAGACTGGCCTCTGCCTGACCCCCTGACCTCATCTCCTGCTTCCCTTCTCTCTCACTGTACTGTACTGGCCTTCTTCCCATTTTTCCTCATGCTGGGGGTGTTCCCTCTGCCAGGAACTTAGCCCTGTACCTTGTTCCCTAACTTAATACAAAACTCAGCTTCCTTGATCTCATCTCTCCAGTCTTCCTTCCTCACAATTCCAAGTCCAGTAAGAAAAAGAGAGCTCTCTTGCCCAACAGTTTATACACAAGTCCGGGGCTAGCTTTCATTGGCCCAAATTGCACTCTGGGCACATCCCTGAACCAATCACTGTTGCCAAGGGACTGAGATGACCTGATTGGTTAGGCTCGAGTCACATGTCCACCTGGACCTAATGCAAGTGTGGCCTGCCCATGGAGGAAGGCAATTCCCCAGAGAAAATTTGAGGCCATGTTACCAGATGGGTGAAGTAATGCTAGGCAGCCGAAATAACAGATGTCTATTTTCTGTGTTTTCATAAGTGCTTGACAAATAAGTGTTTGGGGAAAAGGAAAGAAAAAACAAAAAGGGAAGAGAAAAAAGCTAGCAGCCATTGCCTGCAAACGTCCCCTGGGATCTTCTACAACGTTCATTCATTTAACAAATTTTTATTGAATCACTCAATTCCAGGCTCTGTCCTAAGGGACTCTGCTACTCTCTTAAATCAAAATGTGATAATATAATAGATTATATGACTTGTCTAGAACAGTGCTGGGCATTCATTCAACAATATTTATTGGGCTTTTATTAGCATTGGGGAGGAGCTCAGATCACAGCGGTGAACACCATAGGTGGTCCCTCTCCTCCTGGGGCTTATATTCTAGTGAAAAAAAGACAAATAGCCAAAAAGAACATTTAATCTTAAAGGAAGCACACGACATTCTTAATTAAGTCTGATACTTTCTAGAGAGAAAAAAGGAGTGGCCTGGGCCTCTTCTTTTTTTTTTTTTTTTTTAAATTAATTTACTTCTGTATTTATTTTTTGGTTGCATGGGTCTTTGTTGCTGTGCGCGGGCTTTCTCTAGTTGCACTGACCGGGGGCTACTCTCCGTTGTGGTGCGCTGGCCTCTCACTGCAGTGGCTTCTCTTGTTGTGGAGCACAGGCTCTAGGCACGCAGGCTTCAGTAGTTGTGGCACGTGGGCTCAGTAGTTGTGGCTCACGGGCTCTAGAGCGCAGGCTCAGTAGTTGTGGCGCATGGGCTTAGTTGCTCCGTGGCATGTGGGATCTTCCTGGACCAGGGCTCGAACCTGTGTCCCCTGCACTGGCAGGCGGATTCCTAACCACTGCACCACCAGGGAAGTCCCTGGGCCTCTTCTTTACTGATGAGCCTTTTGAACCTTTGGAATTGTGTACTCGTATTAATCATTTAAAAAATATTGATTCATTATTTTTAAAAGTAATGCCATAAGGAGATACATTGCACCCACTAGAATGGCTAAAGTGAAAAGATTGGCAATGCCAAACGCTCAGGAGCACGTGGAAGAACTGGAACTCTCTCACATCGCTGATGAGAATCTAAAATGGTACAACCACTGTAGAGAACTATTTGGCAGTGTCTTATCAGATTAAACCTACAACAACCCTATAACCCAGAATTCCACTCCTTTACCTAAGAGAAATAAAAACTCAGGTCCACAAAAAAAATTGAGACGTTCATAGCTTAATACTAGCCCCAAACTGAAAACAACCCAAATGTCCATCAACAGAATAATGAATAAAGAAATTATGGTATGGCTATATAATGAAATACTACTCATCAATGAAAAGAAGCAAATTACTAATCATACGATATGTATGAAATCTCAAGAAGAATATGCTGAATGAAAGAAAGCAGACTCAGAAAAGTCATACTGTATGCTTTAATTTATATGACGTTCTAGAAATGGCAAAACGTATCCAGGGTGATAGAAATGGGAACAGTGGTTGCCTGGGGTGGGAGGTGGGATTCATTGGGAAGGGAACTTTCTGTGGGGCTGGCAATGTTCTCTGTTTTGATAGAAGTTTAAGTTACAGGGATATTTTCCTTTTTCGGTTTTTGGTTTGTTGCTGTTGTTGTGTGGCCACGCAGTATGCAGGAATTCTACTTCCCCCACCAGGGATCTAACCCGTGTCCCCTGCAGTGGAAGCGCAGAGTCTTAACCACTGGACAGCCGAGAAAGTCCAGGGATGTTTTCAATTTCTCAAAACTCGTGGAACTGCATGTTTAAGTTCTGTTTGTGCATTTCATTGAACGTAAATTATACCTCAATTAAAAAAAAAAAAGTAATTGCAAGTATTTGAATCGGGGAAGTTACTGCCTACTAAGAAATGTGTGACAGGATGACTCCAGGAGCCTGTAGGTGCGGGGGAGATCAGGGAAAGCCCTTACTGAGAAAGTGCGATTTCAAAATCCTGAGGAAGGCCAAGAATTGTCCGTGCAAAATGGGATGAAAAGAAGGAGGTGAACTCAACACATAAGTGTTAGCTTTTTATCAGTGGCGACCTTCCAAAGCCAGGTATTTAGCGTTCACTTTGGGCCTGCACCTTTCATAGCTGTGTTTTCGCAGTTAATCTCCCAGATGACGCTTCGATAGCAGCATTTTGGTTCCCATTTTACAAGTGAGCAAACTGAGGTTCAGGAAGGTCAAAAGACTTACTCAACGACTAGGACGTGGCAGGAGCCAAGTTTTAGGGCTGCATATTTGGTGTCACTGTCCCGAAACGTAACCTGAAACAGTAACCACAGACTCCAGGTTGGGAAGGCTGGAGCAAAGGAATGTTCTCTGAACAAAAGAAGGGCGGGGCCGGCGCGGTCGCACCTCCCACATCCCCAGGCGCCAACCTCCAGTTCTCTTGGGAGAATGGGGTAGGGGTGGGGCGCCAAGGTCTGGTTTCATTCCGCTGAGTCAGCAGCTCCCAACACCCGGGACCCTTGGCTCTGGAACAAAGGAGTCCATGGGGCTGAGGGGCGGGGCCCGAGCCGGGGAAGGAAGGGGTGGAGGCCGGGGCGGGGCTCAACTCTGGGGAGAGGGGGCGGGGAGCGGCGGGGTAAAGTGCGGAGTGGGCGGGGCCCGACCTGGGGGAGATGGGCGGGGCTCGGAGGGGCCCGGAGCCTGGGAGACGCGCTCCACGGGGGTGGAGTTGGAGGCGGGGCCCGAGCTTCGGGAGCTGAGGGCCGGGAAGGACAGTAGTGGGGGAAGGCGTGAGGTTGGAGGGGCGCAGTGGGCGGGGCCCGAGGGCCGGACGCCGAGTCTGAGCGCCTGGGGGGGCGCCCCAGACGTTTCCAGGAAGCAGCTCGCTCCGCAGCTCCACCTGCTGGTCCCGCCAGATCCGCCCGTCCTGAGGACCAGCAGGTCCGATACTCTGCTAAGTCCTGGAGCAAGTCCTCCCCCTGCGCGGGTCCTGCTCCTCTTCTCGTGGTCACAGGTACAGTGACCACGACCTGTCTTGTTTCGCAGGGTTGTTGGAGAGTGGATTGGGAGAATGGAAGTGAAGAAGACGCCTTGTTGTCAGACCCGTAACCAACATGCATTTTATATACTTGCTAGGAAGAATTGTATTAATAGCTGTACTAATACTTCACACAATTTCCATTTTTCCCACACGACAATCCGTAGAATAGGTAATATTATCATCCTGTTTTACACTGAGAAAACTGAGGCTCAGAAGCGTTTATGTGGCATGCCCACGTTAACACAGCCAGTAGGTGGCAGAAGCACTTAAACCTGGGGTCTGACTTAGCATTTTTGGAGTCTTTCTTACCCTAAAGCCCATGCTCTTAACCACCATGTAATTACTGCCTAATTATTTATTCACTGATTCATTCATTTAAAAAATATTTATTGATCACCTACTCTGTGTTTGGTCATATAATGGGTGGAAGGTATGTAGTGAAGAGTTTCTACACAAATAAGTCTTACAGTCTAATTGGAAGACAGTGAAAAATTAATGACAAGAATAATTACTCAATTAAAATCGTGACATGTACTTTGGTGGAAAAGTATAGGGAACTATAAAAATGGTGTTTTCTGGGCGATGCGTGCCTATTATGTGCCAGGTTCATGCTAAACCTTTTATGAGTTCACTTGGGTCTCCTGCCCACTTTAGATCTAGATTAGACTTGTTTGAACATTGTGGTAACCAGGATTCTAGCAGTTGCAAGTGGCAGAAACCTACCACAAACTAAAGCCAAAAAGGGTTGGTGGTGGGCGGGGAATTACTGACAAGCTCTACAAGTATACTAGTTTGAGGTGTGGCTCCATCTCTCTCATCATCCCTCAATTCTCTTTTCCACGCAGCCAAGCAAGATGATTACAAACAGCCCTAGGCTTTCATTGAGTTTACAGCTCTCAGTCCCAGAAGAGAGAGCCTACTTCTGCCCAGCTTCAGCATAAGAAAAGAAGTCTTGGGACTGTTTCCCCTAAACTTCCTGAAGTTGTCCTAAAACCTTGCAAAAGCTGAATCCCAAAGCCAGGTCTGTCTGAGCTCCTCACTGTCTCCTATCTAAGGTTACAGCATTAACTGTTTTTCTTTTATAACAAGTATTGAACTTAATGTCTGTACCATTTGGCTTTAAATTAAGCATTGTTTTGTCACATTCTGGATCATGACCACATTAACAGGTTTTGATTCAGCTCCTCCCCCTTGTGTGTTGGGGGATAGGCACATGGATGTACAATTTATTCATTCAGCAAATATTTGCTGAGCTTTTGTTATGTGCTAGGTAAAAATCATCTGGTGAGGAGAACAGACCCCAATCTTGCCCTCATGGGAATTTATTGTCTGGTGGCGAGACTGATAACAGACACTAAACACAAATGAGTATATAACTATTCTTGTGAGTAGTGCTAGGAAGAAAGGTAGGATGCTCTAAAGGCTTCTAAGCGGGGACACTGGCCTGGTCTGAAAGGTCAGAGAAGACACCCACCCCCCCACCAGAGGAATGTTTGATGTGACATCTGAAGGATTGATAGGTTAATTAGGCAAAATAGGAGAAAGAGCATTTTAGACAGAGGAACCTGCATGTGCAAAGGTCCTGGAGTAGAAGGGAGCACGGTAATGTCAAGAACTTGAAGGAAGATCAGCGTGGTGCATGCAAACAAGAATGAGGACTGGCATGAGATGAGGAGGAAGCGGTGATCAGAAGCTGGTGGATTTTCTCAAAGCTTACAGTCTGAGGAGACAGGAGCTGTGCACAGAGGCTAGTAAGGATAGTGGCTACCATTTTTGTGTGTAGGTGGAAATCAAATGAGGTGATGTGTGAAAAGGCATAACAGTGCCTGGCATTCAGACAGTAAATGGTAGCTTCTAATATTGTTCCACTGAACTGTGAATTCCTAGGGGTCAGGGATTGTATCCAATCCATTTCTTCTCTGTGTCTACAGGCCCTCTATGGAGGGAGAAGACTCAGCAAATATTTGTGAACCAAGCTGGAAAGGGTGGCGTTTAATCTATGTCTCAGAAAACCAGGAAAAGAAAGAGCACTTCTGGCCAGGGGAGGGTATAGGCCATGGCCTGGAGGCAGGAATAGACTTTATTTGTTTGGGGAAGGGGGAAGAGACTTTGAGGTTGGTGGAAAGCGGAGGGGGTTTGTACCATAATGGTCATTGGTGGATTGCCTCCCAAGCAACCATTCCCTCTGATGATTTTTTTAGTATAAATTTATTTATTTTATTGTTTTTGGCTGCGTTGGGTCTTTGTTGCTGCGCGCGGTCTTTCTCTAGTTGCGGTGAGCGGGGGCTACTTTTCGTTGCGGTGCGCGGACTTCTCATTGCGGAGGCTTCTCTTTGTTGCGAAGCACGGGCTCTAGGCACGCAGGCTTTAGTAGCTGTGGCTTGCGGGCTCTAGAGTGCAGGCTCAGTAGTTGTGGTGCTTAGTTGCTAAGTGCAGGCTTAGTTGCTCTGTAGCCTGTGGGATCTTTTTTTTTTTTTTTTAGCCTGTGGGATCTTCCCGAACCAGGGCTTGAACCCGTGTCCCCTGCATTGGCAGGCAGATTCTTAAGAGGGAAGTCCCCCTCTGATTTTTATTTGGAGATCTACCAGTTCCCCTGCATTTAGACAGGTAAGGATGGAGCTATAGCCTCAGCATCAGAGCACATGAGGTGGCTTGGCCAATCTTTTTATTTTTTTGCGGTACGCGGGCCTCTCACTGTTGTGGCCTCTCCCGTGGCAGAGCACAGGCTCTGGATGCGCAGGCTCAGCGGCCATGGCTCACGGGCCTAGCCGCTCTGCGGCATGTGGGATCTTCCCGGACCGGGGCACGAACCCGTGTCCCCTGCATCGGCAGGCGGACTCTCAACCACTGCGCCACCAGGGAAGCCCTTGGCCAATCTTTATATCCATTTTCTTGGCTGTGGTGATTGGCTCATGTGTGGGCACATGACCTACACAGGTCCAATCAGAATGGGTTTCAGGCAATGGCCTGGTGAGGTTGGGGGCTGGAGCATGTCCCTACCATGAGGGCCTGTCTGAGATTTGGGCCAATCCAGAAGCCTTGTCACCGAGAGATGAAGAGGGAAAAACCAGTCTTTGGGGACATGATTCGAGAGCCTGCAGCCAGGCCTATACCTGGGCTGTTCAGCTGTGGGACCAATAACTTTGTGCTTCCCCTGGTGGGCATTAGGCTTTCTGTCACTTGGCTCCTGAGGTTAAAAAGTTGGTGAAACCAGTCTGGGAAGAGCCTAGATGTGGGTCCAACCTGACTTCAATGAGGAGACAAGTCAGCCCCATGCTATGTCTTTTTTGACCCACAGCACAGGAACATGGTGGAGACAAGGGTTCCCAGTGCAGAGTGAGCAGCAGGAGAGGAGCAGGCAGTGGAGGTGTGTGAGCTGAGACAACTGCAGAGACCTTGATGATGACAATTTTGCAGAGAATGGCCTGGGTCCTTGAGTAACTGCAAGGAACAGAGCTGGCCACCCACCTGGATGATTAACAAACTAATTCATTCTGGCTTGACACAAGCTAATTCATTCTCCCTGTTGCCCAGCAAGCTCCTTCTCATCCTTTGAGGCACAGCTCAAATGTCCCCTCCTCCAGGAAGTCTTCTCTGAACTCACCCAGAGGAATAATCAGTTCTCCCTGCTCTGTGTTTCAAGGTTGTGCTCCTAAGTCCCTCCTTCAGGCCTCCGTCACCGGCCACATCTGATTCCGATGTGCTCCAGTTTTGTCGAGGGTGCCTCCCCTGTTGGATTGTGACACACTCCCCCACCAAGGGCAGGAATCGTGAACCCAGGTTGTGATGGATCATTTGATTCCTCCATTCATATACTCTGCAGAGGTCCCTACACTTGCAAGATGTCTGCAAAATCCTGGAAATGCAGTGTGGGGATGGAGCTAGGAATTTGAGCCCCTGTTCGTGCTTAATTAGTTCAGCTCATGGAAGTATCTCTGTCCTGTTCTCCTGTCTCTGGTACTAATTTTTTAAACCAGATCTAGAACTCAGCCTCTTTCTCTGATTCCCACAAATCCCCCTCACACAGGCCTTTGTGTGGGTAGCAGACTACTGAAGTAGTTGTGGCACGCGGGCTCTAGAGCGCAGGCTCAGTAGTTGTGGCGCACGGGCTTAGTTGCTCCACGGCATGTGGGATCTTCCCAGACCAGGGCTCGAATCCATGTCCCCTGCATTGGCAGGTGGATTCTTAACCACTGTGCCACCAGGGAAGTCCTGCAATTTGTAATTATTATTTTTTAAAAAATATTTTATTTATTTATTTAGGCTGCGTCAGGACTTTTTTTAAATTTATTTATTTATTTTTGGCTGCCTTGGGTCTTCGTTACTGCACGCGGGCTTTCTCTAGTTGCGGCAAGCGGGGGCTACTCTTCGTTGCAGTGCTTGGACTTCTCCTAGCGGTGGCTTCTCTTGTTGTGGAGCACGGGCTCTAGGCACACGGACTTCAGTAGTTGTGGCACACAGGCTCAGTAGTTGTGGCTCACAGGCTCTAGAGTGCAGGCTTAGTAGCTGTGACGCATGGGCTTAGTTGCTCCACAGCATGTGGGATCTTCCTGGGCCAGGGCTCGAACCTGTGTCCCCTGCACTGGCAGGCAGATTCTTAACCACTGTGCCACCGGGGAAGCCCTGCATCGGGTCTTAGTTGCGGCACACGGGATCTTTCATTGTGGCACGGGCTCTTTGTTGTGGCATGGGGGCTTCTCTCTAGTTGTGGCATGCGTATTTTCTCTCTCTAGTTGAGGCACTGCAGCATGTGGGATCTTAGTTACCTGACCAGGGATTGGACCAGCGTCCCCTGCGTTGTAAGGTGGATGCTTTACCGCTAGACCACCAGGGAAGCCCTGTAATTGCTATGCTTATCTGTCTTTTTACTTTTTGTTTGTTAGTTTGCGTCCTCCACGAGACTGTAAGTAGGGACCTATCCTGCTCATCATCATGTTCACAGTGCTCAGCACTGGTGGACAGGAGATAGACATCAGCTGAATGAATGAATGAGAATATTAGACATCTGTCTGAAAAGTTCTTCCATCGGAAGATTTTCATCCAGCTCACCCCCTGCAGGTTTCCCAGACTTTTCCCCCTTTCTCCCCTTCTTCCCAGTTTGTTCCACAGGGCCTCCAACTTTCTTCTCTCCCTGTACGTGGAAGATGTTCCATTCTCTCTAGCCCCTACTCCCCTGCAAATCCACCCCCTTAGGAATTCAGAAGAAACAAGACGCCTTCTGTACGAGAGAATCTTCACTCCTTAGGACACAGCCGTAGCTTTAAATGTCCCCTCTCCTCCGCCATTACCATTTCATCTTTAGTACCCTGTACATTGGCACAGTTGGAGCTGAGACTACCTATGTTGTATTAAATTCAGGGGAATGGAGAGACTTTAGATGGTGTGACAGATTGAAGGTGACCACAGATTCTTTGCCAACCCTCTCATTAAGAGGTAGGGTCAGGAATTGCCTGGCGGTCCAGTGGTTAGGACGCCGCACTCTCACTGACGAGAGCCTAGGTTCAATCCCTGGTCAGAGAACTGAGATCCCACCAGCCGCGTGGTGCGGCCAAAAAAACAAAAGAGGTAGGGTCAGTGGTTCCCTCTCTTGAATCTGGGCTGGCCGGTGGCTGCTTTGACCAATGGACTATGGTGGGGGTGATACTGTCCCAGTTCCAAACCTAGCTTTTCTGAGTACCGGCAGTTACCACCTTGGTTTCTGGGAGCTCTGAATCACCATGTGAAACTCCAACCATTCTGCTGGGGAGGCCACGTGGGAAGACCCTGAGACGACACGGAGAGGGGCCCAGTTGAGCTCAGTCTTATTGCTGTTGCCACCAAGACGCCAGGCATGTGAGGGCAGCCTCATGGGTGCCTTGGATCCTAAGACCAGACTAACCTAACCACTCACTAAATATTGCCCGTGGCCTGGGTTGATGCCATGGTGCAGAATAGCCCAGCCGAAACCTTCCCAAGTCCTGACCCTCCAGATTGTGAGACATATTAAAATGTTTTAAGCCACTACATTTTGCGTTGATTTGTGAGGCAGCAATAAATCATTGGAACAGAGGGAGCAAGCCCTTTGGGGAGCCAGACCAAGGATGCTGGCTGGGCCAACACCAGGACTCAGGAGGGCAGGCGAGTGACACTCTGGTGGGAAAAGGGAAGCAAAGAGAGCTTCATTTGCACCCTGATAGGGCTGTGGCTGGAGGCACAGGCAGTCACGGGCCACCCCGTCTCTCCCTGGCTGGCCTAAGCTGAAAGACTCCTTGGCGGTCCATGGCATTGGCTTCACCATGGAGGTGCTGATGTACCTTGTACTGATGACATGGGACAGAAAAGGCGCATGTATATTGAGTTCCTACCGTGTGCCAGGCACAGTGACGCATGGCTCCTTACAAACCCAGTACACCCCAGAGACAGAGAAAGAGGGAGAGAGGTGTGCAAATAACAGGTCTGTATAAGGAAAACAGAGGCTTGCAGAGGGAAAGTGATTTGCCCTGGGGCGGAGCTGGGATTGGAGCCTGTGCTGCCTGTTCCAAAGCTCCAGCTCCGGAACTGTGGCCTGGCCACATCAGAGGGGTCAGAGGGCCTCGAAGACTTCCTGGTGGTGGTGGCGGTGACCACAGGTCCCGGTGGGGCCGACCCGTGCATTCACCCAGGGAATTAGGTCAGCTGTTCTTACCAAGCCCTCGGAGAGCAGGAAATGCCGCAGGACCCAGGCACAGAGGCAGAGTCTCCACCCAGAGGAGGACAGTGGGTTTAGAGTCGGAGACAGGAGTCTGGTCACGGCTGCGTGGCTGGCGAGGGAAAGGGCCCTTTGCCTCACCAAGCCTCAGTTTCCTCATTTGTAAAAGGGAATAACCATACTAGCCGCCCTGCTGTTCTTTCACACATTCGTTTAGTCATTCATTCATTCTCTTACTCACTCAGCAAACACCTACTGGGCACCGACAGGACCAGGCTGATCACCTAAGGTGCGGCCCCAGCAGCAGCGTGCCCGCGACCTCCAGACCCCCGGCCAGTCCTTGCAGGCATGGAGTGGGGAGGCAGGATGTTCCCCAGACCTGGAACAGTTCCTTTCCCTTCCAGGGGCTCTGTTTTCACTTCTGGGCAATGGGAGTACTTATCACAGTGAAGGCTCAGGACACTTCCTGGGGCCTCTGGACAAAGGCTGCAGGGAGATGAACAGATCATGGGGTGGAGAGAAGGCACAAGGAGATGGTGGCTGGTTCTCAGGGCCAAGGCCTGTGACAGTGAGATGGGTCCTTTGCCCATTGCCATCCCAGGAGGGCAGACTGGGGCTGCAGAGGCAGATGGAGGAGGCCTCTGTGAGCCCCATGGGGGGTCAGAGCTAAGACCCAGGTGCCACCAGACTGCTCCAGAGTGTGGGGTCTGGCAAGGAGGCCTCAGGCCACTCCCAAATATAATGAGTTCTTTCCCTGTGTACAGCTTTTGCAATTTCCAAAGCCCTTACCCTATAGGGCCTGAAGATATAAATTATTAGGGTCATTTTACAGATGGGAATCTTGAGGCTCAGAACAGCAGCTGACTTGTCTAAAGTGACCCATTAAACTGAGAAAAGAACTCACCTTCCTGGTCGCTCCCAGTGCTGTATGTCACCGTGACTCCTCCCATCTCCCCATTGACCTTCTCCCAATGGGGTCCCATTGACCCCAGCTCCCCATCTACCATCTCCTTGGGGCCCTGAAACCTCCCTGTCCCCATCCATGGTAATTCATGAGATGTTATCTTTCAGGAAGAGGGGAGATGCCAGGGAAGGGCAGGGATCCAGAGGGCACAGGCTGGAGTGGAATCCTACTGCATCACACTCACTCCAGGCAGGCAGAGAGGACACCTGCTGTGCCTGGAGGCCAAGGGAAGGGAACTCACACTTCATATGTTACATTCAGCACCACCTGTGATCCTCAGAGAACTCTGCCCAGTGAGGGATTTTACAAGTGACACAATGAGCTCCTGAGAAATGATAAGACTTGGCCAAGATTACCCAGTTAGTAAGTACCAGAGCCAGGACACAAACCCTGGTCAAACTCCAGGGCCCATGATCTTTCTGAAGCTGAGAACAAGAAAGGAGAGGGAGAAGGAGGACACTGGCTAGGCCGCAGGATGGCCAGGCATTCAGGAGGACATGGACCCAAGGGTGAGCTAGGTGGTCCCCTCCCAGTCCAGATGTCTGGAGGCAGCACAGATGCAGCGCCAGCCAGCAGATGTCGCTGTGACGCCGTGCTCCCCAGTTTTCTTACGGAAGGTGGCAGAGGGAGATAATGCGAGAGCAAGATTAAGATTGTGAAAACAAGCGAGAGACAGCAAGGGTAAAGCAGGGGCTGTACCTCTGCTAGAGATGGTGGGGAGGATGAACCATATCATTTATGAAGAGTGCCCAGCCAGGCGCTCTACAAACAGGCGTCTTCCCCCTTCACCACCTGTGAAATCTTAATTTCTCTGTGCCTCAGTTTCCTCATCCATAAAATGGGAATTACAGCAGCTGCTTCACAGGGTCTCTGTGAGGATTAAGGGAGTTAATGTAAGTCTGGAACGTTGAGAGGACTCGGTGAGTATTTAATATTGATTATTTTCTTCCTGTCAGTAGCATCCTACCCTGCTGGGTCCCAGGCCTTTAGTTCCCACCACCCTCCCAAACCCCACCAGTCACACTGAGGACCCTCCCTAGACACAAGAGCAGGAGGCCAAGAATGTGGACAGAAATGCATATAGGGTGTGTTCACCTGGAGAGTGAGAGAGTTTGGAAGTCAGTGTCCTTGGCAGGTGACATGACACGATACTATATATAGAAAACCCTAAAGACTCGACACAAAAACTACTAGAACTGATAAATGAGTTCAGCAAGGCAGCAGGATACAAGATTAACATACAAAAAATTGTTGCATTTCTTTACAATAAAAATGAAATATCAAAAAGGGAAAGTAAAAAAAAAAAAAATCCCATAAAAAAAAAAAAAACTTCAGAATAAACCTGACCAAGGAGGTGAAAGACTTATATGCTGAG
This sequence comes from Aethalodelphis obliquidens, assembly GCF_003676395.1. Classification (NCBI taxonomy): domain Eukaryota; kingdom Metazoa; phylum Chordata; class Mammalia; order Artiodactyla; family Delphinidae; genus Aethalodelphis; species Aethalodelphis obliquidens. Next base: position 28,328,300 of record NW_020837953.1, on the reverse strand, counting down.
AACTATAGGACATTGATAAAGGAAACTGACAATGATTCAAAGAAATGGAAAGATATCCCATGTTCTTAAACTGGTAGAATTAATGTTGTTAAAGTGACCATAGTACCCAAAGCAATCTACCAATTTAATGCAATTCTTATCAGTGTCCTTATCTATGAAATGGACACGATATCACTGAATGAGGCAGCGGCGCAAGTGAAACCCCAAGCTATGTGCCTGGCACAGTAGCTGCAGGACTTGGTGTTGGTGCTGGGGGCTTGGGAGTCCCTGCTCTCATATAATCATCAACCGATTTGTGATTCTGTTTTTTTTCTTTGCAGTACGCTGGCCTCTCACTGTTGTGGCTTCTCCTGTTGCAGAGCACAGGCTCCGGATGCGCAGGCTCAGCGGCCATGGCTCACGGGCCCAGCCGCTCCGCGGCATGTGGGATCTTCCCGGACCGGGACACGAACCCGTGTCCCCTGCATCGGCAGGGCAGGGGACACTCTCAACCACTGCGCCACCAGGGAAGCTCACCGATTTGTGATTCTTAGTCTGCTATTCGGAAGCCTCTGGTGACAAATGGGGTCCTTGTGCTCTCGTGGTATTTCTGAATCCAGAGAACCATCCCATATTGATGTGGCAAGAGGTTGTCAAGCCAAGAGGGGAATCTGTTCTGGGCTGGGATCACCAACTCTCTAGGAAGTCATGTGGTGAGTCCTGCCCCACAGAGCTGGGACAGCTGCCTTGGGCAACTGGGAAATAAATTAATCATTTATCAATGCTCTCTTTTTAAAAATGGGACCAGGATGAGGGTGGTAATTAGAAAGTTGGGAGGCATTGATGTAGCTTCATTCCTCTTCACCCCAGTGCCACTGTGTGGGCAGAGACACCGAGGCACTAGTTTGGGGCCTAAGGATCACAGTCTCAAAAGCCGTCCGTGGTTTGACGAGACTGGGGTCAGGGGTTGTCATTTTTGTCTTACAATGGAAAGGAACTAACATTTATTGGGGGCCTTCTATGTGTCAAGTGCTTTACAGGTATTCTCATTAGTTACCACAATAACCTTGCAAATATTGTGCCATTTTACAGATGAGGAAAAGGAGGCTCAAGTTAAGTGTTTTACCCGAAGTCTCACTCACCCCTCCTTGATGACTTAACTCACTTTATTTCCTCTGTCTAGAGAGGTAATTCTCCACCAGGGGCAATATTGCCCCTCGGGGATATTTGGCAGTGTCCGGGGACACTTTTGGTTGTCACTGCTGAGGGTGGGGTTACATCTTGTGGGCAGAGCACGGGGTGCTGCTAACCGTCCTCCAGTGTACGGGACAGCTTCCCGCAGCAAGGAATTATATGGCCCCAGATTGGAATAACACTGAGTTGGAGAAACTCTGATCTAGAGAAATCCATGCCTTTCCCTCTGCGTCACTCCAGGAGGCCCTCCCTGAGTGCCCTGGGAGAGGTTGTGCCTCCTTGTAGCCCCTGCAGCCATCACCTCCCCGAATAGGTGCTGATCGTGCTGCCTCGAACCAGAGCTCTTTGGGTAAATGGAATTGGATTGATAATCAGTAAATGCTTCCTGCCTTGACACACAAGGTAGTGCCTGTCTTTCTTTTCTTTTTTTAAAAAAGTTTATTTATTATTTTTGGCTGCTTTGGGTCTTTGTTGCTGCGCGCGGGCTTTTCTCTAGTTGTGGCGAATGGGGGCTCCTCTTCGTTGCGGTGTGCGGGCTTCTCATTGCGGTGGCTTCTCTTGTTGTGGAGCACGGGCTCTAGGTGCACGGGCATCAGTAGTTATGGCACGCGGGCTCAGTAGTTGTGGCTCGCGGGCTCAGTAGTTGTGGCTCACGGGCTTAGTTGCTCCGCGGCGTGTGGGATCTTCCTGGACCAGGGCTCGAACCCGTGTCGCCTGCATTGGCAGGCGGATTCTTAACCACTGCACCACCAGGGAAGCCGGTGCCTGTCTTTCTATTAAGGCTTTGCTTCAATTAGGCTGGTGATTCCTAGCATTTCAGGACTGGAATGAAAGACCTCCACGGCCTCTTTGTCCTGGCCGGAGAGATGGTGAGCTTCCCGTCACTCCAAGTGTGCAAGTTGAGGCTACGAGACCACTTAACAATGCAGATGTAGTGCAATGCAGAGGTTAAAAACACAGGCTTGTATGTCAGAAAGATCCTGATTCAAGTTCCAGCTCTGCCACTTACTCACTGTGCAGCCCTGGCCATGGTACTTAACCTCTCTGAGTCTCGGTTTCCTCAATTATGAACTGGAGATAATCGTAATAGGCACCTTATAGGGTTGTTGTGAGGTTCAAATCAGACAGTCCGTCCACAGTGCTTAGCACAGTGCCTGGCAGGTGGCAGTCATCTGAGAATGTTGGCTATTACTATTATGAGGAGAGGCAAGGAGCACTGGGGTTTCCGCTAAATAATACCAGGGTTCCTTCTAACTCTGAAACTCCCCAAACATTCTAGGTTCTCTCACACCTCTACGTCTTTGAACAAGCTGTTCTTTTGGCCTGAAATGCCATTTCTCTCCACACAAGTCTTCCAAACACACTCCTCCTCATTCTTCAAGTCTCAGTTCAAAGTGCCACCTCTTCTATGAAGCCTCCCTCGATTGCTCTCTTCTTCTGTGCTTCCACCATGATTCTCCACTGCATCCCCAGATCATACTGCCACTTACTGCATCTATTTTGCTTTTTGCTTTTTGTATTAAATTTCCCCCCCTTCCAGTCTGAGGGCTCCCTCTGGGGACAGGGACTAGGTCAGCTCTATCTTTGCACCTTTGCACCAGAACAGACATGTGGAGGCAGCTTATGAACCCATGGGTTCATAAACCCATGGAATGAACCCATATGTCTGATTATAGGAGGTCCTCCAGCAGGTGTCTTCCATAAATATTTATCAAGTGTCTACCATGTCACAGGCACCATGCACTCTCCACCAATGAACAGATCAGATCCCCTTTTCCCTAGTGCTCAAAGTTTTGAGTTTTTGAATCCAGAAGGTCACAGGGAAGAGTGGAGGAAAGGAGACCGACAGTCCATTTCTTCTATGCACCTGTTTGGTTTCTTAAAAATATTGGGTTGGCCAACAATTTGTTTGGGTTTTCCCATGTTACAGAAAAACCCAAACGAACTTTTTGGCCAACCCAATAATGTAAACGTATTATAACAACAATCAGAGTCGCTGTAGGGCTTTTAAAGTATGTCTACAAATTCTTTGACAATCTTTCCCTCAAAAGGTGAAGACTAATTGCTTACTCATTCATGTGGACTGGACTTAGTGAGTCACTTCCAACCAACAGAATGTGGTGGCAGTGATGGTGTGTGACTTCTGAGACTAGGTCTTCCTAGCCTCCTTGCTCTCTCTTTCTCTCAGATCACTTGCTCTGGATCCACTTTTTATGTGGCTCACTTCCTCCATGTGAAAGGGAACTGAAGCCTTCTATCAACAGCCGCGTGATTATGCAATCTTGGAGGTGGACCCTCCAGCCCAGCCAAGCCTTCACACATCTGCAGCCCTGACCTAACTCTAAACTGCAAGTTCATGAGAGACCCTGGTCAGCACCACCCAGCTAAGCTGCTCCCGAATTTCTGACCCATAAACTTTAAGACAGTGTTTGTTGACTTAAGCTGCTAAGTTCTGGGGTAATTTGCTATACAGCAGTAGAAAGCTAAGAGTATCCTAGAGCAGTGGTTCTCAGCCCTCTGTTATCCTAGAGCAGTGGTTCTCAGCCCTCCCCATGAGGCAGTATGTGTTCAGTGGTTAGATAATGAGTCAGGGGTCAGAGTGGCTGGATTTAAATGCTGATTCTGCCACTTACTAGCTGGGTAACTTTGAATAGGTGACTTAATCTCTCCCAGCTTTAGTGACTCCATCTATAAGATGGTGGTAATGGAACTTCTTAGGATTGTTAGGAAGACTAAACAAGAAAATATATGTCAATTCTGCCTAGAAGCTAAATTGTAAGAGAGAAAGCTAAAGCGTTGTCTGCGTTGTTCATTGCTGTAGCCTCGGTGTCTGGAACAGTGCCTGGAATATAAGAGGTGCTCAGTAAATATTTCTTGATAGAGAGTGAAATCAGTAAACTGAGTGAACTCAAAAGGCTAGTTTGTATCAGCTCCCTGGTTTGCCTACCTCAGCCTTCTCTGCTGGTTCCTCCTAATGTTCTCCAGCTCCAAATGTACAAGTGCCCCAGGACTGTCTTCAACCCTCTTCCCTGTCTACATTCACTCTCTTGGTGATTTTATCTATTGTCGACTTGAAACACCGTCTCAACATCAATGATTCCAAACTTCCTATCTTCAGCCCAGAACTCTCCTCTTTTATACCCAACTGCCTCCCTGACATCTCCACTTGAATGCCTAACAGGCATCTCAAACTTTAGGTGTCCAAAACCAGAACGTGGGAGTCTGTCCCCAAACTTTCTCCTCCTGATGTCATCCCATCGCAAGGGCAACTCCATCCTTCTGCTCACTCAGGCTGAAAACCTTGGGGTCCTGTGTGACTCTGCTCTTTCATTCACATCCCACAGCCACCCCCCCAGCAAATCTTCTTGGTCCTACACTCAAAATATATTGGAATCCAGCCGTGTCTCATCTCCTCCACTGCTGCCATTCTGACCAAGCACCACCATCCCACACCTGGATTATCTTGATAGTATTCTGACCTGGTCTCTGTGTTTCAGCCCTTGACCCCTTACAGTGTGTTCTCCACACAGTATCCAAAGGGATTCTTCCCAGCTCTGTGTTTTCCCATCTCAGATTAAAAACTGAAGCCCTTATGGTGTTCTTCAAGCCAATACAGCACCTGACACTCCCCCCACCCCTTTATCTCTCGGACTTCATCTACCACTCTCTCGTTTCCTTGCTTTGAACCACCCTGGCCTCCTTGCTTCCCTCCAGTATTCAGGCTCTGACTCAGAACCTTTGCACTTGCTGTTCCCTTTGTCTTCTTCTTCAGGTATTTTATCAAAACTTTTTCTCAGTGAGACCTTCCTGACTAACTTGATGTCCAATTTAAAACCAGAATCAATCCCTATCCTGTGTTCCCTTCCCTGCCCTGTTTTGCTCCATGACACTTATCTGACACACCATATACTTTACTGGTTTACCTATGTATGTCTGCTTCCATAGATATCCCCTACGAGAGCAGGGATTACGTTCTGTTTTGCTCACTGCTGTATCCTCAGTGCCTGGCACATAGTAAGTTCTTAATAAATATTTGAAGGATGAATTCAGATGCTTTGGGTCCAATGAATTAGAATCTGGTACATGAGTGGAGCCCAGAAATCTGTATTTTAAAAAGACATCCCAAGTACAGTTAGGATGGAGAAGCCCTGTTCCAGGTCAGCAGTAAAGAAGCCCAGGAATATTCTGCAAAGTCTACCCCTCTCATTTCACTGAAGTAACCAAGACCGGAGGCGGGAGGAGTGGCCCCAGGTCCCAGGATGAGAAAGGGGCAGAGGAAGAACTCAGACTTCAGTTTTGGAGTATTTCAGTATTGGATGCCCAGCACAGGGCTCTCTCTGCAGCCCCAGTCGGCCTGGGCCTGATCAGTCTGGTTGAATCGCTGAATCCCTGGAAGCAAGGCTCAGGGTGGGGTGTGGTCCCCGGCACAGGTGGTGGCAGGCAGACTCAGACCTGCCTTTGCTCAAACTAACCAAGTGGTAAAGTTGTCAGTTTAAGTTCAAGAGTTGATCCTAGACTTTGAAATTATTAACCCATTTTTTAAAAATTTAAGACTATAACAATTATTAACAAATGCAATTAAACTTGGGGGAGAGAGTCTTAGAGTCGAGTTCTGATGTGAGGGAGCTGGCAGGCATAATTTGGTAGGCCTTCCATGACACTGGAGGAGGGCAAGTTTCAAAAATGTTTGAATGCCTCTTTACCTGGGTCTAGGATTTCCCAAACCTGGATCACCTGGGGCACTAGTGAAAAACACAAGTTCCTTCCACTGCCCAGATGTTGGGTTCAGTGTGGCTCAGAGCAGGCTCAGGAATTTGGATTTTTAAGAGATGCTTATGCTCTGCAAGTTTGAGAAACCCTGTCCAGGGCCATGCCTGTGGAGTACTGAATCTTATAAGGCAATAAGGTCTTGGTGTCAGGCCCTCCCTCATGCCTAGTCTGTTTAGAAACAGCAAGACCCAATTCCAACGCATTCAAGCAAACACTAGTCTGTCTACAAATCCCAGGAGACTCTTATGCTTGTCAAATGCACCTTGGGGAATTTGTATTCTAGTGCTTCAAAGAATGGCTTGAGGGGACTTCCTTGGTGGTCCAGTGGTTAAGACTTCGCCTTCCGGGCGTCCCTGGTGGCGCAGTGGTTGAGAATCTGCCTGCTAATGCAGGGAACATGGGTTCGAACCCTGGTCTGGGAGGATCCCACATGCCGCGGAGCAACTAGGCCCGTGAGCCACAACTGCTGAGCCTGCGCATCTGGAGCTTGTGCTCCGCAACAAGAGAGGCCGTGATAGTGGGAGGCCCACGCACCGCAATGAAGAGTGGCCCCCGCTTGCCACAACTAGAGAAAGCCCTCACACAGAAACGAAGACCCAACACAGCAAAAATAAATAAATTAATTAATAAACTCCTACCCCCAACATCTTCTTAAAAAAAAAAGAAAACATTAAAAAAAAAAAAAGACTTCGCCTTCCAATGCAGGGGGTGTGGATTCGATCCCTCGTCAGGAGCTAAGATCCCACGTGCCTTGGGGCCAAAAAAACAAAAACATATAACAGACCAATATTGTAACAAATTCAATAAAAAATTCAATAAAGACTTTAAAAATGGTCCACATCAAAAAAAAAAAAAAAAAAAAGAATGACGGGCACCGTTATGACCCAGCAGTTATTGGAAGGTATGTCCTACCTGGATTATTCGAACGTGCAGAGGTTGCTGGGAGATGGCCCCAGGATGGCAGGAGCCCCACGGGGCTTTGTGGGAAGGCCAGCTTGACTGGTTCCAGAGTGATGAACGGGGACCCAGGGATGTCTGACACCTGAAGTTCATGCTGACATTTACCTCCCAAGTTTACACACATACCCACAAGAACACACATTTACACAGGGAAGTAAGAAACCCTAGGCCTCTTCCAGACAAAACACTGCTTCCTGCTTCCTTCCTCCAACCCACCCTTCCAGCCCTGCCAGTTCTTTCTACAGAACAGTTCTAATTGAGTAGCTTCTGCTCAAAATCCTTCAATAGTTCCCCCTGCCATCACACCAGGCCGATGCACTCTGGTTTGACATTCAGGGCTTCTGGATACGACTCCTTCCCTGGGAAGGCAGAATAATGGCCCCACAAAGAGGTTCACATTCTAATTCCTGGAACCTGTGAATGCATCACATGGCAAAAGGGACTTTGCAGATGGAATTAAGGACTTTGAGAGGAAGAAATTATCCTGGATTATTCGAGTGGGCCCAATCCAATGACACGAATCCTTATAAGTGGAGAACCTTTCCTGGCTGTGGTTAGAGAGATGTGATGGAAAAAGGGTCAGAGATTGGGACTTCCCTAGTGGTCCAATGGTTAAGACTCCACGCTTCCACTGCAAGGGGGCGCGGGTTCGATCCCTGGTCAGGGAACTAGGATCCCACATGCTGCACGGCCAGGGAAAAATCCAAAAGGTCAGAGGGCTGTGATGTTGCTGACTTTGAAGATGGAGGAAAGGGGCCACGAGCCAAGAAATGCACATAGCCTCTAGAAGCTAGAAGAGGAAACGGATTCTCCCCAGAGACTCCAGAAAGAAATGCAACCCTCCAGACATCTTGATTTTACCCCAGTGAGACCCATGTTGGACTTCTACTGAACTGTAAGATAACAAATGTATACTGCTTTAAGAGACTAAAGTTGTGATAACTTATGACCACGATAGAAAACGAATACATTCCCCCCTGAGGCTCCCTCCAGCTAGTTCGTCTCTGGCCATTTTTACCCCAGATACTACGGGTTTTCCTCCCTCCACACCTCTGCTCGTGCTGTCGGTCCATCCAGGATGTTCGGATCACCTCTTTCCCGAGCTCCTACTAACCACCACCTTTCACGCTAAACTGTCCTCAGCATCGACCACCTGCTATCAGCGTCAACTTCTGCCTGCTCACCCTCTGGGCTCCCCACTAGACCATAAACTCCTTATTTCCCTCTGACTCCACGACCAGGAATGGTCCACAGAGGTTTGAAGAGTGGACCTGGGCATCCTTATGTAGAACCTCTGGCTCTTGGCCCCTAACTGCATCAAGGTCACCTGGGGATCTTAAAAATCCCAATTCTACCAAATCATTGTGGAAGAATGGGAGGTAGCGCCACGTGTGTTATTGGGAGAAGATTTCCAAGATTCAGAGTTAGGTGAGAGAAGCAGGGAGTTGAAGAGTGAGTAAAATATGTTTCCATTTGTGTGAAAAAGGGAAAAAAAATTTTATATAATTAAAAAATTTTTGACTATCTTCAGAAAGATATGAAAAATAAGTGAGAGTATATAGCCCCCTGGAACTTTCTGAATCCTGTACCACATATACTTATTACCTATTCACACACAAAAGTAAAATTTTAAAATTGAAAATACTGATTCTTCTTGTACAGTCAGAAAAGGAGCCAGGATGTCCCAGTTGGGATGCAGGAATCTGTGTCTAAAGTACTGTCTGCCAGCTTATTCCAAGTCAGGAACCAAATTTTTAGGAAGAGGACAGAACCAGGATGCAAAGGATATTTGAAAGCATAACCTTAAAATGCACTTAATCGGAAAAATGAAAGCTCTCCAAGGGATTGCAAAGCCAGTTTTGGGAACCCACTGATTTAATCCCTTCTCTGCATTTTATGGATGAGGAAAGAGAGGGAGTGTGACTTGCCCAAAGCTACACAGCCAGCCAGAGGGACAGGCCAGTGCCCCAGCAATGTCTGATAATGACAATGACAGATTCCCAACCTCTGCCCACCCTCCATGCAAAGACTTCTCCCTTAGAAGACCCTGCCGACTCACAGGGCAGGAGGACAGAAAGATAGAGAAGAAAACACCATCTTTTTTTTTTTTTTTTTAATTTATTTATTTTTTGGCTGTGTTGGGTCTTTGTTGCTGCGCACGGGCTTTCTCTAGTTGCAGCGAGGGCTACTCTTTGTTGCGGTGCATGGGCTTCTCATTGTGGTGGCTTCTCTTTGTTGCAGAGCACAGGCTCTAGGCACGAGGGCTGCAGTAGTTGTGGCACGTGGGCTCCGTAGTTGTGGTTCACGGGCTCTAGAGTGCAGGCTCAGTAGTTGTGGCACACGGGCTTAGTTGCTCCGTGGCATGTGGGATCTTCCCGGACCAGGGCTCGAACCCATGTCCCCTGCGTTGGCAGGCGGATTCTTAACCACTGCACCACCAGGGAAGTTGGAAAACACCATCTTTAATCAACCCACCTGCACAGAAACCAGGGCAACACTCCCTGCCTTGCAACGTCCCAGTGAGAAGAAAACAGTCTCCTTGAAAAAACCATCTTACAAAAACAAAAGGCTTCAAAGCACCAGTGGCTCAAGTCGTTGAATAGAAAGGGGCTTGGGGGTGAGATGACAGCTGGCTGGGGGTGGCTCTGAGAAGAGAGGGCTGGAGGCAGGACTTGGTCCAGGAGCAGAGCAGCAGCCAGGCCTGAAGGGAACTGTTGCCCTCCTGAGCTGTACCCATAGCTAACCAGGCTCACCATTTGGGACCTTGGGCCCTGTAGTGACCAGAGGGACTCCTGGGTTAGGCTCTTTGGCACAGACCTGCAGATGGGATAGTAGGGTGGGGTCCAAGTTCAGGATATTTTGGCCTTAGATGGGAGGGAATGCTAGATCAGAGGGTGGAGAGCAAGGAATGGTCCCCATGGATGGGCTCAGGTGTGCAACCGTCTGTATTTCCATCTGGTTCCCCCGTGCCTCCCACCCTCCTTCCTAAGCCAGGACCACTCCTACTTCACAAACTGGAAGCTGAGGCCTGATCCTCCTGCCCTGAGATTCACCAGTCAGCGCACAGGATGCAGGGTCCTCAGAGCGGTCTGTGGAGGGAGGCGAGGAGAATGGGCCCTCATCTCTACTTGCTCTTAAGGAAGGGTGCTGGCCCTCCAGACCCCCCACCATGACCCCCACCCCCATTCTGCCTCTTCAGAACAACTTCTGGATTTGTTAGAGGTTGCTTCTGGACACCGGCATGATCATCAACACTGGTGATCTTTGAACACTATTGACCAGGCAGCACAGGTGAGCCCTTTTCCACTCCGGAACCACAGGTCTTCCAACTGGTGAGGTGGATGGAGCCACCAGGGGTTGGCAGAGTTGCTGAAAGGGTGGGGGATCGTGGGTGCAGCAGGCTCAGGGACGTGGAAGGGGGTGGGGCGACTGAGTCGTGTCCCCCCTTTGCTAGAGAGAGCTTGAAAGCTTTGCCAAGGGTGGACAGAGGCCGAGTCTAAGAAGGCTTCCCTGTGGGTCAGGCTGAATTCAGGGCTCTGGGATCCGTCCATCCTGTTCCCAACAAGAGAACGAATATATTGCTTTAAGAGAGGAGTTAGCAAGTGGTGGTGGTGGTATGTGAGTGTGGTGTATATCACATGGGTTCTAGAGTGTCCAAGCTGGAAGGGGGCTTGGAGATGGGTTTTGGAGTCTGAAACTACAGATCATATTCAAGGCCTGCCGCCACCAAAAGCCCAGCTGTGTGGCCTCAAGCAAATTGCTTTACATCTCTGGGCCTCAGTTTCCGTATCTGCAAAATGGGGATTATGTAAAATCCCAGTATAGTCCAGGGAATTGAGAGTCAAGTGAAAAGGCTAGAAAGAGCTCCATTTACGAAGGGATTATTTTAATTATTTGAGGTCGGAAACTGAGGCCCAGAGAGGGTAAGGGCTTTGCCAGATGTCACATAGAGAGTTAGTGATGGAGCTGCGATTAGAACCCAGAACTCCTGCTTCTAGTTCAGGGTAACTTTCCCCAGGGCTGGTGAATGAATGTGGTGAGATGGGGGTGAGTCTGTCTGTCCTGTCCTTTCTCTCTGGACAGGGGACAGGATGCTGGGTGAAGAAGGGTGAAAGGGAGAGGCTGGAGAAGGGCGGGAGGCTCTGGCACACGCCAAGGTGGAGATAAAAAAATACAAACCCCGCGAACCCCCTCCCCCGCCCCACCCCCGCCCCACCCCTTAAGTCCAGGCGGCTAAGCGCCAAGTCCATGTCTGCTTCGGACCCATGTCAAGCCGACCCAGGCTGCAGTCCGGTCAGCGAGCCGCCAGGGGGCACGCCTGCCATCTTGGCCAGAGCTCGCGGCTGCGGCGGTCTGTCTAGCCGCGGGGGTGGTCGTGGGGCAGAAGCTACTACCCCGCCCTGCAGGAAACAAAGGCAGGTTAGGGAAGTGGACCCCTAAGTACGGAGGCGGCGACAGCCGGCTGCCCTCTCCGCTCCTCCCTCCCCTTCTTTCTCCTACACTAACGCCCGAGCCGGGGTCCCTCCACCCCACCCTGCTCCGCGCCGTGACCCACGTGTACAGAGGCTGCAGTTGTAAATGCGACGTCTTCTGCGGCGCCTGGTATCCATAGGAGTCAAAACCGCCGATGAAATCAACTGCGGAAGGGCAGACGGCACGTGGTTAGAGACGGGCCTGTGAAGGGGGCAAGTTATGGGAGGCTGGGTCCTGAAAGGGAGGGATCTGAGGCCAGACCCTGTACAGGGCCTTAGGGGTTGGGCTTTGTTCCAGTGTCCTGATGGACGGGCCAAGGCCTAAGAGGATAGAGAGCTGGGGGGTGGATGGGGAGGGTGGCCCTTTAAGGGAGAAGGGTGCGGAGAGGCAAGACCTGTTGGGCGTGGGAGTGGGACGAACTGGGAATGGTTGGTGCTTGACAGGAGTGGGGCTGTGGAGCCCCTCAGAGCTACAGGAAGGGGCCTAAGAGGGGCAGGTAGGGGGGCAGTGCTGGAGCCTTGGATCGGGCACCTGGACTTCTGGGCCTCAGCCCAGAATGGGCTGGCTATGCAGATCCCCACTCACCCTGCTGCCTCTTCTTCCCCAGCCCCCAGAGGGGCCCCTTAAATCAGGGATCCCCAACCCCCAGGCCACAGACCGGTACTGGTGTTAGGAACCGGGCCACACAGCAGGTGAGCGGCAGGCAAGCAAGCGAAGCTTCATCTGTATTTACAGCCGCTCCCCATCGCTCGCATTACCGCCTGAGCTCCGCCTCCTGTCAGATCAGCAGCGGCATTAGATTCTCATAGGAGCGTGAGCCCTACTGTGAACTGCGCATGTGAGGGATCTAGGTTGCACGCTTCTTATGAGAATCTAATGCCTGATGATCTGAGGTGGAGCTGAGGCCGTGATGCTAGTGCTGGGGAGCAGCTGCAAATACAGATTATCATTAGCAGAGAGGTTTGACTGCACAGAGGCCATAATAAATCAATGCACTTGAATCATCCTGAAAGCACCCCCCCACCCCCCGTCCACGGAAAAAATTGTCTTCCATGAAACCGGTCCCTGGTGCCAGAAAGGTTGGGGACCGCTGCCTTAGATAACCCAGGGCTCCCTCCTGCTCTGGCCCCTGTCCAGGGTGCTGACTGCGTGGGGTGGCACGCGGCCAGGTTTCCCCAGTTCCCTAGGGGCTCCGCACTCACAGCTGTCCTCCTCCTCCAGGAATACTTTGCTCACGTAGCAGGCGAACACGAAGCCGAACAGCTGGGGGAGGACACAGCGCGTCAGGGAGGGAGGGAGGGAGGAGAGGGAAGCTCTTCCTTCACCCCCTGCCTGGCCCTGCCCACCCCCGCTGGGGGGTCCATGTGTGCTAAGAGGAAGGCAAACCCATAACAACTCCAAGTCAAATGACTGCGCCTTAAACTTAATATACCTGGTTCTATTCTCCGTTCTGGGAGTATGATTTTGGACAAGTAATTATTTTACCTCTTTGAGCCTCAGTTTCCCCAGTTGGACCTGGGCAATACCTTACTGGCTTGTTAAGAGGAAAGAGGATCATGGAACTGTGTGTGTAAAGTGCCTAGGGCAGGGCTGAGACAGGCAGGGGGACAGGACAACTCACAGCCAGGAAGATCTGCAGGGCACTGCTGAGTGCTTCAATGTAGGGATAGTCAAGCAGGCAGCCGGTGACCGAGATGACATGGTGGTCCTCCAGGGCCAGGCGGGAGTTCAGGACAGGTGTCACCAGGCAGCCTGGCCCGTTCTCCATCCACCAGGAGCGGTGCAGGGATGTGTTGAAGGTCATGATGAAGTCCCGGTCCTAGGGGCAGAGGGGCCTAGGATACTGAGCTTGGGCCGGAGGTGGTGGGGGTGGGGCGGAAATCCTCCCCAGGCTCCAGGAGACTTCTTTTTTTTTTTGGCAGCACCGCACTTCTTGTGGGATCCTATTTCCCTGACCAGGGATCGAACCCGGGCCCCGGCAGTGAAAGTGCCGAGTCCTAACCACTGGACCCCCAGGGAATTCCCTCCAGAAGACTTTATATAAGGTCTGCTTCACACCTGGGTTGTTGTAACAGCTTCCCTTCCTGGCTTGATTTGCGAAAAGTATGGAAGTCTGTATCTGCAAGTCTACATTTGGCCAGTAGGTGGCGCTTGATGACCATGCAGGCCTCACTCTATCAGAGATGGAAGGGGCTGCTTCAAACCCACAGGAGTCTCAGAATTTCAGGGCTGGAAGGGACATTAATGGTGACGGGGTCCAATTATCCAGCTGTTGGTGAAATTCTCAATACAGACCCCTTCACAGCCCATTCAGCCTCTCCACTGCTCCCTGTGTGTGACCCTGGGCAAACCTCTTTAGACCTTGGTCTCCCCGTTTGAAATGGAGAAGGGGCTGGCCTACATCGGAAGTTCTCACCCACGTGTGCATCTGTTTTCCTCAGTCCATTCACTCAGGCAGTCTATTAACAAATATTCACTGCATGCTGACTTGGTGCCAAGCACTGAGACGTTCGATCTCCTTTCATCCCCTCAGCAACCACATGAAATTGGGGTTTCTATTCACTATACTTACTAGATGACGAAATTGAAGCTCAGAGAGGGTAAGCCACCCTCGGGACCGCGAGGGAATTCCCCATCACTTGTTTTTAAGAAGTACAGAGGATGCCAGAAATGAAAACGTAGGGATAGGGGATAGGGAGCACAGATTACTCGAATGTGTAGAGGGCGGTCTCTTCAAGAGATGCTGCCCCTGAGACCCACACCACAGGAGCCCTTGGGGCAGGGGATGGGAAAGGTCAGTCTCTGCTCTCTGGCACTGCCAGGCCTGAGGCTTACCTGGGACAGCTGTCCGACCTCCAAGTAGAAGCAGATGATAAACGCATTCCAGCCAACCCAAAGCACCAGCCAGGCTGCATACTGGGGAAAGCAGAGGTGGGATCAGGGTGGGGCCTGGAGGAGTGGGGATGGGGCGGGTCAATGGACGGAGGAGACCTTTGCAGAGGAAACTATGACAATGCCTCACTCAGAAAGCAATATAGTTTACACATCATTTTACAACCATCCAGTCCTTACCAGAGCCCTGCAGGGAAGGCGCTGTCTTTCTCTTTAAAGATAACTAAGTAAAGGCTCAGAGAGGTTGACATTTTCCAAGATCACACAGCTAGGAAGAGGTAGGGCTGGCATGCAAACCTAAGTCCTCGGGTAGCTAATCCTATCCACTCTGCAGAGAACCACAGACACCAGATGACATCCTACCCATGGCAAAGAACTAGAGAGGAGCTGGATATTTCCACCCAAATCCCATGCCTAAGCCAGTGGCAGCCATCTGGCAGACAGCGCCGTTTACAGTGGTGCCGGGGGCTTTCCTGAGAACTGGAGAGAAGGGTCCTCTTATCTCAGGTGAGGGAGAGCTTTGGAAGGGCCCTGTTCACCTGGCTTCTGGAACTGAGCCTGTGGGAGGTGTGGAGAAGCCCTAGAATGAGCGCGAGTGGGTGCTGGGGGGGGCATGACATTACATGGCATTGTTACTTTGGGTGTCAAGCATTTCTGTCGTAAATCTATCGGAAAGCCTTTTCCCTCAAGAGAGGTGTATAAATGAGTCACTGAGGAAGAGCAAGGGACAAGGATGAGACTAGTTGAAAACAGTTTGATAATCACGGACCAGAGCTTGGAAAGAGGAAGTAGGAGGGAGCCAGGGACATAATACATTCCTGGGATTGGGGCACGGGAGGCACTGGCCTCAAGGCCACACTAGCCACACTAGACCACATTTTTGATGAACATCAAGGGACAGAAGCCAAGCCTTCCTGAAGCAACTTGAGAGACCAAACAAGACGAAGTCCAGCCCTCACACGGGCTTACTGGGCAGCGTGGTGATGCGGCAGGAGACTTCGCTCTGGACAGGATGCTCTAACCCTGCCACTTATTAGCTGTGTGACTTTAGGAAGCCTTGTCACCTTTCTGAGCCTCATTTCCTCATCTGGAAAATGGAGATAAGATATACTTCGCAGGGCTGTCGTAAAGATAAGTAAAGCAGGTGAAACTCTTAGCACGTGCCTGGAATATGGTAGGCACTCACTAAATGATATACCTTGTTAATATTTGGAATTTTCTGTAGAAAACTCTTTAGGAAAAATACTAATTTTGTCTCCACTGAGCAAAGAAGCATTGGGATTTGAACATCCACATCACCAGCTGGGCTGGAGCCCAGCCAGAGGCAGGGGTCTAGGTGCCCAGGGTGGAGGGCAGCTTTGGCTGGAGAACAAGGTGGGAACGGATGGGGATGAGAAGAGGGGGTTGGCTTGTGGAGAGGCCAAGTGAGCCATACCAGAATGAGGTACCGGGAGCGGTACTGCACGGTACCAAAGATGCCCAGGATAACTGCCATGATGTGCAGGAAGTTGGCTAGGATAGGAGCCCACTGGTAGCCCAGGAAGTCAAAGATCTGCCGCTCCAACGCAGCCACCTGTGGGAAAGAGCAGGCTGAGGCCACAGTCACCACCTAAAAAAGGAGGACAGGTACTCCTTTTCAACCCTGTGGAGCAGGTGACACCAGTTACCATGGTGATGAGGAACCATGACCTGATTATACACAAGTCTCAGAGCCATCCCAGCCCCGCAGTACCAAAGGGATGCTGGGAAGTGAGGACAGGTCTGTGAGGATGAGCGGGACAGAGCCCTGTTCATTACTTAGAGGTGGGCTAAAGGGAGATGGGAGCCGGGGTTCAGAACGCCTTCCTCCCTGCCAAGAAGCCTCCCCATTGGCACCTATACTTTCCCTGGGGGGCGGGTTTCTGCCCGTGGTCAGGATCCAGACTGCCTCCCCCTAGCTCTGGCCTAGGGCTGAGCCAGGGCCCTGGAGACCCCGGGGGAAACCTGGGGGCTCGGTCACGTTCTTCCAAGGACCCCTATCTGGAGGTTGCCCTGGCCCACGGGATCCATGGGCTACAGAGAAACGGGATTTTTTTCACTCCCTGTCCCTGAGGGAGCTGTAGTAGGTTGCACAATTGGCCTCAAATTCTTTCTCTTCCTACTTCCGTGCTCTTTAGCAGTGCCCTCCCACACTAATTTTGTGCTTGGTCACGTGACTTGCTTTGTTCAAGGGGACTTTAGCAAAGAGCAAGCAAGTGAAGGCTTGAAAAACGCCGGTGCGTTGGAGCTTGCCCACTTGTTGTACTTGTAACACAGAGAACACCTTGTGAAAGAGCTCAAGCCGACCTGCTGGAGGAAGAGAGGCCACAGAGAAAAGAACCAAGGCACCCCAGCTGACAGACAGTCAACCATCAACACACACGAGTGAGGCCATCCTAGATCATTCAGATGCTAGCCAACCCATCAACTGACCAAAGACAGGTCGCCAGACCAAAAAATCTCCCAGCTGACCCACAGAATCGTGAGCTAAATAAAATGGTTGTTTTATTTTTTATTATTATTTTTCTTCAATTTTTGGCTGCGCCACGCGGCTTTCACCATCTTAGTTCCCTGACCAGGGATCGAACCCAGGACCATGGCAGTGAAAGTGCTGAGTCCTAACCACTGGACCACCGGGGAATTCCCTAAAATGGCTGTTTTAAACCACTACATTTTGGAGGGATTTGTTACGCAGCAAAAGGTAACTGATATAGGACTCAATCAACACTCCCTTTCCAGAAGCCCCTGGTTCAACCTTTCAGCTGATACATTTAGGAACAAAGGTACCAAGGATACCAGTTGTTATTGACTGTCCCATATTCCTTCTTCTGTTGACAGAACTTATCTCTTTGTTTTGGAAACTGCCTCCCAGACCCTCAGTCCATGTGGCTTGGGTGGGGCTGAGCCCACTTCTAATTTCTTTTTTTTTTAAAAATAAATTTATTTATTTTATTTATTTATTTTTGGCTGTGTTAGGTCTTCGTTCCTGTGTGCAGGCTTTCTCTAGTTGCGGCGAGTGGGGGCTACCCTTTGTTGCGGTGCGCGGGCTTCTTATTGCAGTGGTTTCGCTTGTTGCAGAGCACAGGCTCTAGGCACGTAAGCTTCAGTAGTTGTGGTACGCAGGCTCAGTTGTTGTGGCTCATGGGCTCTAGAGCGCAGGCTCGGTAGTTGTGGTGCACGGGCTTAGTTGCTCCACGGCATGTGGGATCTTCCTGGACCAGGGCTTGAACCCGTGTCCCCTGCATTGGCAGGCAGATTCCTAACCACTGCACCACCAGGGAAGTCCCCCCACTTCTAATTTCTGCAGTGGGCTAGTGACCCAAGTCTAAGCAAATAGGCAACACACAGTGATCTGTCCAGGGATGGGCACTCAGCCTGCGCCCTGAGAGTTATCCTGGATACTTGCTGGGGCATCAGGACAGAGATGCCACCTGCCAAGATACCTGGATGGGCATAGTGTCAGCTGAGAGCTGTTGGTGGCTGTCTTTGCCACCACTTGGGGGACAGCCAGCTTGAGGAGGAAGCCAAAGCTAAAGGAAAGAGAGTGAGGAAGGAAGAGTGAACAAACAAGGGGAGTGTCTGGGAGACATCGTTTTAGGTCTGAGGAACTAGCCATGCCTAAACAAATTCTCCCTACTTGTACTTCTGATTCTGTCACTTGCACCCAAGAGTCCTGACTACATAGAAGGAGAGAGAAGAGGGTCTGCCTAGGGAGGAAGAAAGAAGATCCTGATAAAGTAAGAAGATCCCAGAAGCCTTTTTCCTGGCAGGGAGGCAAGAGGAGATGGAGCTGATGGTACCACACAGATGGCAAAGCTTGGGCAGAGACCCAGGAAGCTGCAGGCCCAACCCTGGCACCCACCCACCTGGCACCAGCCTGCCTCTTGCTGGTGACTCCCCTCCCAGAGCTCTGCAGATTGTAAAGAGCCTTCCAAGTTCATCTCTCACTAGATACTTCTTGGCAGAAAGGCACTGCTGAGATCATTAACGCAGAAGAAAGAAACCATGAGGCTCAGAGAGGGGAAGTGACTTGCCCAAGGTCACACAGCAGGTTGGTGGCAGAGCCAGACAGCCATTCTGCCTTTGTCTGCCTCCTGTCCCACCTTGGCACCAACACACCACCTTTCCCAGTTGGCACTGGCTCGGGAGTTAAGACATGTGGTTTCTGGTTGAGAGTCTGACACTGGTTCCTGGCTTACTTGGGCAGGCTGCCTTCTCTGTGGGTCTCGAGATCCTCTTACATAGAGGCTGCCAGACTAAATGACCTCTAAGGGCCCTTCTGGTTTTGAATCCAGTGGCCTGCCAACCTTGGGGGAGAAACTCCCCAGGCTGCTTCCCCTCCCCACAGCTCCTGCCCCACTTCTCTTCTCCTTTCTACCCTGACTCTGTTAGGCCTTAGGGAGTCCTGGTGGTTTGCGGTCCAGCTGGATGCTCTCAATTCAGCTGTCCTGGCAAGGAGGGTGAGACAGAGTTGCCCAGGCTCATCGTGTAGTTGGGGAGACACCCTGCCTGGATACAACTACCTAAACCTGACATCACCCCTACCCCCACTCTGGCCCTAGCTCAAAACTCCTGTGTTCTCAGGGACCTCATTGATAAAGTGAGCAGCACTGGAGTCACCAAAACTCAAGTTCAAACTGCAGTTCTGCTGTGTGACTTAGGGCAAATTACTTTCCCTCTCTGAGCCTATTTCTTTAACTATAAATGGGGAAGATAATCCCTCCCCTGAGAAGTTGTTGTGAGGATATGGAGACATCACATAAACTAATAATTAGACTTAATATACGGTGGTTAATTAGTAGGAGACCTAACAGTCAAAGCTTCTTAGTTGGGCTTTGAAGGCTGCTAGGATCTGGTTCAATTCTTTATTCCCAGCCAGTTCCTGCCCCCAAGCAGCTGAAATAACAGTTGAGGATCCACCATCATTTCCCTTTCCTTATATCCAAGTCCTCCTTGGTTTTCAAAACATAGCACAATTTTCTCCATTCCTAGGAAGACCTCCTGACTGGCCCAAAGGGATCTCTCTTTCCACTGAATATGGAACACTGGCTGTTCTTGTCACTCTGAGCCATCCTTCCAGCCTCCCTCCAGCCTCCCATCCAACAACTGCCCACTCATTCATCAAAACGCCATCCACATCCATTTACTCCTCCATCTGACATCTGACATGCCCTCATCCATCCAGGGTACATCATTTACTTATTCACAGAACGTTTAGTCTGTGTCAGACCCTGTGCTGGCGCGGATATGCTGAAATGAATACGTTGCAGTCCCTGCCCTTTGGGAACTCAGAGCCTAGGAGGGGAGACGGATGGAAAATTGGACAGTTAAAAACCACTGTGATCAGCGGGATAACCCAGGCCTGAACGATGCTGTCTCTCCCTCCAATGGTGAGTGCAGAAATCGAGGTAAATAAATAAATAGTTTAATTGAGATTCAGTGTCTTATAAATAACCCCAATTCTAGAGTTGTTACCTTTTATTCAAAAACAAAGGCAAATATTCCAGAACTCCTGCTTCTGCAGCAGTGACATGCAGGTAATTAACAAATAAAGATAAGAACAAAAAATAGGAGGAATATCTTCCCCATCTGGTTGCAATGGTTTAGAAACAATAATCTCAGGGCTGCAGTGGTGGTAAATCATAACTGGCCTTGGAGTGTCTCTTTTTTTCTTCTTCCTTCTGGCCGCACTGCTCTGCATGTGGGATCTTACTTCCCCAACCAGGGATGAAACCTGTGCCCCTTGCACTGGAAGTGCGGAGTCTTAACCACTGGACCACCAGGGAAGTGCCTAGAGTGTCTTTTTCGCTTTGATGGGAGGACCTGTGTGGAGACAATAGCAACCTACTCCGTTGCAAAAAGTTCAAGTACACGTGCATTGAGAGGGCAAAAGTGACTTCGGTGGGCTTCCCTGGTGGTGCAGTGGTTAAGAATCCCCTGGCCAACGCAGGGGACACAGGTTCGAACCCTGGTCCGGGAAGATTCCACATGCCACAGAGCAACTAAGCCAGTGCTCCACAACTACTGAGCCTGTGCTTTAGAGCCCACGAGCCACAACTACTGAAGCCCGTGAGCCTAGAGCCCGTGCTCCCCAACAAGACAAGCCACCGCAATGAGAAGCCCACGCACTGCAACAAAGAGTAGCCCCTGCTCGCCACAACTAGAGAAAGCCCGCACACAGCAACGAAGACCCAACGCAGCCAAATTAATTAATTAATTATTTTTTTAAAAAAGTGATTTCAGGGATATTTTTTCCTGGTTAGCCTACAAGTTAGGTGAGGCTGGCTTCTTGGGTCTCTCTCCTAAGTGGGCCAGCACAGAAGCTTCCGTGGGCAACTGCTGTAGCCTCCCGCCTCATCTCCTGGCAGAAGGAGGCTGCCTACCAACCTACCAAATGCTTTTTCTAAAGCACAAATCTGGTCGAATCACTCTTGTCATCAATGCAGCCCAGAGAGCCTGGGGTAATCCTTATGGCCTCTGGGTCAGCCAATCCCCTGGTCACAAGGACCCCAGATAAGTGGGATGAGTCCCCTGACTGTAGTCCCAGAAAGACAGATGAGATCCAGTCCCCCCAGCCTCACAGCCCTGGCTGGATCTGTCAATGCCCACAGAGTAAGTCCCACTTTCCTGCCCATTGGTCCTCTCTGCCCTTGATCTCCACAACGCTCTATGCCGCTTCCTCTGACCCAGCCCTCCCCTGGCCCCCGGCCCCCTTTCATGACCCCTTCCACACCAGCAAGTGTCTCTACGGCCTCGGCGCCTTCCCTAAGGGGTCCCCCCACCCCTTAAACGTTGCATCCAAGGACGCTGTCTTCCCTGTAGTCTTCTCAGTGACTCTGTTTCTCTTCTCTCATCCCATGCTCCTCAGGCCCAAAGGTGGGGTTGGTATCCTCTGGGGTCCCCAAACTGCCTGCAGAACTGTGCGACCCAGTGGCTATCCCACCCTCATCCACTGCTGGACCCATCATCCACTGGCCTCCGGGTCTTGTCCCTTCCTTGAAAACGATCCCATGACCGCTGCATCATCCTGGTCGACTCTGACATCTGGGGGCCACCCCCTCCAGCACCCTAACCTCTCAAGTCCTCTCCCATGACCTTTGCTTCCATTCTTCCTTGTCCATGGCCACTTCTTGGAATGTGTCATCAGCCATAACTGCCCTGCCTCCGAAGTCGCCAATTTGAGAGCCCCTCTCAGACACCCCAGCTCCTTCCCAACACCCTTCATGATGATGACGGGCCCATCAGCCTGCTGGGATCACATGACCCCTCACTTCACCATCAGCTTTGCCTGTAACCCAAACTGTCATACTCCTCTGCCTTTTCATCACGTCTGTGAGGAAGAGCCCACACCTGGATAAACCCAATTAATAGTTTTCTCAGTTCTCGCAAAGCAGCCAAGCACTTCTGGAGAAAGTCACTCCACGGGGCAGACTGGGGCCACTGGAGATCCGGAATAATCGACTACAAGAAGCTCCCCGATGCTGTCCCACAACCCAACTAGGCTTCTCTGAGGAACTCACTCCTAATATTTCAGATCTTCTTGCTGTCCTCAACCCTCCTGGGTCCCCTTCGCCCCCACCCTGGTAAAGACCTGGTCTCCCCCCACCCCCTATACTTGACGCTCTGTCCCTCCCCGCACTAAAGGTCAATGCCTCCTCCTGCATTCTGAACCCTGTCTTCTACCTACTCGGGAGCCCACATCATCCACGATCTCTTCTCTTGTAAACCCAATCTCTTCCCCTGCCCAGAATCCTTCCCACTGGCTCCTAAACATGCTTAAGCCTCTTCTACTTAAAAAAATAAAATAAATTGGGCTTCTCTGGTGGCGCAGTGGTTGAGAGTCCGCCTGCCAATGCAGGGGACACGGGTTCGTGCCCCGGTCCGGGAAGATCCCACATGCTGCGGAGCGGCTGGGCCCGTGAGCCATGGCCGCTGAGCCTGCACGTCTGGAGCCTGTGCTCCGCACCGGGAGAGGCCACAACAGTGAGAGGCCCGTGTACCGCCAAAAAAACAAACAAACAAGCAAAAAACAAAAAAAAAATAAATAGAAAGTCCCCTCTTCCCCCTCCAACTAATGCCTTATCTAGTCCAATGCTCTTACATCCACAACTGTTTAAAGGTCTCCATGCCCTCCCTGCTACTCACCCCTCCAGCCACTTGCTACAATTTGGTCCAGGGGTTAGGAGCAGAGCTGGGTTAGAATCCTGGTGCCGCTGGTTTTTCTACAACTCTGGGAAGTCACTTAACCTCTCTGTGCCTCAGTTTTCTCACCAACAAAATGGGTATGATTCATGGTACTTCCTTCATCTGGTTGTGAGAAGAGTCAGCATTATTTAAAATTACATTCCGCTGCCGAGCTCCCTGCCTCCCCCCTTGCTTTATTTTCTCCACGGCACTTATCACTGACTAACATACTATTCACTCCTTATTTACTGCCTCCTGCATTAGAAGGCAAACTCCACGAGAGTGGGGATGTTCACTGCTGCATTTCCAGCGGCGAGAGCCGTGCCTGGAGCACACATTCTCCACCTCCTTGGCCTGATTCCGGTGCAGCCTATCCTCCTGTGCGTCAGGCCCCTAAGTATCAGAGCATCTCAGGGCCACAGCCCAGCCCCTCTTCACACTCCACGTGTCCCAGCAAATGCATGTCCCCCCCCCGCCCAGCTTCAGTTCCTTCAGCCTCCAGCCCCTTTATAACCAAGTACCCACTGGATGGTTCATCACGAACTTAATACATCCAAACCTAGTCCATTTGCAGTGATGTGGGCCCCATGATGTGTCCGGCTGCATGACCAAGAACGGTAAGCTGTAGGCCCTGGTCTTCCTGCTGCTCACCTGCGTTCCCAGTGTGTCATCAACTGGCTCTCTGCTTTTCTGAATCTCTCTCACATCTGGCCACCTTCCTCCCTCTACCTTCTCTCACCTGGCCAACTGCAATACCAGCCCCCAGTCTACTTCAAGCCTAACCCACCCCTGTTTCCGAAGTGAGGCTTCCACGAGGCTCCCCTGCTGCCCCTCCCCCTGCCCTTAGCTCCCCACCCCCATCCCTGATTATTTATTTATTGGGTAGCTGCCAGCTGAGGGGGATGCAGTTGCCATGGGAACTTTCAGCCCTGAGTCAGGGCTGCCTCTGCTCTCAGTAGGATGCTCTTGTCTGTCTAGACGCCAACCCCAGGAGCCCAACACCAGGTGGGGGGTTGGGGATAGGGAGTGAGAAATGAATAATGCAGATGGGCCCACCCCGGCCCCCAGGAAGCCGGCTGGGGGAGAGGGCGGGCAGAGGGCTGGGCTTGGGGCCACAGAACCCAACAGAAGCCTCTTGTGTCCAAGCCCTTGCCAGCCAGTTCTGCAAGTCAACTACTTTCCTGTCCAAAATTCCAGCCATATCGCCAGGGGACTTAGATACAGAAGTCAGGCTGTCTGGGGAATGACGAGGAAGGGGCTCCTGAAGTTTCTGGAGAATAGTTTGGTCGCACCTGGTCTCCTTTACTGACATTAGTTCACACAGATGCTGAGGTGGGAAGAACCCGCCATTGGGGGTCAGGCACACCTGAGTTCCATTCCCAGCTCAGTCCCTGACTCACTGTGTGACCTCAGGCAAGTTACTCCCCTTTCTGGGAAAACGTCCTGAGGATTTGGACAGTGCATGTAAAGCTCTCATCCCGGTACTTGGTACACAGTTGGTGCTCAGGATATGACTACGGCCTTTGCTGCATCCCCAAACTCAAGCCCCCCTTTTCCCAATGGATTTCTGAGGCAGCTGACAAAATTAAACTCGACTCAGCCCCTCATCCGTGAAATGAGGTAGTGGGACTGAAGCTGCAGATGGCAGAACTGGAAGGACCCCTGGAGATCTGTTGGTCCAACCCCCTCATTAGAGAGGTGAGCAAACTGACAGCAGAGAGGGGCAGTGACTCGTCTAAGGAGAGGGTCTTCTCTCTTTCTCTGAGCTCTGTCCCCATCTCCAGGGTCCATCTGGCGTCCATGCCATTTGAGTATGAGTTGAAATAAACAGCCAGCAAGAGATTAAAAGGAGTACAGTCATGGAGACCAGGTAGTCTCTGGCAGGGTCAGGGAAGATGGGCCTAAAAGGGACTCAATTCAGCGAACAAATATTTCTTGAGCACCTACTACGTGCCAGGCCCGGGTATACAGCAATGAGCAAGCTGGCGTGGTTTCGGCTCCATAGAGTTCTAGTCTAAAGACAGATACCACAGTCCTCTGGGAGCTGATGAAGGGGGCTTCTGTGCCTGGTTTCCCACCCACTGTGCATAGTGACCTGTGGGGAGTTCTTTCTACCCCCAACACACGCACACATTCTCTCTCTCTTTCTTTTCCAGGGCTCCCACAGCCCTTCTGCCTCTCTCTGTCCCAGCCTGCATCCTGCTGGAAAATGGCCAAGGCTATCAGAGTTAAGTGAAAAAAAAACCAAAACAAGCTGCAGAACAATATGATTCCATTTATGTAAAAAAAACAAAAGCAAAAAAAAAAGACACATGAAATGTGTGTGATTGTAAATGCAGAATCAAGAGCCTGGGAAACATAACAAACGGTTATGAGAACTTCTCTCTAGGGAGCGGGAAGGGGGAAACTTTTACTTTTAAATACATAAACTTTGGTATTTCTAAGATGTTTTAAAACAAAGCTATAATTTTTAAAAAGTTAAGAGAAATGTTGTAAGATGTTGTTGACTCGTTGTTAGACTGTGTGAAAGAGCACTTGGGCGGCTCAGAGGATCTGAGGTCTCCTTCTGTGATGTGAATGTGCCTTGGGATCCAGGGCAAGACTCCTCTGGGCCTCAGTGTTCTCATCTGTACAATGGGGGCCTCTGCCGCTCCAAGTCGCTATCTAGGCCTGGTGTTGCTGCAGCCCGCCTGCCTTCAGGGGAACTGCCTTGGGGTCCTGTGACCTCTGCTGAGAGCCTAATGGCCCGTCTTCACCAGAAGGTGGTTCTGCCAGTCCCTGGTACAGCCTGCCTCTAGGTTCTGCCTGGGTCATCAGAGCCCTGCCTCTCCCTGACTACACACAGATCCACCATCATCCCTCCTCCAGGTGCCATCAGCCCTCTCCCCACAGCCCTTGTGTGGCCACCTTGATATGAGGAGGCTCAGTGTGGTCACTTGAGTCTCCTGAAGTCACTCAGACAGGATGTGGCAGAGCTAAGGTCTGAGCCCTGTCTCTACACCCACTGCTCTTCCCACTCACCAGACATCTCTCCAGAGACAGTCACGGGCATACGAAGGGACAGAGTGGAGGCGGGGGCAGAACCTGCTCTGCATCAAAAGGCCTCTGATGAGCCGCCCAGCCCAGCCTCCCATGGGCAGTGAAGTAACAGCTAATGTTTATTAACCTATTAGTGCCAGGCACTGTCCTGAGTACTTCACACCTGTTCATTCATTCATTCTACCAATTCATTCATTCATTCTACCAATTCATTCATTCATTCTACCAATTCATTCATTCAACCAATTCATTCATTCATTCTACCAATTCATTCATTCGTTCTACCAACAGTTCTTGAGCGTCTTTTCTAGGCTTAGTGCTGAGAACTCAGTGGTGAATACAGAGGGCCCAGCTCCTGTCCTCACGGGATGACAGTCCTGCCCGTAGCCTCCTCAGTGCAGTCATCAGAACACCTGCCCCAGGCCAGAGAGCAGGGGAAGTGGGAAAGGGGCAAGAAGAGAGGAAGCTCTTTCCCACTAGAAAACTAGGGAATTCCCTGGCAGTCCAGTAGTTAGGACTCCGTGCTTTCACTGCCGAGGGCCTGGGTTCAATCCCTGGTTGAACTAAGATCCTGCAAGCTGCGCGATGCAGCCAAACAACAAAACTAAACTAACCTCTCCCAATGGGTCTTAGAATTGTAGAGTCATTTATTGAGTACCTACTGTATACTACCCCTCATACTCGGGTCACATTTCTCTTTTTTTTTTTGGCCTGTGCCGAGTGGCTTGCAGGCCCAGGCCCCCGGCAGTGGAAGCGCAGAGTCCTAACTACTGGACCACCAGGGAATTCCTGGGTCACATCTCTTAATCTTCCCCCTACTGATAGATGAGGAAACTGAGGCTCAGGAAAGCCAAGGGGCTCGCCCACGGGCACACGGAAGAGCTGAGTCTGCAGCCGGTCTGCTGGGGCAGAGCCCTTGGCTCCCCACCAAGTGGTTCTTTGAGACCAGGCTACTCTCAGCCCTACAGCCCTGCTGCATAGCACCTTCTGCTCTCAAGGGTAACCTTCCTCCGCTCAGTGCTGCGCCCTCCTCCTCGGACAGCTCCCCAGCCCCCAAGTCCTCAGACTGCCATCTGTCTGTCCTCACACCCTCCCACTATGGCCCAGCCCCCTACCCCAGTTGGGCCTGGGGGAGCCAGGGAGCAGCTGGTCACTACCTTCCACGTAATTAGCCCTCAGAGACCATGCCTGGAGCTGTTCGAGAGGCCCAGGACTGTCTCAATGGGCTGGTCTGGCCAGCCCTGAACCTGTCAGGAGGCAGCGGCTGGGGCTTGGCCTGTCTCCATGGCAACCCCATCCCCTCACCCCAGTGATTACTGACCCGTCCACAGCTGGGGGGCTCCTCAGGCCCCTTCTGGGCAGACCTATCCCACTATACCTCTGAGCTGGCAGCTCCATTAGAACAACAGGTCTGGTAGTGGTCTAATTAGCATATATCTACATTAATTTGCATAACGCCTGGGCCTAGCAGCCCAGGGTGATATCAAGGTCAGTCTAAAATCAAAGGGTCCCTCTAATCTCATGGGGTGCCTAGCTCCTCATCGACCATCTGGTCCAAACTCACAGGCGCCAGACTGGGAGGTGGTATGGGCAGTGCAGAGAAGGGCCTTCAGGCCAGTGACTCTCTGTGACTCAGTCTCCTGCTCTGTAGAATGGGCACAAGGTGCCTACTTCACAGCGGTGTTGAGAAGATCAACACCGGGACTTCCCTGGTGGTCTGGTGGTTAAGACTCCAAGCTCCCAATGCAGGGGGCCCAGGTTCCATCCCTGGTCAGGGAACTAGATCCTGTATGCCGCAACTAAAAGATCCTGCCTGCCGCAACTAAGACCTGGCGCAGCCAAATAAATAAATATATTTAAAAAAAGATCAAGGGGTCTTCTAGATTCATTCCCAAGTCCAGGCCTCACCCCACTCCTCCAACCCCCAATCTCCACTCCCGGAGCGCTCTGCTTCCTGCCTGTGGGGCAGGCCCTTCTTACAGGCCCATAAAAGCCTGCAGGAACCTGCTCTCCCCCAGGAGGCTCCTCCCACCAGGCCCTCCCTCAACCTTAATTTCTGGGTCCTGGCTGGAAGTGGATTAGAAGCTGCAGGCTACCAGCTTTGGCCTTTCATCAACACCTCTGGGCTTTGACCTGGTTGGTGCACAGCTGAGAAGCAGGGGAACAGAGGGCATCTGGCCTCACCCTGGCCCCCAGCACCACCCACTCCAGCGCACCCTTTGGAAAACCATGTGAGGCAGTTTAGGGCATGCTCTGGAGTCACACTGCTCGGGTTTATCTTCCAAATGAGCCTCAGTGTCTCCATCTGTAAAATGGGGATAACAAGCCACACTCCTTGGAGTCATGAAAATTAAATGAGATAATGTATGTCAAGGGCCTGACATAGTAAGCACTCCATAAATGTTAACTGTTATTATTAAAATAATGACAGTAATAAGAAAGAAACCTGACACCACCTTGAGGGCCAAAGAAGGGTTTACAGAGGAGGTGATATTTAAATTTGGCCTTGAACTGACTATAAAAAAAAACCCAACAGCACTGCAAACACTCTGGATGTCCATCAGAAGGACACACAGTAAATTACGGCATCTCCCTGTGATAAAACCAATACAGCCGTTACAATGGTGAGGAAAGAGGGCCAACCTGCGTGGTGTGAAAAGGCTGCAGGGCCACTTGAGATGTATGATCTTATTTTTGTGTAGAAGAAAGAAAAAGAGGCTTCCCTGGTGGCGCAGTGGTTGAGAGTCCGCCTGCCGATGCAGGGGACACGGGTTCGTGCCCCGGTCCGGGAAGATCCCACATGCCGCGGAGCGGCTGGGCCGTGAGCCATGGCCGCTGCTGCTGCGCCTGCGCGTCCGGAGCCTGTGCTCCGCAACGGGAGAGGCCACAACAGTGAGAGGCCCACGTACCACAAAAAAAAAAAGAAAGAAAAAGAATCATCAAACTGTTAACTCTGGAGAGTGGCATTGGAAGGGGTCTTTGAGAGTCAACTAGAGATATTTCTCTAAGGTTGTTACATTGATGAGTAATACTTTTATAAGAAAACAAAATAAAGAAGAAATTATTAGGGGATGAATGAGCATGGGCAAAACCCCTGAGGTGTGGGCGGGGTGACCAACTGTCCTGGTTGGCCTGGGGCTGTGGAGTTTCTTGAGGTGCAGCACTTGAGTGGATAAACCCCAAAGTCCCAGGCAAACTGGGACAAGCCGATCACCCCAGATGTGGAAGGGTATGGACCACTTATGGGCCTGGGGACAGCTCTGGATGGATGAAATGAGGGGTGGCAGGGTGGGAACACCGGGCTGGGCCTCAGACCTAGAGCTTTATCCCGCTGGCCCCAGGAGCCAGGAAAGGTTTGAGCAGAGGGACATGGAAGCTGGATGCTTCAAAGCACGGGGCTCTCTGGCTGGGGAGGAGGCTGGAGGGGGCGATCAGGTGGAGACGCAGAGGCCTTCCTTGGACGGCTGAGGGCAGGGCCCAGAATCCCCCTCCATGCTCGCGGTCCCACTCTCCTAGAAATTCCACCTTCTTAGAGATGCCCTCTCTACCTCTGCCCCTGTCCCCGTGTCCAAACTGTTGGCACAGCCCCAGTGCCAATCCTCCAACAGGCTCCGGAGCAGGCAGTGAAGGCCTGGGAGGAGGGCGCCCTCCAGAGAGAAGCACGTCAGACAGGGTGGAGGGGAAGACAACCCAGATGGAGAAAACCCACCAAAAACCAGGCTCTCCCAGGAGACGCCAGCTGCAGACAAATGGACATTTGGATAAATATAAAGGTGATTAACCAGATCTCCCCATTAAGTATAATGAATGACACCACATAATTAAGTCAAAAACTCATGGCAGAAAGCACCTTAATGGAGCAGGCACTTAGGCAGGGAGAATTCACTAAGGAGGTGTGGAGAATTTCAGGAGTGGCTATGAGGATGGAGGCAGGTGGCAAAGACCAGAAGGTTGACAAAAACAATCGGGAGTTAACATCTGTCCAGAATGGGACTGAGAACAGAGCCCAGGAGTTATCAGCCCAGGCTCTGGAGTCAGGCAGACCTGGGATGGAGTCCCAGCTCTCACTTACAAGCTGTGGGACCTGGGAAAGTCATTTCTTGGAGCCTCAGTTTCCTTACCTGCAAAATGGGAATACTACTATTACTAATAGCCACTTCCTGGGGTTGTGAGGATTCAGTGAGGTAATGTGAGTAAAGGACTTTGCATATAGTAAGTGCTCAGTAAATTATCATTAATTGGACAAGTCACTTTCCCTATTGGGATCTTAATTTCTTACTGACAAAAAGAGGATAATGTCCTATCTTCTTCCCAGAGAAACTGGAGGATGAAGTAAGATCACAACTGTGAAAGCAATTGCTATACTATAATATGCTTTTTAAACTGTGGAGTGCTCTACCCACATCTGTCATTATTAGGATAATTATTAAGTCCTTGGTTTCATCCCAAGGCCAGATTCTTGCTGTTTCTTCCCAGAGAAGCTATACAGTGTAGTGGTTCAAAGTGTGGCCCAGAAGCCAGACTCTGTGGGTTTGAATTTGACCTTTAATGCTTACTAGCTGTGTGACCATCAGCAAGTCACTTAACCTCTCTGTGCTTTAATGTCTCCATCTGTAAAATGAGGATGATGATAATAGTACCTACCTCATGGGGGTGTCGTGAGGCCTAAATGACGGAAGATGTGTAAAGCATTCAGAACATTTCCTGGCCGACAGCTATAGGTAAAGCCAGGTTAACTGCGATGATTGTTACCCATCGTGTAGACTCCAGGCCTGAGTCCCTCACAGGTTCAGAGGACTCCTGTTCTGAAGGAGACGAGACCACAGTCGTCCTGGTATGCAGGCCCCTTTGGGGCCAGGTATTACTCCACGGCCCCCCCAAACCCCCACCTCACTCCATCCAGTCCAGCAGCTGCCTGGCCCAGCCTGGCCCCTTGCTCCACCCTTGCTCTTCTCACTCACCCACCGAGCATTCGTGGACACTGACTCTGTGCCAGGCCTGCACTGGCTGCACAGACGACCAACTCCAAGTGTCTGCGTAGTGACAGCAGAGAAGAGAGCCAGGCCTCCACTCTGGGCACCTGCCCTGTACACGTGGCTTCATGTCCATTTCACTGACTCCTTTCACTCTTGAGAAGTGTCATTTTACACATGTGGAAACTGTGGAGCAGGGAGTAAAGTCACAGACCCCAGGTCACAGAGCAGGATTCAGACACACAGCTGTGGGCTCCAGAGCCTGCACACCGCCCCACGTTTCCCTATTAGCTCCTCTGGTCCATGCACAACATCGCTGCCACCGTGGCCTGACCACCTCCACCCCTCCGCCACTGCTGAAACTGGTGCCCTCTCAAAGGATCCGTGACAGCCACGGAGAATGCTGCGATGTGTTCTGTTCAAGCCCATCATTTGGGGACCTCCCTGGTGAGGCAGTGGTTAAGAATCCGCCTGCCAATGCAGCGGACACGGGTTCGAGCCCTGGTCCACGAAGATCTCACATGCCGCGGAGCAACTAAGCCCGTGCGCCACGACTTCTGAGCCCGCGTCTACAGCCCGTGCTCCGCAAAAAGAGAAGCCACCGCAGTGAGAAGCCCGTGCACCACAACCAAGAGTAGCCCCTGCTCGCCACAACTAGAGAAAGCCCACATGTAGCAATGAAGACCCGACGCAGCCAAAAATAAGTAAATAAATTTATAAAAAAACAAAAAGCCCATCATTTGCGAGCAGTGTGAAGTCCAACAAGTCTAAACCTCCTAAGCCTCGGTTTCCTCGTCTATAAACAGGAAAAGAATTAAATCTACCTTTCGGAGTTGACATTAAAGGATGTAAAGCAGGGTACCTGGCACAGAAGGCGCACCCAACAGATGCCATTCTTTGGTCCCTCTGGGTCCAATCCTTCCGCCCACCCCCATCCCCACTTTTGTAGATGGTGTTCTGAAGTTTTCTCATTCCTTCAGTGAAGGTTTCTTTCATTCCTTCTGGAGGCCTTTCTTCTAATAAGACAAGGCCTTCCTGCAGCCATTCTGCTATCACCTCAAGCAGGGCGGCCTGCCTGCCTTCACAGCACCCCCGCAAAGCTCCAGTGTTAAGTGTGCTATTCGCTGGGTCCCAGGGCTCCTTCAAAGAGCTCACTTGAAGCTGACCTGGCGCTCCCTCTGAGCCAGCCTGGCTAAGCCAGTCTTTTTTTTTTTTTCTTTTGCGGTACGCGGGCCTCTCGCTGTCATGGCCTCTCCCGTTGCGGAGCACGGGCTCCGGACGCGCAGGCTCAGTGGCCATAGGTCACGGGCCCAGCCACTCTGCAGCATGTGGGATCTTCCCGGACCAGGGCACGAACCCATGTCCCCTGCATCGGCAGGCGGACTCTCAACCACTGCGCCACCAGGGAAGCCCTGAGCCAGCCTTTGAGAGCGGTCAGCCCTTGCCTGTAGCAGAGGCGCTCCGACAAACACCGGACAAGATGCCTCTGTATAAAAACCTCCCGACTTTCCGTGCCTCCTCCCGACTCTGCCTTTTCCTTCCTGGACTCTGGTGTGAGTCTATGACAACCTGTCTGACTCAGAAACTGATGATGCTGAGACCTTGGGCAAATCATTTGACCTTTCAGGGCCTCAGTTTTCTCATCTGTAAAATGGGACTTGTAACCCCTACCCTTCTTGCCTCCCAGGTTGAGGGGTGGATTCAATGGGATAACTGACACCTGGGAACCATCAAGCTCCCCCCCTTGCTGGGGAGACCTCCAGGGCTCGCACTTTCTGTTCCAACTGGGTCAAGAGAAGCAGTGCAGTAAAGCCCAGGCCCCTCCTTCCCACCTGAGCACCCCCAACAGCGAGTCTGGTGCAAGAGAGGAATCTCCTGGAAGTCTGTTTTATCTTAAAAGAATATGCCCCTAATATTGTGCTCTGACACAGAGCCTTCTCCTTCGGTCATTTCCCGCCAGGTCAGGATAGAATAGATGCTCTGCAAAGATGCAGATCTCTATCCCGTGGCTCAGCCTCCTCCTGCCCCCAGCCAGGCAGGTACAGGAACTGCAATCTAAGGAGCCAGCCAGACCGGGTGCAAATCCTGCCTCCACACTTACCCACAGGCCACACAGCTAGTAAGCCATTCAGCATGGCTGAGGCTGTTTCCTCATCTGAAATGGGGATAACTGATCCCAGGGCCCACGTCTGTGGGTCAGGCCAGGGTAAGGCTGAGGGGAATGAGTGAAGAGAAAGGGTCCAAACCTGAGGTCAGGGACGTGGAAGCTGAGTCATCGTAGGAAGGGTCTTGAGAAGACTGGGCTCTTCAGGCCATTATGAGACCTTTTCATTCTCCTTTCATTTGCTCAACCATTACATCGTTACTGAATGTCTGTCCCAATACTAGACACTGGAGATACAGCGGTGAACAAAAGCAGAAACAGACACAGCCGCTGACTCAACCAAACACTCCACTACATGGGAGCAGAAGGGAGCGTCCTCAGCCTGGTAAAAGGCATCTATGAAAACCCCCACAGCTAATCCCATACTTAATGGTGAGAAACTGAACGTGCTTCTCCAAAGATCAGGGATGAGACAACGATGTCGACTCTCCTCACTTCTGTTCAACATTGTATTGGAGGTTCTAGCCAGGACAATTAGGCAAGAAAAAGAAAGCAAAGGCATCTGGATTGCAAAGGAAGAAGTAAAACTACCTCTATTTCCAGATGGCATGATCTTTTTTTTTTTTAATTGAATGAAAGATTCTTTAAATTCTATAGTGCTTTACAATTTTCAAAAGTTTTACCATAATGGAAAAGAATATGAAGAAGAATATGTAAATATATGTATAACTGAATCACTTTGCTGTACACCAGAAACTAACACAACGTTGTAAATCAATTATACTTCAATTTTTAAAAAAGTTTCACACAACTAATTTCATATAATAGCCCTTTTTTTCCCATCCCCATATTGCCCCTCCCCCTTCCCTCTCCCTACTGTAACCACTAGTTTGTTCTCTGTGTCTGTGAGGCAGATGACATGATGTTGTATATAGAAAGCCCTAAAGAATCCACAAAAAACTTAGAGCTACTAAACCAGATCAGCAAAATTGCAAGATCCAAGATCAACATACAAAAATCAGTTGTTTTTCTTTCTTAAAAAATTTTAAAATTTAATTCAATTTATTATTTGTTTATTTATTTTTGGCCGTGCCACGCGGCATGTGGGAGCTCAGTTCCCCAACCAGGGATAGAACCCACGCCCCCTGCAGTGGAAGCACAGAGTCTTAACCACAGACTGCCAGGGAAGTCCCTCAGTTGTTTTTCTATACACTAGCAATGAACAACCCAAACTTAAATTAAGAAAATTCCATTTACAATAGTATTGAAAAGAATAAAGTAAATTTAACCAAGGAGGTGCAAGACTCATACACTAAAAACTACAAAATATTACTGAAAGAAATTAAAGAGCTAAATAAATGAGAAGACATCCAGTGTTCATAGACTGGAAGACTTAATGTTGTTAAGACTGCAATACTTCCAAATTGATCTACAGATTCGATGCAATCTCTATCAAAATTCCAAGTACTATTTTTGCAGAAATGGATAAGCTGGTCCTAAAATTCGTATGGAAATGCAAGGGACCCAGAAGAGCCAAAATAATCTTGAAAAAGAACAAAGTTGAAGGACTTACACTTGTTGATTTCAAAACTTACCAACACACTACAGTAATCAAGACAGCATGGTAGTGAGATAAGGTTAGACATATAGACCAATGGAATAGAATCGCGAGTCTGAAAATAAACCCATATATTTACGATAAACTGATTTCCAACAAGGGGGCCAAGACTATTGAATAGAGAAAGCACAGTGTTTTCAACAAACGGTGCTGGGACAAATAGATATCCATATGCAAAAGAATGAAGTTGGACTCCTACCTCGCACCATATATAAAAACTAACTCAAAATGAATCACAGACCTTAATGTAAGAGCTAAAACTATAAAACTCTTAGAAGAAACCACAGGTATCAATCTGAGTGACCTTAGAAAAGGCAACAGTTCTTAGATATGACACCAAAAGCACAGCAGCCATAGGAAAACTAGATAAATTGGACATCATCAAGATAAAAAACTTTTGAACATCAAAGCACATTATCAAGAAAGTGAAAAATCAACCCACAGAATAGGAGAAAATATTGGTAAATCATAGATGTGATAAGGGTCTAGAATCCAGAATATACGAAGAACTCTTACCAATCAACAATAAAACGATAAATAACCCAATAAAAAATGGGCAAAGGATTTGAACAGAAATTTTCCCAAAGAAGATACACAACTGGCCAATAAGCACATGAAAAGATGCTCAACATCATTAGTCATTAATGAAATGCAAATCAAAACCACAATGAGATGCCACTTTACACCCACTGGGACAGCTATAATAAAAAATACAGATAATAATAAGTGTTGGTGTGGTGAGGATGTAGAGAAACTGGAACCCTCATGCATTGCTAGTGGGAATGTAAAATGGTGCAGCCACTACGGAAAACAGTTTGACAGCTCCTCATAAAATTATATAGTTATCACATGGCCCAGCAATTCCATGCCAAGGCATATACCTGAAAATTAAAACAAAGTTCACACAAAACTTGTATAGGAATCTTCATGGCAGCATTATTCACAGCAGCCAAAAAGTGGAAACCCAAATATTCATCAAGTGATTAATGGATAAACAAAATGTGATACGTCCATTCAATGGAATATTATTAAGCCACAGAAAGGAATGAAGTACTGACCCATGCCACAACACGCACGAACCTTAAAAGCATTACGCTACGTGAAAGAAGACAGTCACAAAGGACCACGTATTGTATGATCCTATTATACCAAGTATCCGGAGTAGGCAAATCCAGAGAGACAGAAAGTAGATTAGTGGTAGGCAGCCAGGGGCCAGAGGGAGGGGGCGATGAGTTTGAGGTTTCTTTTTTGGGGCAATGAAAAATGTTCTGGAGTTAGATAGTGGCCATGGCTGCAGAACTCTGTGAACATATTAAGAACCACTGAATTGTTAAAATGGTGAATTTTATGGTATGTGAGTTTTATCTCAATAAAAAAAGGAGAAAAAAAACCTCCAGACATTTTTGCCCTCCTTGTCCTTATGGAGGTTCCATTCAGTGGCGGGTAGTGGGAGAGGGAACCCCCCCCCACCTCCCCACACCACACACACACACGTGTGCACAGAGACAAACTGAAATTACTATTGTGCTAAGTGCTCTCAAGAATGACAGCTATGGGCTTCCCTGGTGGCGCAGTGGTTGAGAGTCCGCCTGCCGATGCAGGGGACACAGGTTCGTGCCCCGGTCCGGGAAGATTCCACATGCTTTGGAGCGGCTGGTCCCATGAGCCATGGCCGCTGAGCCTGCACGTCTGGAGCCTGTGCTCCGCACCAGGAGAGGCCACAACAGTGAGAGGTCCACGTACCGCAAAAAAAAAAAAAAAAAAAAAAAGGCAGAAGAATCCACCTGCCAATGCAGAGGACACGGGTTCGAGCCCTGGCCCGGGAAGATCCCACATGCCCCAGAGCAACTAAGCCTGTGCGCCACAACTACTGAGCCTACGCTCTAGAGCCCACGTGCTGCAACTACCGAAGCCCGCGCGCCTAGAGCCTGTGCTCCGCAACAACAGAAGCCACCGCAGTGAGAAGCCGGCGCACTGCAACGAAGAGTAGCCCCCGCTCACCGCAACTAGAGAAAGCCGGTGTGCAGCAACAAAGACCCAATGCGGCCAAAAATGAATAAATTTAAAAAAAAAAAAAGAATGACAGCTATAATGGAAGTAGTTGAGGAAGACTTCCGGGAGGAAGTGATCTGAAGGAAGAGAGATTAGCAACGAGAGGAAGGGAGGGAAGAAGTTTCAGGCAGAGGGAAGTGCAAGGATCCTGTATGGGAGGGAGCTCGGCAAGTAGAAGGGTCCAAGACCCCTGTGTCTAGAGTAGGGGGAATGAGAGGGCGCAGGGCACCAGAGAGAAGGGCTGGGAGGCCCACTGTGGCTGGGGAGGGGCCCCAAGCCCTCTGAGTACTCTGGGTCAAGATTCATGGGGCGGGGGCGGGGGCGGGGAGGAATATGCACCTTCTGCAGGGGTCAAGTGCTCCCAGTCAACATCTGGAATGAGTTGGGAGGTCATTTCTCCCGACTGAATCACTCTTCATGTGACCTGATGGAAGGAGGAAAAAATCCAGTTCCCTGACTTATTCAGTGGCACCTCTTGTACTGATGCTCCCAGGGAGGAAATACTGATGAAAACCAGCCTCACTGCTATGGCAACAGCAACCACTTCTCACTTTCCATCCCGATGAAAGGCCAGGTGGGAAGTCTGCCTAGCAGCAGTGCTAGGCGACAGAAGCCCCTCCCAGGGGCTTCAGGAGCCCCTCCCATCACCGTCCAGGCTTTGCTGGGGTCCCAGCTTCTCCTTCCAATGGAGAATCACGCAGCTGCCAGCATCTGAGCAGCCCTTCCCAGCTCAGGGCGTGACTTATGCCACCACCCTGTAACGTAGCGTCGTTAGCCCCACTGGACAGATGCAGACAGTGAGGCTCAGAGAGGTGAAGGGTGCTTCCAGCATCCTTCCCTCTGTGCTGCCTTTACTCCCCCATATGGTAAAGGTCTGTTTATCTGTGCAGGTCTCCTGCTCTGATTCATCTGTGGCATGAAGGAATAAGTGAGTGGAGTATCACCCCCCCACTCTCCTGTCACCCTCTTCCCTCCTTGGTGATCTACAAGTTCCGGGGGACCCCACCCCGCAGTGTTCTGTTCTGGCCAGGGGAGAGGGTCATGTGGGGCCTGTGAGAGCCAGGGCGGTAAGGAGGGATGGCAGGAGAGGGCCTGCATGGGAGGGGGTACCCCCCCTGCCAGGGGACAGGGCTGAAGTGTTTCCCTTCAAAATGCCTGGCTCGGAACTTCGACACGAGCATTAATATCGATGGCTAATATTTTGGGTGCACTTACCGTGCACCAGGCTTTGTGGCAAGTGCTTTGCGCGCGCCCTCTCATTTGAGTGAGGGATTGGTTATCACCCCTGCTCCATGGAGGGGAGTGCAGCCTGAGATCTGAGCTGGAGAGGCGGCAGAGCCGTGGCAAACCAGGTGGTTCTGGAGCCAAAGCCTGGCTCTTAACCAGATACCTGCAGCCCCGAGGAGACCATCTCGTCCTCACCTCCCCATCCCCCATCCCAGAGGCTGGCTGGGAAGATGAAAAGGAAGGGCAAAGGAGCTGAGGAGTGAGAGTGGAGCAGCCTCCTGCAATCGTCTCCTGGCCCCGGGCCAGAAGGCTGCTGGTGGGCCTGTTGCAGAAGATGGTGCACTGTCTGTGTGGCAGCAAGAGTGGAGGGAGGGCCCCTCCCGAGGACCAGGCCCTGCCAGATCTTCAGGCCTGGTTTACAGAAGGAAGGAAAGGGAACGCATAGTCCTCAAGTGCCTACTGTGTGCATATGCTGAGTATCGCCCTTTAGAGGTGGCATTTCCCTTTACCCCCAGAATGACACTGAGAGAGACTAACAGCTAACGCTTAGGATAAGTCAAGCATCTCGGACGCTCACCATGCTTCGATTCATTTAATCCTCACAGAAACACGCCAGCTACAGACACTCTGCACATGGGAAAACGGAACCATGAAGAAGAAAAGTATCTTGCCCAAGGTCACACGGCTGGTAAAGCTTTGATCCAGGTCCTCTGGCCCTAGAGTCTATGAGTAACACACTTTGTATCCTGCTAGGGGAGTGTCGTCCCCATTGTCCACAGCGGGAGAGTGAGGCCCTTTCTTGAGGTCACCAGGGGTCGGAGTGGGGTTTGAGCTCCGTCTCCTGGGAATGTCTGTGGCATTTTGACTTCGTGGCACCCTGCCCCTGCTCCCCACCAACTCCTGCCCAGAAACACTGAGACCACAGGAATGGTTCTAGCTGTAGCCGCTGGCCCATGACTGCCCAGAACTGAGCAAAGAGCAGCCCCCTTCCACCCACCTGGAAAGCTTATGTTTGTTCAGGGTTTCTTTGTCTGGAATCACACATCCAACCGCCATCCTTCCCAGAAATGGCGCCAGCCTGCTTCCTGGAACAGCCCACGAAGGGCCCCGATGCCAGGCTCCCTGACTTTCTTTGGGGCGGCAAGGGAAGGAGACAGGGATTAAACCCCTCGGGCCCTACCGCCTCCCTGGGCCTCTGTGGACCCATCCATACAAAGAGTTGGCACGATGTCTCTGGGGACCTTCAGGCTCCTGCATTCCAGGATTCTCTGCCAGGAGCTTCCCACTCAGCAGTCATAACTGTGCGCCTTACAGACGCACCACCTCCCAGAGCCTCAATGCCATTCCCATTGGCTGTAATTACAGCAGCTCCCATTTCCTAAGTGTTGACTAAGTGCCAGGTGAGTGACTTTCGTGGATTCTCTCCCTGAACTTGCTGGACAGCCCTAAGAGGCAGGTCCAGTGACCTCCACTTTACAGATGAAGCAGCTCGGCTCAGGGAGGCTGAGCGCCTTGCCTGCGTGCACACTCCCTGGGAGCAGCAGAAGCAGGACATCTTACCGTTGCCTCATGCAGCTGGGAGGGGGAGAGCCCATCGCGTATGTCAAGGATTTGGCCACAGGCCTTGATAAACCACGTCCCCACACCCTCCATCCTGCCCCATCAGGCCTGGGCGCCCACCAGCCCAGCCTGTCACAGCTGACAAGCATGGTGTGATTCCCAGACAGCCTCTCACTTCAGTGGAGGATCCCTGTGTCCCTGGAAGCCTAGCATGAGAATGACAGCTAGTGGCAGCTTGGGGACAGCAGCCCACTCAGACGGCCCATGGGGCTGCTGACCGGCAGACAGACAGTGCCAGGCTGGAGCAGCTGGCATCGCCGGAGGCAGGTAAGGCACCTGGGAGCGTCTCATGGCACCCACCCCCAAGTCCAGACCCTTCGCTAACATTTGGGGGCCTTCAGGACCGAGGCAAGAGTACCAACAGCGCACCATGTGTCCAAATATTTAAGTTACAAATCAAGCTGACTAACTCTTAAATAAAATATGTTATATCTTCCCACCCAGACGTAATGGTCTGGAAGGCCAGCCTGTGTGCTGAAATTTCTCAGACTCCCGACTTCCGTGCCAGGAGACAGCAGTGCCTTCTGGGTTCCTTCTGTGCAGGGGCCTCATACACAGGTCTGGACACCCTGGGACACACATGTAGGCAACATCCACACCTGTCCCTCCCCCAGGCAGCCGGCCTTTGTCTATCCCGGGGGCTCGGGGGGCGCACACACCAGCTGCACAGGCTCCCTCCCTCCCCTCCCTCCCTCCTCCCAGGAGATGCCCTGGCAGGTCCTGAAAGTGGGCTTGGAGCTGACCTAACAGGGGACCCTGGGGTCTGTCATGAGCAAACTGGTAAACCCGCACTTGGAGACACGTTCCGAAGAAAGAGTCTCGGACCACACAGGTGCCTGGACTCCGGGCGGCCCAGGGGGAGGGAGAGAGCTTAGGACTGAGCATCAGGAAATCCAGGCAGACACCAGCTCTGCCATGTGCGTGCTGTGACTTGTGGCCAGTGAATCCCCCTCCTGGATCCCATTTGCTCATCTGTAAAACAGGGACGACAGTTCCTGCCTGGTGGGGCCGTAGTCAGGAGTAAATGCAGTAAGTCCATGAAAAGGTTCCTGCCTTGCTTCCAGACTGTTCAACTCCACTGAAGACTGTCTCTAAGAAACCCTCCCTTTAACACTGGACTCCTTTACCGTCTGCTTTTCCCTATGTCCCTGGCCACACCGCACCATGAACACTGACAGCATCTGAGCCCACGCTGGCCGGGTGCCTCCCACACCACAGAATCCCCAGCACCTAGCAAAGGGCCAGACACAGAGTAAACAGAAGCTCTGTGATTATTCACCCGGCCTTTCCACCTGCTTGTGGGGTTCACCCAACCATCGCCATCACTGAGGGCCTTCTGAGGGCCAGATGGCTCAGGCACCTCTCCAGGCCACACGGAGCTCGCAGTCTAGAGAGCGATTTGACATGGAAAAGAGAACAGGTGACAAGAGAGGGATGCCTGCTGTCATGCGGGCAGTAGGGGCAAGGTGTTCCCAGAGGCCAGAGGAAGACGGGTGCAGGAGTACAGTGAGGCCCCAAGAAGGAAATGATGGGTGAGCTGGCCTTAAGGAGATTAAGAGCGGAGGGGACTTCCAGAGACAGGAACAGCCAGTGCAAAGGCACAGAGGTGTGAGGTACAGCTGGTGTGCTTACCTCAACGTGGCCAGAGCTCAGTCTCTTAGGAAGTGGTGAGTGTCAGGGTTGGCGGGGCCGCCAGGGCCACCTAGCGTCCCACCAGCCAGCCCAGTAATTCTCAATGTGTGACTAGCAGAATTAGCAGCACCTTGGAACTTGTTAGAAATGCAAATTCTCAGGCCCCACCTCAGACCTACTAAATCGGAAACTCGGGGCAGCATGCAGAAGTCTGTATCTGAACGAGCTCTCTAGGTGTCTGTGATGCACGCTAGTTTGAGAACCACTGGACTTCCTCCTGAAGGCAACAAGGAACCATGTTATAAAGCGGCCCACATCTGAAAGCTGGCCTCACGCGAGCCCTCGCCTCCAGCGGGACAGCTGTGTGTGGCAGAATAATCTATCTTCACCTGTGAGGGAGGGGGCCGCTGGGAAGTCAGAGACCCCTGGTGGGCACAGGGCCCATTACCAGGGTGACCACCTGTCACTCGGAGAAAGGGGGCAGCACCCTACAGACGGTCAACGGAGGGGAGCTTGTTATCACAGCTACCTCCCCTCAGGTGGGACAGGGTAAGGGAAGAGGGGAGCCTGCGGTGTCAGGTATCCACCCCCATCCCCAGGTGGGAGCATCACAGACCTAGGCTCCTCTTCTGACTGAATCTAGCCCACCATCCCCTTCTCTGTCCATCTGGGCCCCAGGTGGCAATTTCCTCCCCTCCCCATCATGAAGCCACACCCTCCTGTCACAGCCTAAGGGCTGTGGGGCTGTCTCCTTGGTTACAGCCTGGGCTCCTTTATCCACGGTGAGCCTCTCTCAAGAGGCCCCACACCCTCACCTGCTAGGTCTTCACTTTCCTTTGCCAAGGCTGGCTCTAGGGGCCGTGACCCAGATCAGTAGCAGGGCTCTCCCACTCTCTCTTCAGCTGTTGGCACATAGTGAGAAAAAGAGGAACCAGAGGATTCAACACGTTACCTTCGACCAGGAGACGGACACAGAGGGTGCGTCAAATAGCTTTACAAGGTGCAACTTGAAGTTCAAGAGAGAGCAAACTGCACCCTCAAGCCTAGTCAAGTACAAAGCATGAGAAGGTAGGGTTCTCGAGCCCGAAAGCCCTGGGTGTGAGTCTGCACCAACCCTGCGTTATCCTGGGCAGGCTTTGTTACTTCCCGAGCCTCAGTTTCCTCACCTGCATATTGGAGATAATATTAATATCTACCCCCTAGGCTCTCTGCAAGATTAAGTAAGAAAATGCATCTGAAATGAGAAACATAGTACCTGGCACCTCGCTGCATCTTACCTTCCTGCTCCTCAGAGAGGGGGAGGAATGCCTGTTCCCGGGTGACCTCTCTCTGCTGGTGGGACACCTGGTGGGGAAGAGCAGTGGCTCTGGGGTTAGAAACAATCCATAAACATCCACTGCCGGTACCGTTATGATTACTATTAATCACGGGCAATGAATGGAGCCCGGCCTGGTAAATTGTCTCCTCCAGGTCATTTCCATTTCCTATTGTCATTGTAGCCTTCCTTCAGCGCAATCTGATACAGGGATGTTTTCTAGAAAGCGGGAGCCATGTTGTGCTTCTTAGTTATCCTGCAGTGCCTGGCCCCTGGCCCTGGCAGGGAGCACCCAAGCAGCTCAGCGTGGAAGGGACTTGGAAATCACCCACTCTAACTTAGTATGCAAGGCAGAAAGCTCTCCTCCCTGGCTTTATCAAGTGCTTGGATGCCTCCAGGGAGGAAGTCCTTATTCTCTGCTGAAGATGGACTAGTGCCTGGGGCTCCAGGGAGGCTGAGCCCTGCGGGGTGAGCAGGAGCTGAATGGGCAGCCGCAGGAGTTGGGGTGATGGGAACTCCTAGGGCCACCCCTACACCCTAGCAGCCCCCCTTCCTCTCCCGCTGAGAGTTGATAATAGGAATGGTTCTAATTATGCTCTAATTGCTTGCTTCCAGGCAGTTTCTCTGGAGCCAAGGAGTTCAGAGTTCATGAATAAATGAAGAGGGAGGAAGCGGGAGGGGATGTTTATTGATCCACAAATCTCCACGTGCCAATGTCTGCCCCACAAATGCTTGGGCGTGCAGCTGCGTGCAATTTTGCATACATACAAACACACAGATATACACACCACAGCCCCCCAGACGCCTCTCTCCAAAGGACTGGTGGGGGGTAAAAGGAAGGTAACAAGAAGTGTCCTACACTGGCTTTGGGCCCCAGTCTCAACTCTGCCACTGACTTGTATTGTGGTCTTGGGAAAATCCTAGTTTTCCCAGCTGTAGAGTATGGAGGTGAAGTGATGTCTGATACCCTCCTCTCAGAAAACCCAGCCTTTAGGATTTCAATGGGGTATCATCCAGTTAGACAGAACCCTGGGCAGTGCCAGGTGGGCACTGTCGCCCTCAGATTGCCCTTTCACCTGGATGCCTCATTCCCTAAGAACTGGCCAAGCAGCCGGGGGCTTCAGGGAAGTGGTAGGAGGAACACACACATCTCCATCCTGGTGGGACACTTAGTAAAGATGAGTAGGGGCTCTGGACTCGGGGCTGTGGGGGCCCTGGGCAAGGCGCTTGAACTTCTTGAACTTCAGTTGCTTTGTCTGTTAAACGGCAATGAGAGACTCTGTGTTATGAAGGTTCACCCAGGGCATATAGTGACCTCAGTCGAGCGCCTGGCACACAGTGAGCATCTGGTAAGTGGTAGTTGTTATTGCTAATACTGTCAACACCCTGCAAGGTATAGATTGGTGCCTCATAACAGATGAAGAAACTAAGGCACAGAATGGTCAAGCAACTTGCCCCAGGTCATGCATTAAGTGGCAGGATTTTAACCCAAGCCCATCTGACCCTGAAACTTCTGTGTTCCAGTCTTGTTTCTCCACTGTGTCTGATCCACCTGGTCCCCAAGAACTGGCACACAGTAGGTATCCATAATATGCTGAATGACAGAGAAATGTGGAAAAGAAAAACAGAGCATAAAAATACGCTCTGTTTCCAGTGACCAAGGTGGGGTAGACAGATGAGAGAAGAACTAGACCAAGACTCCCTCCAAGATCAAATCGAAGCGTTGGGTCTGGGCGGACCCCAGGCCTCCCTGCCTCGTGGCTGGGGCTAGTCCAGGTGGGGATCAAGGGGGTCCTTGGTATGTGCTTGAGGAAGTAAATCTTTTCACTCTTTATGATTTCCAC
This sequence comes from Aethalodelphis obliquidens, assembly GCF_003676395.1. Classification (NCBI taxonomy): domain Eukaryota; kingdom Metazoa; phylum Chordata; class Mammalia; order Artiodactyla; family Delphinidae; genus Aethalodelphis; species Aethalodelphis obliquidens. The sequence continues at coordinate 28,284,406 of NW_020837953.1, read as the reverse complement.
TAAGAAGCCAAAGCTAGCAGTCCTGGCTTTTGGCATCAGCCCGAACCTGCTATGTCACTGCCTTGCTGTGTGACACTGGGCAATCAACTGCAGCTCTCTGCGCCTCAGAGCCCTCATCTAGGAAATGGGGATAACAGTGGTCCAGCCCTGGGGCTGCTGGGAGGGTGATAAGGGATGACACATGTGAGGCCATACGCTAGAGGTTAAGAGTAGGGCCTGGAGTCCGGCTACCTGGGTTGGTATCCCAGCTCCTCCACTGCCTGACGTAACCGACCGCAGCCTCAGATTCTGCTTCTGCAAAACGGGGATCATAACTGTCTACCACAAAAGGGTGCAGCGAGGGTGAATGAGCTACCACAGGTAGAGCGGTTGCGACAGTTGGCAGTGCTTTGAAACGCTCAGTAAATCTTCTTTACTGGACATTTCACATATGGGGAAACCGAGCCCCTGAGCGGGCAAGGTCTTGTCCAAAGTCACAGAGCCAGTTCAGAGCACAGCCAGTCCTCTGTGGGGGCTGGCTGTTTGCAGGGCCCCTTGTCCAGACCACGGCTTCAATGGGTAACCACAGACCTTTCACAGTACCTGGGCTATCCTGCTCCAGCCTTGAGGACTCTGGGGGACTGAACCCCGCCCCCCTTCCTGTCCTCCCCGGTGCCTCTGAGGCTGGCTCAAACCAGTGGGGTATGTCAGAGGGCAGGAAGGGCTGACCTGCCTTCCTGGCCCACCTGGCCGGCCCCTCCACTCCAGGACTGGCTGCAGAGGCCTCAGAAACAAGCCAGGAGTCCAGGACCAGAACACCATTTGTCAGCCCTGCATGGTAGTGGCAGGCTCATCTCCATGGCAACAGTGCAGTGTGAAGGCATCCTAGCATCATTAGGGAGAGCTCTGAGTAGTATAAACAGAGGCTGCAGTAGATTACATGCCTATTATGAGCAGTCTCAGGCTCTGAGCACTGGTAATTATGCCTAATTGTGCATTTAATTCTGTAATTGAAAACCCACATCTCTGGTTCAGGCTGGGGCTGCAGAACCTACCCCCCAACCTCAAAAGAAAGAGGCATAGGAGCCACCCCTACCCTACTAATCCCAGGGCTGCCTCTCCTTCTAGGGCAAGGGGTAGCCAGAGTGGGCACGGAAGTAAAGCACCTACAGACTCCCATTTCCCCCACTTCCTGTGCCAGGAGCTCTGCCACGCTCTGTGATTTGGGGTAGGGGGGAACATGCTTAAGGCAAAGGGACGTGGTAAGAAAAGCACAAAAATGCTCACAATTTTCATTATTCATAATAGAAACCATTTTGCACTATTGCCACTGTCCTCTCAGGAGCCAGAATCAGCCTCTGGTGGTTCCAAGGGACTCGGATCATCACTAGATCCATTACACATCCAAGTCATCCAACCTACATATAAATTCTTAATCACTGCCAGAGACAGGGAACTCACCACCTGATTGTCAGTCCACCACTGCAGAGCCTCTGTAGATAGTTTGAAGACCGCTGATGGAGTTCAACACTCTCTCCTCCATCCCCTGGTTTCACACACTGGAGAAAATGAGACCCAGAGAGGGGCAGGGCCAGCTCAAAGTTGCACAGGAAGTGAGTACCAGAACCCTGGGATTCTGACTTGCAGCTCAGGGTATATTTTGTACCCTAAAGTGACTCAGCACCAAGAATCGTGCCCAGCACTTTGTAGGTGCTTCATAAATACTTGCTGAATGCAACTCAGGGTAGGGTTAGTTGGTGGCAAAGTTTACTCTCTTACCCAACAATATTTTGCCTTTCTAGGGGTCAGGAAGTCCCCCTGTAGTGGCTCAGGGGTTAATGATGGGCTAGAACCTCCTGCTCTGAACCTCTGGGGTCTGAGACTTGATCTTACAACCAAATATGCCATGTAGGCATTTGGGATGGGGATAGTACCGACACTCATTCAAACAGACAGAGGAAAGAACAGGTCACCTGAGTCCCTGACAGCCTGACACCCAGGTGTCAAGCCTCTGGCACGCCACTGGAGGCAGGAGTCTCCTCCTCTCCCCAGAGCCTGATACTCCCATCTGTCATCGCTGCCTGCAGCAAGGTGGGCTGATGTGGCAGCAGCTCTGATCTCCACCTGGGAAAGGATGGAATTCACTGATGAGTCAGGGCTGGAGGAGACCTTTGAGATGGTGAGTCCAACCATCTCCCTTTAACAGAGGGGGACACAGAGAGCCAAGATTCCTCTCTGATTTCCTCTGAATGAGCACTGGACTCTGTGCCCAGAGCTCTCCCTGCCTTATCTCAGGTCACCCTTACTATAGTCCCATGAGGATGTGCAATTATTATTCCCATTTTACAGAAGAGAAGATAAAGAGACAGTAAGACCAAGGCCACAAAGGTTTAGCAGAACCTCTGCTTCAACTTGGGCCTTCAACTGGTTGAAAAAAAGGACATGTCCATTTCCCATCCCACAATATTCACGTTCACAGAACCTGCTGTCTCACTTCCGGGGCACTGAAGAGTGTGAACCCTTTGTGAGCTCCTACTCAGTATATCTTACCTACGGGAAGGACAATTCTCTGAGGACGATTACTAGTATCCTGATGTAGAGAAATGCAGGTGGAAGCTCAGAGAGGTTAAGTGTCTTGCCCAAGGTCACTCAGCTATAAAGAGGCAGAGATGGAACTCAAACCCCAGCCTGACTGCACAGCTCAAGCTCTTCCCAGTTGAACTCCCTGCCTCTGGACGTACCAGCTGCTCTGAAAGGCAGGGGCCAGGAGGCCAGAGTATCCCATTAAAACCTGCAGCCACAGTAACTGCTCTTCCAAAACGCTGGTACTTGCTGGCAGGAGCACATGTCCCAGAGAGGCGTGCTTTGCTGCCTGAGTCTCTCCCTCAGTCTCCGAATCACCATCCCTCTCCCTGTCCAGGACCAGCAGGGAGACAAGAGCATTGGGACTGGCGTTCCCCAGACCAAAGCCAGCTCCATCTGCTGTGGCCAGGAGTTAGCTTTTAAAAACACATCTCTGGTCTCATCTTGCTCTCCTATCACCTACTCCTCCCTGAAACTAGATGAGAAAAGAGACTTCAACCATTAGAGCTGACCATCTCCACTTGGTCTAGATTTTGCCATTGTTCTCAAACCCTTTCCCTGTGATCATTTATGTGAAGCCTAGACTGTATCTTTTGTTTCCTTGGTAACAAGTCACTTCATTCTCCTGACCTCAGTATGCCCATCAGTAAGTGGGTATAAAGACCATCCCTATCTCATAGAGTTGTTATGAGGGCAGATAACTCTTCAATACAGGTTAATTTCTTTCCCATATAACTTGTTCTTAACCTGCATCACAGTTCCCTTAAACCCAACCCAGGGCTTGGGGTGAGGAGAAATGGGGACGGGGGATGGGGTTAGCATTTGAATAAGCAGCTCAGAAGGTCTGGCATCTAGCAACAACCCTTTATGGATGAAGAAAGATTTAGATCTCTACATCGGTTTCCACATCCAGCATCGCCACAATCCTACGGGGGAGCAATAGGGCATCCAAGGTAGAAGCTGTGGAGTCCTGATGTGTGAATGCTCACTCTGTCCCTACTATTTATGTGGCCATGGATAAGCCAGATAGTAACAAGGGACAAGGTATACAGAGCACTTAAGCACAGTGCCTGGTTCATAGCAGACACCAAATACAAGGAAGTTGTTGTTATTATTTCCCACAGAACCATTCGTTTTCCATATAAAGAAACTAAGACTTGAAGAGTTTATGGGTATGAGTCTGGTCACTAAAATCTCTAATCCAGGCAGAGATGGGGGCTGAAGTGACTTATCCAAACTGCAAGGCAAGTAATAGCCAGCCGCAGGGAGCACTGCCTGGGCCAGTGCTGTCCGGGCACCATCTCAGGGAACCCTCCCAAACTACCACGGGGTAGGAGCTGTTGTCCTGACTACTTTACAGGAAAGAGGCAGAGGCTCAGAGAAGGTAAGGGACTTTCTGGAAGTCACAACGCAAGGCAGCAATGTCTGCCTGATCCCAGAGGTCCTTCACCCCTCTGTGCCAGATGTCAGAGCGGCTGCCATTTATGGGGTACTTATGTCAAAATCCCCCAGCCACCACCCCTGCAAAGGAGCAGAACCAGGGCCATCCACTGCACCTCCCCCCCGGGCAGGGGCCCCTGCTCCATTCCACCTTGCCCACCTCATAAGGGTTTTGAGGGCAGTTTGGCCTCAGTCTGTCCATCTGCAAAAGGGACTTGATCACCCCAGCCTCTACCCTGTCAAAGAGGTATAAAGAACAAAGAGGGTCAGTGGCCTGGACGATTTCGTGCTCTGACTCTGAAGCCCGGCCCAAGGACCTGAAGCACCCAGAGCAGAGCCAGCCCCTCCCCAGGAAGCCATGAGCTTGCAGATGCAGCTGCTTCTGAACGCAGGCCCCTGCAGAGCCTAGCTCCCTCCGGTCTTCACGTCTTCACCATCCGCTGCTAATAACGACATCAATCAGGTTGACCACGTTTCACACCATTACTCGCAGCTCAGCAGGAAGCAACATATTTCCCCCCTCACCCACCATCTTCCAGAAAGCAAAGAGCTTTCCAGAGGGGAAAAGAATGAAACTGATGTGTTTTCTGAGTACCTACTGTGTGCATGGCAGCTGCCTAAGCCCTTTTTCTAACTCTGAGAGGTAAGGAGACTCTTTTTCTTTGACAGGGAAAGACATTGGGGTCCAGAGGAGCGAATGCATGTGTCCAAGGTCACACACAGCCAGGACAAGTACAATCATGGCAGTGATGTATTACTGACCACTCACTGGCTCATGGTGCCAGGCACGTGCGTGATCCTATTGAAACAGTATCATTTTCATTTTCAGATAAGGAGACTGAGGCCTGAAGCAGTGAAGAGACCTGTCTGAGGTCACGGGCTGCTTAAACGTGAGGAGCAGAGTGACATGGGGCGGAGAGGGTGGCTCTCTGCTCCGGCAAAAGAGCGCATGAATCTTGGTGCTGTCACTGACTAGCTTAGAGACCTCTCTGAGCCTCAGTTTCCTCATCAGAAAAAGGGGCTCATAAAAACATCTATCCCATTTTGCAGGATAAAAATAAGAAGGATAAAAACAGTAAAACAGCTAACGTTTATGGATCGCTGAACATGTACCAGGCAACTTTGCCAAGCACTTGACATATGTAAGCTCACTGGGTTTAATGAGGTTATGCATATAAACTGCTTAGCACAGAACTCCAGAAATGGGACCGATCATGGTGATGATGAAGAAATTGATGATGATTCCCTTGGGCAAATCTCCCTGGTTCATCCTTTTACTGGAAGAATAGAGTAGCCTGTAAGCTTTCAGGAAGGAGGTGGACCAGGAAAGAAGGGCAGGGTTTGGACAGGGGAGGGAAAAGGGAAACACATAAAAATTAGGGTGTGAATAGCATTAGTAATGTTAAGATGATATGCCAAGTAGGGAGAAAGCAAGGCACCCAAGACGTTCTACAGAGTGGAACTAGACTGAGACACACGGAAACCTCCAGGCCAGTCCAGACATCCTCCCAGGGTCCCAGATGGGCAGAACTGGCAGGACCCTAGAGACACAGACCAATGGTTCTTCCCATTTTACAGATGGGGAAAAACCAAGGCTTGCAGTAGGGAAAAGACTTGTCCAAGTTCACAGGATGTCAGTGGCAGAGGCAGGCTTGAATCCAGGCCTCCTGACTCTTAGCTCCATGCCCAACTACCTGCTGCTTCCCACAAAGGAAGAGTGCAGGAGGGCATTTGGATATGTCTGGGTCACAATTCCAGGGAAGCATACCAGGGTATACATCATTAAGATAATAACAATCAAAAACTATAGTTTATTGAATGCTCACTCTGTGCCTGGCACAGTGCTAAGCTCATCTGCATTAAGCTATAAGCACTTCATCCTCACAACAACCCTAAGACTTGGGAACTGTTTCTATCATCTCTATTTAACAGATGACAAAACTGTGGCTCAGAGAGGCTAAGCAACTTGCTTAAGATCACACAGCTAGGAAGTGACAGAGCCAGGGCTCAAACCCATGTCTGTCCTGTCAAACTCCAGAGTCTTGTCTCCTTTACTTGTCCACCTGAACGGTCCAGCCCCCACCTCCTTCTCCCACCCTCCAGTGCACCCTCACATCCTACTCCCTCACCCAAAGCAAGTCTACCCCAACTACAGAACAGTGTTTAGAACTGGCCTGTTATCTTGTAATCATCAAGCCCCATAAAGAAAGAAAAACGACGCAGTTCCTCTTCTAAAGTTTTCAGCTGAGCAGCATTTAACAGTCTCTTCCTTCTCTGCGCCTGTCCACTGGATGAGAAAACAGGCTCCCTTCTCCCTGGAATGATGTCAGGCTGGTGAATTCCAGCAGCCGGGAGCACATTACCAAAGCTGCCAGGCAGCGAAGGCTCCTGGGGGTTAGCGACAGCTGAAGGGACCCACTCTGCAATCGGACCAGACAGAGCAACAGACTCAAGAGACCAATTTTCAAGTCCCTCCTCAGAGCACCTCTCCAAGTTATGTCATGTAACCCTCAAACTGCCCAAAGGCACCCAGCCAGGATGTAGAAGGGTCAGAATCCCACCCAGGTCTTGTCTAATTCCAGAGCCCCTTGTGCTGGTGAGCCCTCCAAGTGGAAGCGTGGCTTTAGCTGAGCTGGGGAGAGCTATGGAGGCAGGTGAGTGAGAGGCAGGGATACTGTCTCGCCACCTTCATCTCTCTAGAGTAGGAAGCACCTCCCAAGGGACCCCTGAGTCACCAGAGCCAGAACTACTTTTACAGTTAAGAAGGCAACAGAGGATGCTGGGCAGCTGTCTGGCTTCACAGCCTGGCCCCTAACTGCAGAACTTTGGGCAAGCTACTTCATAGGGTTGTTAGGAGGATTAAATGAGTTAATACATGGAAAAGTGCTTACAGAGTACCTAGCACCTAGTAAGTGCTCCCCAAAGCTAACCACTGTTATTATCATCAACAGAGAATGACCGTGGGCCAAACTGTTAATAGTGCTTACCTTTGGGGTATGGGACTGGGCATAGAAGGAAACGTCTTTAACTGCTGCTCTGTTTGGTTATTTATTGATTTAATCATTTTATAATATGTGTGTGTTACTTTTCTAATTAAAAAAAAAGTTCTAGTTTAAAATTTTAAAATTAACACAGAAAAAGAAATTCCTCGGAAAATTTCAGCACTTCTCTTGGCATTTTATGTTCCTCAAAGGAGATAAAGAGGAACTGGGAGCCTGGAGTTGCCAAATAACTGATTCACTCATTTATTTTACAAATATTAATGGAGTGCCAGGCACTGTTCCAGCTGCTGCGGATTTAGGGGGAACAAGGAAGGTAATCTCTGCCCTTCTGGAGTTTCCATTCTACCTGATCTTAATTAATCCCCTGTGCCACACTCAAGGATGAGGAATTCACCGAGAGGCCGACCAAGATGGCCCAGCCCGGGGAAGTCACTTGCCCTGCAGCCCACAGCTGGGAGCAGGGCTACAATCTTCAGGGCCCAGCTGTTTCAACCGCTGCCCAAGAGGGCAGGTCTGTGGATGCAAGTTCGGGGCTGGGGTCCACAAGAGGAGAGAAAAAAGATGAACGAGGAGGCCTGTATAGCCACACTCAAAGCTTCATTCTGCATTACTGTACACACCTGTGGTGGAGGAAGGGCAATGGATGCAGGCAAAAGTGGAGACCCAGACCACGGAGTCAGGCAGTAGTGAGGCTCAGGTTCCCCCAACTCAGACTCAGACCTGAGTTCCGTCCATGGAGGTCCCCATGCACCTCTGCCCCCAAAGTCCCCAGTTGTTGGGCCTCAGCTCTAGGGTAGGCAGGAGATCCTGGCCTCTCCTTAAACACCTTCCCAAATTCACCTGCCAGAGTCTGAATTGAAGGGCAGAGCTGGTCCCCTTCGGCCCCCAAATTCACTCCACTGGCCTCCCTGAGACAAGAACCTGAGTTCCCTGGGCTGGGATTAGGTATAGTGTCCCCAGATGCTCCCATCCTCCCCAGGGCACCCAAGTATCCCACCCCTATCAGTGCCAGCCCAGGCAGAGGAGCCTGCCTCCCCCCAACCCCCACTCTGGTGGCAATGGTGACTGACAGAATGCCTGTGGCCTCAGCCAAAGCAGGGAGGGCGATCCCCACCTGGTTGGTCAGACTGGCCCAGGACCTGGTAGCTCCTTGTGACCCTCTCCAGGGAGGGGCTCTCCATTCCCAGGCCTGCCCAGTCAGGAGGATAGAGGGAGGCAGGAAGAGCACAAAGGAGTGAACGGTTCCTGGAGTCTATGGTCCCGACACACACAAATGAACATGGACCAGAAATGGTCAGAGATCTAGAGACATACCAAGGAGAAACCAGGAGAGAGACACACACAGGAGCAGAGACTTTGTGAGAAACACTGGGGCGGAGACCAGAGGCTGAGACCCACGCAAACGAGTGATCTAGAGGAAAACACACGGCAGTGACCTCAACGGATCCACACACCAGCCTCGGAAACACCCCCAAACCCCGGTGAGCCACAGTCCCACAGCGCATCTCCCCAACAGAAGGCCGCTCGTACAGTGCGGGCGAGACGCGCCGAGCCCCAGGCGCGGAGCGGGCCGGGGACTCGCGCACAGGACGCACTCGGGGACTGGGGAGCGCCGGGCGAGAAGTGCACACAAAGAGACAGCCGGGCCAGCCCGAGCAGGCTCCGCCCGTCCGCTTCGTGACTCCAGACCACCCCCCCAACCCGGGCGCTCGCCCCAGACCCACACACAGAGACACACACCCCAACCGCACGCCCCGGGACCCCGCCCCGCCGCGCCCCACCCGGCCCGGCCGCCCGGGCGCGCGGCGCTCACCAGCTGCAGGCAGCAGAAGGCGACCAGCGTGCAGCGCCCGCTGCACTTGCCCATGGCTCTGGGGGCCGCGCGCGCCGTTCGCCGCGGCGCCCCTCTAGCTCGGCGGCCGCCGCCTCCTCCGCGCCGCGCGGGCTCCGCGTCCTCCCAGCTGGGCGCCCCGGGCGGCGGGGCCGGGCGCCTAGGGCCGGGCCCGGGAGCGCCGGGTCCTCAGGGCTGCGGCCGGCTGCTCGCGCTCGGAGTCCATGGTCAGTCCGCCCGCGCGCCGGCTCTGCCGCGCCTCCTTTGTCTGGCCGGCCGGCCGCCAGGCGCGTCTCCCGCCCCGGGGCGGCTGGCGGGGAGCGCGGAGCGGGGAGCGCAGGCACCAAGAGCGGCGCAGCGCAGAGCAGCACTGCCCAGCAGGGGCAGCCGCCCGGGCGCTCGGCGGCCGCGGCTTCCCGGCCCCACCACGTGGCTCCGCCGCCGAGAGGTAGGGAAGGAGGGAAAGAAGGGAGGGAAGAGGAGGGGAGGAGAGGGGTGGGGCGGGGCGGCAGAGCAAGCGGAGGGAGGGGAGAAGGGGGAGGGAAGCGCAGAGCAGAGGCGAGAGGCAGGAGTGAAGTGGCAAGAGTGCAGGCTTGGGGACTGATGGCCCTGGGTCAAACCCAGCTTCACTGCTCACTCGCTGTGTGACCTTGGGCAAATCACGTCACCTCTCTGGGCCTCCGTTTTCCTAACAAAATAGGAATAATAATGACTGCTTCAGTGTTGCCACAAAGATGAAATGCAGTTAGGTGAATAAAGCACTTAGCTCTGTGCCTGGCCTCCCGAGGGTGCTGGAGCATTCCTCTGTCCACCTTGTCTCTAGGGCCCGGCGGCTCCAACCTTGGCCCTCTATTTCCACTCCACTTCCCAGATCTGCTCCCCATCCCAGCTTCCCTCCTGAGTTCTTCCTTCCCTCTTTTCTTCTACTGGCATTTATTGAGCCCGACTGACCACATACACACCCCTGGGAGCCCTATGATCCAGAGATGAGCCCTGCAGCACTGTTCCAGAACCCACTGAGCTTCCCAGGCCAGGGAACAGGCAACCCCCAGGGGCATAAGCAGGAGATGACTGATGGCAGCGGTCTGCCCAGGGGGCTGAGGCCAGCCCCTCACCCAGGCTGCAATGGGGAGGGAGTCAGGAAGGGCTTGCCAGTAGAAGACTGCCTTCTTCAAGGCGCCCCCTCCAAAAGCACTCAAGCTCTCAAACACATCCCCAGTCCACTGAATCATCCCAGCCCCACTCCTAACTTCTTATATAGGGATAGCATCACTCAGGTGGGAATCCCTGCAGCATTCTCCCCGCTCCTTTATCCCATCTGACCTGTCATTACATTCTGTGAACTTACCTTCCAGCTGTTATCTATGAAATACCTACTACCTACCAGGCTCTCCACTGGGGATTAAGGGCTGAACCAGTCCTGCACTCACTGAGAGAATAGTCTAGTGAGGAATTGTCATTAAAACCAGAAAACATGCAAATAAATAATGAAATATTCTGATGAGTACCTTAAAGGATAACAAAAAGTGAAAGAATAAGGGGGCCATAACTCAGGTCCGGAGACCAGGAAAGGCCTCCTTGAGGACATGGCATTGATACTGAGAAGACAGTAGGAGGGAAGGAGAGGCCAAGGCCTGGTGAACAGTGTTCTGGCAGAAGAAACAATGTTTCTTTTCTTTTCCTTCCTGTCAGCTCTCACGGGCCCTCTGGACTCAGAAAACAGTATGACACAGATTAAGACCCATGGTTCTGGAGCCAAGCAGCTTGGGTTCCAGTTCCAGCACTGCCACTTAGGCGCTGTTTACAGAGTAAGCACTCAAATGCATGACTTCTCCTAGGACTGGTGACATAATTTGTGTCCAGTGCATAATTTGTGTCCAGTGCATAATTTGTGGGGGCCAGTGCAAAATGAAAACGCAAGACTCCTTAAGGCCCATTAGGAAGGAAGACACAGCAGACCATAAAACCAAGCACAGGGAGGGCCCTGTGTGGCTGCAGAGGACACATGCCCCTGAAGCCAGTCGTGTTTTCTCCCTGGACTGTCAGAATGGTCTCTTCACTGGTCTCCCTCCTCCACCCACTTGTCAGCCGCCACTTTTATTTTATTTATTTTATTTTTCGCCACTTAGTTGTGCTTTTTTTTTTCTTCTTTGACTGCGTTGTGCGGCATGTGGGATCCTAGTTCCCCAACCAGGGATCAAACCCGTGCCCCCCGCATTTGAAGCTCTGAGTTAACCACTGGACCGCCGGGGAAGTCCCAACCACTTAGTATTTTAAAACACACAGAATATTCGTAGAGTTGAAATTATGGGGAGTGGGATGAATTGGGAGATTGGGATTGACATATATACACTACTATGTGTAAAACAGATAACTAATGAGAACCTGCTGTGTAGCACAGGGAACTCTACTCAGTGCTCTGTAGTAACCTAAGTGGGAAGGAAATCTAAAAAGGAGTGGCGATATATATACGTATAACTGATTCACTTTGCTGCACAGCAGAAACTAACACAACATTGTAAAGCAACTATACTCCAATAAAAATTAATTTAAAAATTAAAAAAAAAGAAATTATATGAGCTGAGGTTTTCACCTGGAATAATAAGCCGAGATAACAGTGGGAACTTTTCTCAGCCATGCTTGGCGAGTAACAGCTGTGTCCAACCAGTTTCCACGACTAGACAGGCCTCCAGGAGTCTGTGAAGTCCCTGAAATAATATGCAAATCTTCATCTGAGCAGATGTGTCATTTTCTGGGGAGAGGGTCCACAGGTTTCATCAGATTCTCCAAAGTATATTTCCCACAAAAGAATAAGAACCAGCCCTGCAGAGTCTCAGCCCAGATGTCACAGTTCTCTAGGAGATCCTCTTTGGGGGCTCTTCCACACAGAGCGTCTGCCAGTTCCCTCTGTGACACTAACAGTGCAATTCAGTAATAATAACCATCATGGCTCCCACTTACTGAGGGCTTACTCTGAGCCAGGTACTTGGCATACACTATCTCATTTAATCCTAAAAACAGTGGGTTCCCCTGGGGCTGTGACCTGCCTTTGCCAGGCTGTTGGCTGTACCACAGCATGCCTGTGACGCCCTGTCCCAGGGCCAGGCTGACTCACTCTTAAGTTTGTCCTATGGGACCAGGGATGATGGCCTGACATCAGCAGAACTAGCCTCTGCCCCTGAGCCATTCCGTTTAGTCGAAGTCTTGCCCACACCACACACACACACAGCATGCCCTCTCTCGCTTCCATGATTTGCACGTGTAGTTCTGTCTAGAATGCATCTCCCATCCAAATTTTCAGCCTGGAGGCCTCCTATTCAAATTTCAAATCTCAGCTCACCTGTCACTTCCCCCACCCAACCCAGACCTTCCTTAACACTCTGTGACCTCAAGGAGGCACCCTCCTTTGGGATCACATGTGGTCTGTGTTATCTCCATGAGAGATTTTACTGGGATTTACTGTCCTTGTCTGATTTTGTTCCCCCAATAGACTGAGCTCTATGAAGACAGTGACTGTGTCATAAATTCTCTCTATATTCCACAGGACTTGGATCACGTCAGGAGTCAACAAATACGTGGTGAATGCCTTGGGCCCTAGCATACCTTGTGCTCTCTTTACCACGGGGAAGTCCAGGATGCTAAGGGGGAAGGCAATCTAACTATAGGAAGAGATAGAAACATCTTTGGCAAGAAATTGGGGATGTTAGGAGCTGAGGATGATGTCAGGAGGGGCTTGTAGTAGTCAACACAAAAGATGACTAACCCTTGGACTAGGGAAAGAATGTGGGGGAAATGAAGCAGGATTTAGAAGTAAAGGACAGAGATGATTCAGAACATTCCCACGCTTCCTGAGTAAGAAGGCAGGATCATGGTCAGCCCTAGAGAGAGGCACATTGCGGAGCTGCTGAAGTGAGGACATTTCTGAGCTGTTATGTCCTTCCCTTGCCCTAAACCAAGCCTAGTCACCATGTCTGAATCTTCCACCATTAGTCCCTCTCTGGGTTAAAACACTAAAAGCTTCTGAGAAAGTTCATTCATAAGATAGCAGAAATGTTAAACCTATTAATTTCTCCTTCCAAGTTAGAGGACTGAACGTGCTCCCTAATTATAGTTTGTGGGGTGTTTTCTGACACCAACCAATTCTCCAACACCAGCTGGTTGTCCAACAATTCAATTCAATTCAATGCGGACACTACCCAGAGTTGGCGCAGACCCACAGCTTAAAGGTTCAGTTCCACAAGACTGCCTCTCCTTCAGATGCTAGTTGCAAGTCTCCAGCCAGCCCTACTTTTGACCAACCAGCTATAAATCAGGGGTCCCCATGACCTCCTCCTCAGGTTGGATAATTTGTTTGTGAACAGCCCACAGAACCCAGGAAGGTAGATTACTTACATTTACTGGCTTATTATAAAGGAAACAGATGAATAGCCAGACAAAGAGGTCTGTAGGGTGAGGTCTGGAAGGGTCCTGGGTACTTCTGTCTCTGTGGAGTAGGGGTGCACAACCCTCCCATCTGGTTCACCTACCTGGAAGCTGCTCTGGATCTCATTGTTCTAGAGCTGTTAAAAAGCTTGGTCACCAGCTACCACCCCTCCTCCCTGGAGCTCAGTAGGAGGGGCTAAAAGGTTCGTCTCTAATCACTTGGTCTTTCTGGTGACCAGTCCCATCCTGAGTCTGTTGAGGGGTCTCTTCCTAAGTCATCTCATTAGAATAAACTCAGGTGTGATCAAAAGGGACTCATGAATAACAAGAGACACACCTGTCACTGAGGACACTCCCAGAGTTTTAGGAGCTCTGTGCCAAGACTAGGGACAAAGACCTCATTATATCACAGTAGCTAACACCTCTTAAGCATTCTGTGCCAGGCACTGTTCTGAGCAACTTCTGTGCATTAACGCGTTAAATCTCACAGGAGCCCTCTGAGGTGGGTACTATTATCACCACCAGCAGTTTCTAGGAGAGGGAACTGAGGCTCAGAGAGGTTAGATCATGTGCCTGGGGTCATACAACAAGGAAGTAGCAGAATCAGGATTTGAATCCAGGCAGAACTACCTATACCATTCCTACTGCATTCCTTACGGTTTTTGAACTTTAATTTTTTTAGCAGCAAACGCTTCTCTTCAAAAGAAATCATATATTTCTAAAACTGAAAAAATGTTGGACCACTCTGGTTTTGTGGAGCAAGAGGACTGGGAACCTGCTGTCTCAGTCTGCCCCTGCATCCTGTGAAGATCAGCCCCTCGAGCCAAAGTCCCTCAGGAACAAAGTGAAAAAGCCACTGACTGGCCTAGATGATCTGCAAAGTGCCTTTTCTGAAGAGGTGTGAGATAAAGAAAGGGAGAACCTGAATGGCAGAGAGGTTGAGTGAGTTCTGTAATGTCACACAGCACGTTAGGGCAGAGCTGGTTCTCAAGACCTCCGGGTAAGTTCCATTACTGTGTCAGGCACTGAGCTAGGAGCTTTGGAACCAAAGATGAAAAGGATAGGTGCCCCCGACAATCCTTGGGCTGAAAGCCTGAGGGTTAGCATACTGGCCAGCAGTGTGACATCGTCCACTGCTTGTTTCCCTAAACCCAGCAACTTCACCCATTTGCTTTTCCTCTCTGGGCCGTGATGGCATCTGAGTTTGTGACTCTTGGGCCTGTGGGAGAGGCAGACGTATAAACAGACAGTTATGAGTGATACACAGAAGGGCATAGTGCCTATGAGGTACAGAAATCAAATGGTGGAAAGAATGGCTAACTCTGCTTGGGAATAGGCAGTGATGGAAAACTTCAGAGAAAGGATGATGCCTGAAATATAGGCTGCCAGACAGAAAAAGAAGTGCAAGAAAAATTAAAAATAAATAAATAAAAGAAAAAGAAGTGCAGACACAGAAGTATTTAACAGCAAGCTGTGTTCAGGAGCTATGACCCCTTCTCTTTAATTTCTGTGCATACTTTTTACTGCTTGTCACCTCCTTCCTGCCACCACCCCTGTCCAGCCAACTTCCTTCAAATCTTAAAAGGAAAAAAATTTCTAAGAAAGAATGGTTGAGGGACTTCCCTGGTGGTCCAGTGGTAAAGAATCCTCCTTACAATGCAGGGACACGGGTTCGATCCCTGGACAGGGAACTAAGATCCCACATGCCATGGGGCAACCAAGCCCACACGCCACAACTACCGAGCTCGCGCGCCTCAACTAGAGACCCTGAGTGCCGCAAACTACAGAGCCCACGCACCCTGGAGCCTGCGCGCCACAACTAGAGAGAAAACCCGCACGCCACTAGAGAGAAGCCCACGCGCTGCAACGAAAGATCCTGCATGCCTCAACAAAGATCCCACATGCCGCAATTAAGACCCGATGCAGCCAAAAATAAATAAAATAAATAAATAAATAAGAAATAAATCTTAAAAAAAAATGATTGAGAATAAAAGAATAGGAAGAACAGGGTGTATGTGAATGGGCAGGGTCTAGGTCAGGAAACCCTAAACAGCTCTGATGGCAGGCAGTAAAGCTGTAGAAAGTTGACTTTCCTTGTCTCGTTCCAGAATCCCTAGCACAGAATCTGCTGACAGCCAAGACAAATCTCCCTTTTCACTAGCCCTTAGCAGCTGCCTGGGCTTTCAGTTAAAGTCTGCCCTAAGGCCAGCTGAGCTGGGGACTTTGAGAGATGGCAGGAGGCCCTCTCCAATCGGCCCCATACTTCGCTGGGCCTTTATTATGCTGCACTGGGCTTGCCCAAGGGCCACCTGGGGATAGGAAGACAGATGGGGTCAGCTCAGGCCTGGCCACTCCAGCAGGTCCCAAATGCCCTGATAGGATTCTCAACCCCCTGCTGGCTCCCCACCCCGTTATCATTTTCCATAAGCCCTGACTGACCCAGACATCCTTTCACAGCCAACAATTCACTGAATCCTAAAATTACCATCTTAGAGTCTGAGGTAAATGGCATGTAAAATCATAGAACAATGGTGTTGGAAAAGACCACAGAGGTCCTCTAATTGAGTGGCTCCCAAATATTAGTGTGCAGACCACTTGCATCTGAATCAGGGCCCCACACCAGTTCAACTTCAGCAAAATCTCTGGAGGTGGGACCTGGTTACAGGTATTTAAAAAATATACTCCCCAGGGATTCTGCTGAGCAGCTCTAACCCTCTAAATCAATTCTAACACAGGCATTCCTGTCAAATGGTCACCCAGCTTCTGCTTGTACATTCCAGAGAGGAGCACCTCTTGACCATTCTGTGTTTGGACAGCTCTGACTCAGCTGGTTTCTTTGTTGAGTGTAAGTCTGTCTTCTTATAATCCACTTGTCTTGGCTTTGCACTTTGAGGCTTCCCAGAATAAGAGCATTTTCTCTTTTCCAAGGTAGTCTTTTGATGTTTGAAGATACTGATCTCATCTATCTCCCCTGGTTCCTACAACAGTTCCCTATAATGATTTTCTGGGAGGGTACCCAGAATCAAAAGCATCCTCAGGTGTGGTTGAGCTCCTGGGCAGAGTACTGAGAGAACTTTGCTGGCTTCCTTCCCATGGAACAAAGCCCAGAGCTGCCCCACCTGGCTTTTAGACTCTTTGCAATCTGGCTCCAACACTTTCCAAGGTTCCTACTCATCTGTCACTCCCCCAACATGCTGTTACCACCACCATGTGCTGTGTGTCATTTTTGATCGCACCAGGAGTTCTGGTGATCTGTGAAGTTGTCCACTATATCAGACTGTACTTACTCTCCTCCCAGATCCCTCTGCTCCCCAATTTCCAATCTTCCTTTAAGATTCACTTAAAGTGTCATTTCCTCAGTAAAACTTTTTCTAATTTCTCCTGAGGCACTTCCTCCTAGTTTGTAGGTATACCTCGGACAGTATGTATTAAATTGAATTTGAATCACTTATTCATATCTGTTTCTAAAACAAGGACATAAGAAGACACAGAGCACAGATAAATAAGGTACATCTTCCTGGAGTGTTTTACTTGGTGCTCAGCCATTTAAAACATTTATTAATGTAAAACAAGCACAGCTATATTATGAAGCAGCATACAAAACCACATACATTTAAGTAGTCAATTTCACTGGGGAAGAAGGTATGGGGGAATGTTCTAGATTAAGACACACTAGAGCGAATACCCCAAAGCATAAAACTTGAATCTAGATTGAAAAATTAGCTATAAAAGACATTTTTAATACTGGGGAAATTTTAATATGACCATAAGATGGTATTATGGAATTGCTGTTAATTTTCTTAGATGCGGTAATGGATTGTGGCTATCAAAGAGAATGTTCTTAGGAGATAGATACCTGCTGGAGTATTTAGGAATATTTGGGAGTAAGGAATTATGATGTCTGCATCTTACTTTCAATAGTCATTGAAAGTTGTACATATACATGTGTGTGTGAGAGAGACAGAGGAGAGATTATTGAATCTAGATGGAACATATACAGATATTCACTATGTTAATCTTTCAATTTTTATGTTTGAAACTTTTCAGAAAGTTGAGAGGGGGAATCATACATTTTATAGATTCAAGGTGAGATTTCAAAGTTATTAATTTCAGGAGTCCCTCCTGCTCCAGTTCATTCTCCTCTGCCATTAAGGCACTTACGGGGAAAAGTTTGAGAAGCCCTGATTTTTGTTTCCCTCCCCACTATTCTGCCCTGTGAGCCTTCAAAGATGAGGCTATGGGCTTCCCTGGTGGCGCAGTGGTTGAGAGTCCACCTGCCAATGCAGGGGACGCGGGTTCGTGCCCCGGTCTGGGAAGATCCCATATGCCGTGGAGCGGCTAGGCCCGTGAGCCATGGCCTCTGAGCCTGCGCGTCCGGAGCCTGTGCTCCGCAACGGGAGAGGCCACAACAGTGAGAGGCCCACGTACCACAAAAAAAATAGATAAGGCTATGACTCAGTCATTTCTGTATTCTCGGAGCACAGCACAGGGCCCACCACAGAGGCCTGTTGAATTAATGTTTCCTGAATGAGCAAAACCTCTAACTTAATATGCATGTGACCTTGGTTAAACAGTACCTCTTTTCAGTTTCCCCTTCTGTAAAATGAGGTTGGACTAGATGACCTAAGTACCTGTAATGTCCTTTCTGGCTCTAGTATCTTTGGATGCTATACTTTGAAGGAAGATCAGAGGTCATTTTTCTGCACAAAGCCCCACAGTCAGTCAGGCAGAGATGACCACAGTAGATCAACCTCTGCTTCCTGGCCAAACTCCTAAGTTTCAGCTCAGCCATGGGCACTGGGAGAAGTGTTCTTAAGTTCACACAGACCACATGTCAGAGCAGTGGTTTCCCTGAGATCCAAGGGGTGCCAGGAGAAGTCAACTTGGCTTTATGCTACCCTCCTGTCTATAGTTATAGCCATGGCTAACACTAGTGTCAACTTTAAA
Organism: Aethalodelphis obliquidens; assembly: GCF_003676395.1. Lineage (NCBI taxonomy): Eukaryota > Metazoa > Chordata > Mammalia > Artiodactyla > Delphinidae > Aethalodelphis > Aethalodelphis obliquidens. Next base: position 28,266,202 of record NW_020837953.1, on the reverse strand, counting down.
CTGCACATTGCAATCAAAAAAGAAAGCTTTAAAAAATACTGATGTTTACCCTGGAGATTCTGATTTAATTGGTTTGGGGTATGATCTAAGCATCTGGATTTTTAAAGGCTCCTCAGGTGCTTCTAATGTGCATTCAAGGTTAAAAGTCACGAAGGCCTACACTGTGGTGATGGGGTAAGATCTCTAGCTGGGTTTTATGACCTGGCTTTGCCACTTACTAGCTGGTTGATCTTAGATGTTACATCTCTTTGGACATGTTGCCCCAAATGTGACAAGTGAGATAAAGCATGTAAGCCAAAAAGAACAGTTAAATAGTAAAGGACAACTATCACTGAATAAACAGGAGAAGCCTCTGTGGCTCTCCCAGGAAAGATTAAAACTTTGAGTCTATAGAGCAGTGGTTCTCAAACTTGCATCAGAATCACATGGAGGACTTGTTACACCGGAGTGCTGAACACTCTTTCCCCCAGTTTCTGATTCAGTAGGTCTCAGGCAGAGCTCTTGAGTTTGCATTTCTAGCATGTTCTCAGATGTTGATGATGCTGCAGTTCCAGAGACCACACTTTGAGAATCACTGCTCTAGAGCAGAGTTTCTCAACAGCAACACTAGGGACATTTTGGAGCACCTACTTCTTTGAGCATCCCTGGCCTCTACTCACTAGATGTGCTAGCATCCCTCGAGTTGTGACCATTGAAAATGTCTCCAGACATTGTCAAATGTCCCTTAGGCAGCAAAATTGTGCAGAGTTGAGAACTACTGCTCTAGAGGATATAAATTAAAGAAGAATCTAAGAGTGTAGGTGAGTTGCAGAGGCAAGTGAGGAAAAGAAATTGAAACCTAGAAGAAAGGAGGAATTTGGGATAGCTCAGGGCTTGACATGGAAAGGGTGGGCGCCCACTCAGGGGTTTTTCGAAGGATTATGTGTCTGCGGTATACAGACAATTGACCAGAGGGCAGAGGGCAGGCTCAGAGGTCAGACTTGGCTTTATTTGGTTCCACAGGAATAGTAGCTGTCTTTTAAGTCTGGCCCCTCCTTCCGTCCCGGGACACAGCTGTCAAGCTCTAAAATCTCTTGGAAGAAATCCTGTCCTAACTCAAATGGCCTTCCCCTAAGGCTCAAATGCCTGCAGCCCCAAATTGTTCAGAGCTCTCTCTCTTACCTCTATTTCCCATCCACACCTTGACATCCTTGACACCTTGACACCTTGTTAACATCCCATGTTAACAAGCAGCAGACTTCAGATCTATCAGGAGAAACAAATTACTCTGTAGTTTTGCTGTGAAGAAGCAACTCTGTTAAGAGCCCTGACCTGTCCAAATCCACCTCCCTGACAGTTCAGCTCACAAAACTTAACCACCCAGTGAAAAAAAGATTTGGCTCTTTAAGTGCCAATGGTATTAAGTGCTAGAGACTGGAAGTCATAAAGGGAAATTAACTGAAAACCAGAGATGGCATTACTCATTCGGGAGCAATCTATCTCTCCCAAAGTGAGAATACAATTTGCACCCTCTAGGGATGTTTTATACTCAAATCTTTATTCCCCAGGCTAGGGCCTCTATTCCCTACAAATTCTAAGTGGTGCTGCTATTTCCTGCTAATGGGTTTCTACCCAGCCTTCGAAGAAGGCACTTGGGAGGAGTGAAGAGGCTGAGGTTAGAGGAAAGCCCTTGCAGCCTCCAGGACCTTGGTTCTTCCCAATCATTGCCAACTTCTCAAGGGATTGGTAGGCTTTTAAAAGTGCAGCGTCAAAGTTCAAGCCTTGTTTTACCCCAAGCCAAGAAAGATGAGGGTGTGTGGAAGGGACTGGACTAATTGTGAGGTATGTAGCCCGGGTATTTGTAAGGGATTAGGGAGTGAACTGTGATTGTGATAGAGGTGTGAAAAGTGGCTTGCAAACTATCTTTGGCCAAGTCTCTTCTGGTTAAAGGCATAACCATATCTATAATTATTGCTTAGGTCTGAAATCTGAGTCACCATTCCTTTTGAAGATCTCACTCTACTTAGTAAAGGTTCTAAGCATTCCTGCAGTAAAGGAATGCTATTTCACTTTATTTAACCCAGTCTTTCCTGAACTTATGTGCGCATGGGATCTTTATGCCCAAAGTACCTAAGATACCTGGGAAACAGTGTTCTGTGGAATACACTTTAGGAAACCTCAACCTATAAGATAAATTATAGTACAAGCTCTCCAGCACTTGGCTCCTACTTAATTTGGCCCCATCACTAACCATGCTGAAGTTCTTTTGGTTCATGAAAACACACCAAGCTTTCAAGCTTGTGCCTGCTGTTTGTTAGAATGCACATGTTTTTTGCCTACTGGCAAAGTCCTACTCATTCTCTAAGTCCCAATCTAAGCATAATCAATCTGTGAAACTTCCTTAACTCCCAGGAACAATAAAGTGCTTTCCATTTCCAGTGTAAAGTGAATAAACTTTATACTTTATTCACTGTACTAAAAGTAATTGGTTTGACAGGTTTATCACCCTGCTGGTTCCTTCATTAATGAGTTAAATCTTGGACATGTGCTCACTTAAAACTATCCTCTTTCTTTTATAACTTAAGTAGATGATTCAGTTTGTGAGCTAAAACCAAACAGGTTCAGAACAGGTTGGAGGTGTGAAGACCTCTGTGTTGAGGTAGGAGATTCAGAAAAGACACACTGCGCTCCCCAGTGCCAGATGAGATTCATCAGTGCTGATCTGTGTGCCGGGCAGAGTCACCCCGTGAGCCAGAGTCAGCACCCGTCATGGGGGTAGAAGGCAACTAATAGCATTTCTTAATGCCTGTCAGTTTAAGAAAGACAAGCACAATGATAAAAAAAAGTCTTAGACAATGTCATGGCCCAGCAGCACCAAAACTTTCTCATATTCTTTTTGAGTTGAGTTTGATACAGCATTCCAGCCAATGCTATTGCTACCAGCTGAGAATGCCCCAAATCTGCCCACTTTAGGAAACCAGAGGGTAGGGATTGCTGCTCAGAAAAGTGCTTTTGGCAGGAGGCAGAGTAGACACAGACTATGTTCAGCTTCTTGGAAGTTTAAATGGACTGTATGTATCCCCTGGCCATATCATGCTCTGCTAAGATTTACAGTGGTCAAGCCTCAAAGAAAAGACAGCAATAAATCCAATCCACATGGCTCTTGTAAAAAGGCATCAATTTGGCTTTTAATACAAAATGAGTCAGAGAAACAAAGAAAGAAAATATCATACAAGTTATTGAGTTAAAAAAAAAAAATCCCCAACGAATAAATTTCGGTCACATTCCCTGTCTTCAGCCTAAATTAGGAAACAGGAGACTATGCACCAACCAATGTGTGTCCCTTTGAGGAAGCCTTACTTAGAAAAAAAAAAAAAAAAGGAAAAAAAAAAGTCAATCCCTGAAATCTGGCAGGTGGTTTTTAAGAGGCCACTGTAAGGTTGCCTTAATGATCCTGATGAAATAGGATACTGGGATACTTGTGGTTGCTGGAATATGGCCACCTCCTCCTTGTTTCTTGCTAGTAATGATCTTCATCTGAAGGGAGGATGCTCGCTGGGCATCATTTGATGCCACTTATGCTGTCTGAGGTCTCAGGGTCAAGCAGCCTTGTGGAGTCTTCCATTCCATATCTTCACTGAATCTCTCCCATATATAGTCTCTTGTCACTGGATGCTGAGAGAACTGAGGTGCAAACAACAGAGAAGATAACTGGAAATAATGAAGGCTAAAGGAGACCTGGTGCTCAAGGGCTCTTACGTTAAGAGGCAATTTTGGTATAAAAGAGCAATTGGATTTAGCTTAAATTCCTCTCCTCTTAAACACCATTCACAGGAAACTACAGTATAGTCTGACTTTTCAATCCAAGTCCTCTCAAAACCATGAGGGTGGACTGTGCTATGGGAAATACATTATCAGGGTCTAAATCCTGATGTCCCTTGTCACTCAAACCTTAAGAAAAAGACCTTCTCAGTCATTATAGAAGAGAAGAATCAATGTCTTTGTCAGTCATTTTGTAAACGTGCGTCCGCTTGGAGAAAGTTACGTTTTCTCCTTAAATTCAAAGCTCATTATCTAGTTTAGCTAGCCAATAAAATGTTAAGTTGAAATTTATATCTGAACATTAAGAAACTTTTTTTTTTTTTTGCGGTACGCGGGCCTCTCACTGTTGTGGTCTCTCCTGCTGCGGAGCACAGGCTCCGGACACGCAGGCTCAGCCGCTCTGCGGCGTGTGGGATCTTCCCGGACCGGGGCACGAACCCATGTCCCCTGCATCAGCAGGCGGACTCTCAACCACTGCGCCACCAGGGAAGCCCCGAAACATCATTGTTTTATCCAACTACATCACTGAATCATAGACCTGAAGCAAGTAAACTCAAAAGAACTAGAAATAAACAGACTAACCAACCCCGCTTTGAGGTTAAGAAAATGGATTATTGCTCTTACCCTCACCACTTAGAACAATGGTGAGACTGTCAACGATACCCATAAAGACTGTTTAAAAGGAAATTCACATAAAACAGATGCCCACCTCTGCCTCTGTATTCTTAGGGCTCTTTAGGGAGATTCCCTCACTTTCCCTTTCCCCACAGTCAGGACAGACTTACTGATGGGTTCGTCGGGGTGGAAAGCCACTTCATTGATGGAGCCAGCGTGGCCGGGTAGCTTATACAAGATCCTCCTGCTTGTGGTATCCCACACATACACAAACCTGCAAGGTATCATGAAGAGCAAGGCTAAGGCCTCCCAGAACTGAGGATAGAGGAGAAGCATGGCTTTTTCAGGGAAATGGAAGCAACCCTTTATTTATTCAATCCTTATTTATTGAACTGTGCTCTGACGTTTAGAAACTAGGAATATAGATTTTAAATAAGGCATGGATCCTGCTCTTGAGCAACTAAGTGAAAAAATAGGAATAGCTAAAAATATCAGCATTACTGGTATTTTCAAACACAAGCTTCTGAAATAGGAAAGATCATGGAGAAGAAAGACAAACGTTTTTCCTACAGATCCCACACAGAAATCTTCTTTAAAGAGCACCCAATATAATTAGGGTGTAGTTAACTTCATATGCACCTAGGAATGTCTTAAAGGTAACCCAACTCATGGCAGGTTGCGAGACTAGGCTGTAGATCCACCTGAATTTCTCTGTACTGTATTCAAATCACAGAGCCCACAGGCGGGACAGGACATTTCTGCGATATAAACAAAACCCAAACATACACTTGATCCAAATCTTGCATTGAATTCATGGACAGAAAGAATACTGAATTCTAGCATGGGAAGGGGCCAACAGAAACCAGCTAGTCTAAACTCATTTTACAGAAAAGAAAACTAAGGTACAGTGACTTTTCCAAGGTTACACAGTTCATTAGTGGCTCAGTGGCAGAATTAAAATGAGAACTCTTAATATATTCTGGTATTCTTTCTCTTACCACCCTCAAATACCTTGTGTCCCTTGCCATCCTCCATTCTCCCCCACCCCTGCCAAAAGAAGTTCCTTTGACCCTCAGCCTTGCTTGGGTCATTTTAAACTGAAGGTAAAATAAATAGATATTATCTTCATATGACCATGCAAAGACAATCTGTTGGTAAATTTAAAAGGCTGGTTGTTTTCAAACAGGTTATACCAATTATTTACGTATTTGTTTTGTTCAATCAACACCTAAAAGGGTACACTCATCAGCACTTGATTATAAAATACCTACTTCTGAACAACATTACACTTTTGGTCTAAAATGCAAACAAACAAGAGCTTATTAATTACACTGTTTAGCTCACAAGGGCTAGGCTCTGTAGGAACTAAATAAAAGTTCCATGCAAGGTGGAAGAGAAGGAACCCCATCTGTCTAGAGACTCCCTGGCTCTCATGCTCATATTTTCCTCAGTGTCTTCTTTCTTGCCATAACTGTCCTCATTAATCCATCTACAGCTATGTGGCCTACTGAAAAAGTGTATAAGTTCTGGGTTCAAGTCTCAATGCAACTATTTAATAGTTAAATAACCTTAGACATTCATTTAACTTCTCTGAGCTTCTCTTTCCTTAGTCAAATGATGGAGTAATGATGGAGACAATGTTGATCTCACAGCTTTGTTGAGAGAAATAATGAAATAATGTATGCAAAGTGCCTGGCACAGAGAATTAATGATAGCTATTGTTATGATGAATAAATAAACGAGCAAAACAGAATCACATGAAATCAACAGGCTGAATATGAATAAATCACTCACAACAGAGAGACTGACCACTCTTCTCGTAGTCCTTGATAGGAACTGTTGAAGGGTTTCAAATCTGAACATGAGGAGGTAGGTGAATTGCAAGTAGGGAGGAGAAATTTGCCAAATTCAGGCCAAGCTGAAAAGCAGTTTTCTGAGAAGGAACAATACATTTTCCAGGCACATAAAAGCCAGCAAAACCCCAGCTCCAAGGGTTTACTTTGAGGCCTCACTCTGCATGGCTGCCGATTAGATGCTAAATTTAGAGGGGTTCCTTATCCTTTCCTTACTCTGGCATGGCAACATTTGGGAGGAACCAGGCTCCTTACGTAACAGCGCTGCTTGTTGACTTGGGGCTAATTGGTGAGGTGGCCGGTGAAATGTGGCCAACCCTCAGCAGGTAGACATACAGGCTCTTCCTAGACCAGAGCCATGCTTCCACATGTAAGGTTTAAAGGAACAGTGGGGAGGGAAAGAGGGAAGAGAGGACACTGAAAGTTAGAAAGGACCAATGTCAGAAACAAACTGCTCAGAAGAAAAGCTAGGCAGATATCATTTAAAAGCTTAATTACATAGGAAAGATATATCTCTGCTGAAAATCATGTAAAAATACTTAGAATGGTTCTTACTCTGTCAGAATGTAAGACATCTTAGGCTGTGGGCCTGTTTTTCAAGGTCTTTAGAAACCTAGCAACTGAAAATCCCTTAGATTCCCTCTTCAGGGCAGCTTGCTAAACCACCAGGACTCAAACCAGCAATGTGGCATGGTTTTACCTGTGCCCTTTTCCCCCCATAAAATACTCAAATACTTGTCCATTTTTCCTGGCATTAAACATGCCAGGGAAAGAAAGTGGACTCTGGAATCTTCAGGTATGTTCAGCATTGTTCACAAGTCAGAAAGGGTGGGACAGACCAAAGTGAGGTTTCTTTATGGTTGTGCTAGAGCCCCAAATAGGAGAAAACTCTGGCACATGCTGAAAGCCCAAGCTAGCCTAGGAAAGGCTTCATGCTTATAGGATGGTGCCTGTTTTAGTCAGGTAGCAGGAAAATCTCTAAGGGGGGGAGAAAGATGGGGTTAAGCTAAAAAGGGTTAAGACACCTCCCATTGGGAGCTAAACCTAGAGTCTGCCATCAGAGGGCCTCATCATTCTTTACCATTCCACATTTGCAGCCCTAGGCACTTGGACACCCCTACTCAACCTCTGACTCCCAATTATAGGTCACCACAGACATGTCAAATACAACAGCATCGGAATGAAGAATTCTCTCCCTTCTGTTTCTCATTCATCACCTAATTCCTCAGGCAGTTTAAATTGATAGTTAAAGCTTCACAGTCTCTTAATTCAGCTCAGGGTTGGAAAATACCTAGCCCACATGCTGCCATACCCCTCACTTAGCAATCTTGACACTTTTCCCATTGAACCCAGACCCAGCTCTGAATCATCCCCAACATAGGCAGCCATTACCAATAGATGAGCTGATATGCAGGGCAAAATTTGACTACCATCCTTGAGCTAGGAATTTATTCATGTAATATTCACTAGCTGCTTACTCATTCAGAGATGAGTAAGACTCATTTACTGACCTCTAGGAGCATATAATTTAGTAGGGGTGCCCCACTATGTTTGTCTTACTGTAAGATGTAACAAACGTTAATAAAGGTTAGATGTATACAGTGTGACTACAAGCCAGAACAAAGAGCAATTAGTAATGCTTGAGAGGTAAGGGAAGGAGAGAGCCAGGAAAGTTTATAGATATAACATAGGTGATTACTGGAGAGATATAGGAGTTTGGATAATGGAGAAGAGGAGATATAAGAGAGAAGCCTGGAGGCATAAGGGATGTAAGAACAGGGAAAGTTCCATGTGAGTGAAGCATTGTGGTGATGGTGGGGGAGGAGTACACAATATGTATCTGAATGAACTGAAGCACGGCAGAAGAATCTCATGAGGGAAACTGGAGCCAGATTAGGAGTTTGAATTTTACTTTGATGGCAAAGGGAATCCAATAACCAAAGAAACTGTTCACACTCCAGGTATAAAATGTATCCAGAGAGGGCAGAAATGATGTGTTTGTTCACATGATCCTTAAACTCTTCAGACCGCACATGACTTCATCTCTGAGTACAGCTATAACTCTCTGTCTGCTATAGCTCAGTATCTGCACTTAATGTATTAAACATGAGAAGATACCTGCACGGCTACATCATTCTTTACCTCATGCCCAGTAATCCTTACCTGTCGGCTGAGCCAGCTGCTATCTTGCTTCCATCAGGTGACCAAGAACATCTCAGAAGATTCTATAATGATGAATAAGCAGGAATCCAATGAATATAATAATGCCCCAAACCCCTCTTTATTAGACTACAGCATCACTAAGAGACTTTAAATTTCCTGAGTTTTTTCTTGGCTGTGCCAGACGGCTTGTGGGATCTTAGTTCCCCGACCAGGGATCGAACCTGTGCCCCTACAGTGGAGGCATGGAGTCCTAACCACTAGACCACCAGGGGATTCCCCCTCTTAAATAGAGTTTTAATTATTCTCCTCAGCATATAATCAATAATTATCTTATATTCTGTGGCCCAAGACAGCCTAATTTGATATATTTCAAACCATATAAAAACCAGCTGTAGAAACTGCTTAATTTACAGTAAATTAAGAGTGGACCTGGCAACAAAATTTTATTCTGCCTACACATGGAGGCTCCCCTTGCTCCTTTATCTTGATCCTCATTAAATTTTTTGTTTATATTATAGGAAAATAAAAATAAAACCAATTCTAACAAAAGATAAAATTTGATTTATAAAGTGAAAATGAATTTTAATGGGTTCTCAAAAGAAAAATATTAGTCTATATTAACAAACTATCTGGAGGAAAAGCTTTTTTGAAGAGCTGACCTGGGATTTGAGAGTTTAGAAAAAATTTCTGTCTCTCAGAACTTGGCCTGTGGTGCTTACTGAGGGAAGGGATGTATTCTCAGGGCTCTAATAGCTGGTCACTGGGAGGGTGAGGGAGGCCATCTGGATAATAGCCATGGGAATCTGAGTCCCATATGGAACACTGATCTATGAGGGTCAAAGTTCCCAAGGAATTAAAAAGATAGGAGTGTCTTGTTGAAGCCCGAAGTCCTAAATTTGAGGGGGGCCCCATCACTATCTATCTATGTGATTGCCTTCTTGCCTATGCTTCTGTTAGTTTTATTTCTGGCAAGAACAGTTTTGATGCAGAACAGTGTTACTAGAATGCAGCCCCTTCTCAGTAGAGCTGTTGTTCCTTATCCTTAGCACCATCCTAAATGTTTCTTTGAATCAAATGGACAGTAAAATTCCTCTGCCATGAAGAACTCACCTTTTCAAAGTTGTGCACATTTCCTTGAAATATCTTCACACACCTTTCTTTGGGAGCAAATGGCCGGACATCCCAGACCCGCACTGCAAATTCAAACAAACAAAGCAAAACAGCTATCAGCCAGGGGCCTCCTGAGAACCCAGCTGAAATCAGTATCATGTCAATGATAGATGCTGTTTCCTGGGTGGAGAAAGACCAACATGATACACTGCTACCTGACAAGGCTTTTTTATTTTTCTAATGGGAACGAAATGCATCCAAGTTCTATTAACAGGGACTAAGGACACAGAGGAAAACTGAGAAGGTAGGAAGGGAAAATATCAAACACATTGCTGGGGATCTGCAACAGAAAGTAGTTGGGTGTGATACTGATTTCAACAAAACATTCTGCAAATGATTCCTCTGCCAACCCCAAGAGTCACATCTAGCAAAGTTTCAATATGACAATCTAAATACCACTGACTACTGTGACAATCAATCTATAAAAATCAAACTCAGGACTAACCTTTTCTAATTTTGCTCATAGGAGAAACTGACAACTACCAAACTACCAAGAATTAGAAAAAGTGAACTTTGATTCCAATTCTAGCTCTGCTGTATATATGGGGGATATCAGGAAAATAGTGAGGTTCTTTGTGTTTTGGTCGCCTTTATAAAACGAGAATACCACTTGCTCTTTTTTAAAAAATAAGAATATTTTAAGGGTCAAATAAAATGATACATGTGAAAGAGCTCTAAAAGATTGGCAGCAATAAACAAAACAATAAAAACAAAAAAATTTGTTATTTTATTGTATAGCTATAACAAGAGATTCTTATTTTTATTTTAATAACCATTTAGGGAATCTCATCTTTCCTTACTATGCACAAAGCTAGAATTAGACAATGGCAAATCTATTGAAATAGGATATAAACACCCACAGTAAGCAGTGGCCACAGCCATTGTTAACTAAAGCTAAACCTACAGTGGAATTTGAGTGATGTCATTTTATTTGACTGTGAAAAAACAACAATCCTTGAAGTCAAACAGGTATAAAAAGGTGAGGCTATGCATGAAAGTTTGCTATTCAGCTGAGAATACAGTCAGAAGGTAAGGATGTTCATTCATTCAAGTATTAATTGAGCACCCATTGAGTGCTAGGCACAGTTTTCATTACAAAATGTCAGTGAAAACATTTTCATCTATCAGAGGGGCAGTTCCAAACTCTCCCAATATTAAGCATATAATCCAACAGGTCATCTTTCTTTTTTGCTATAGTAAACCCACCCTCCCATCCAACAATTCAAAAATAAGCAAAGAAAGGACAAGTGTCTGTGTAAATCCAGAATATTGAGGTGTTTTAATGAGGACCTCTTGTCACATAGGGAAGGGAAGATAGACTGGCAGAAAGAGCACAACTGAGATATCAATAGGTCTACTGATCATCTGAGCTTGGTACTCTTTGAAAATGCTTGAGAACTGCCTTGGATGGATCTCCAGACTCATCTTCCTCAGTAAACTAATCACTATTAGTTTTTTGTACACCGCTTGAATCCATAGCCTTGGATTCATAACATACCAGAGCTGAAATGGGCCTTAAAAGTAAAGTCCAGGTCTCTTATATTATCAGTATAGAAACTGATGCCCAGAGAGGACAAATGCTATGTGCAAAGTTGCTCAGGGATTAGATGGCAGATCGGGGACTAGAATCCTGGCCTCTTGACCATCTCTTCTAAAGTTTTTTCCTTTTCTTCCTTTTATTTTTTTTTCTTTTCTTTTTTATGCCCCTGCCTCCTCCCCTCAAAAGTCAATTTTAAAAGGTTACATATTCCAAGGTATTTAAGATATAGTTCCAACAGAAAAACACAAGCTCTGCAGCAAGAGTTGTGCTGTCTCAAGATAAGCAGGCTTCACAGTCCAGGCAATTCAAAATTGACTCACTATCGCCCCCAAACTGACTGTTCACTGGCAATTTAGAGAATCTAAAGAAGTCATATGGAAACAAAAGCATTTTGTAGGTTTGCATGTACCTCTATCAGTTAGATAATGAAAATGACTCCTGCAAAGTTAAGACAGCCGCACACATAAGGCAGTGGTGGTTGTGACACGCAGAACGAGTCGCTTAGTAATGTCAGGGTCGGTTTTTTCTTACGCTTCTGCTTAAAATATGAGCACTTTCTTGTTCCAAATAATTTTTACTAAAACCTAAAATAAGAATAAACTACATAAGGACTAAAATTCTACTGAGATGACCATGATTTAAACAAAAATCACTGGAGGTTAATGGGGAAGGCACTAAAGAAAGAACAACATGGTGCCTGCTTCTATTTACCCACTGCCTTTCAGAGTCTTTATATACCACCGTGTTAACAAGGAACTGATTTCAAACTACAGTCTATACAGACCAATTTCTACGTAACACTATTTTTAAAAGCTAAAAAATGTTCAACTTCAACTGCTGAAATTCAGAGATATCAGTTCATCAGAAATGCCTAAAGCATCCTCTGAACTCCTTTGTCCCTGATCACAACAGAAGTAAAAAAGTAAAAGGTTTCCCCTAGGCCCAGATATCACATGTCCCTTAGGATCTATCTCACCAAGCAGGCAGGGAACAAATTTATTTACTTTCTTCCCTATCCACTGACTAAACATTTAAAAAAATTACTTCCCAACTGGTGTCTTATAATGCAGTATGCTGGACATGTAGACATTGGTCTTTCTGTTCAGGCTTTTATACTTTGGGAGCAGCAGGTTCACTCCTGATGTCTTTGACATCATTGTTTTGGCCCATCAGATAAAATTCTTTGTTGGGAACAAGACTGACAAAATGAGCAAGGTGGCTGGACATGGCATAAAAAGGCAGAAATTGCAGCTATATCCCAGGCATCTTCTTGGTTGAAGACATGCACCTCGAGCTTTTTGAAATGGTCATCTGTTATGTCATCAGCTCAGGAAAATAGCAAGAGCAAATTCCAGCATTGCCTTTTCCTGGGCAGGGAGGTCAGACTTTCTCTTTCCAGAGTTCACACAGACCTGGTCAGAGAGCACTGGGTTCTTTGAGAAGACCCTGTACCGGGCACTGTGGACAACCACGCTATAAGAGCACCTGTCAGCCAGGCTGGTTACCACAATGATGAGTTCCTTGTCAGCTTTGCTGAGCTGGCCTGTTTCCTTGTTACAGATGGCACTGTAGTAAGCAAAGAAGGCTCTGAATTCCAATGGCCGGTGACACAACACTTAAATACATTTGTTAAAAATCCTGTCTTCTTTTCTATCTCCTCCATGAGCTCTACAATATCAAAAGGCAGGTCCTCTTTGTAGTGAATCGGGCAACGGCTGATGGGTTTGGACTTCTCTTCTGCTGAGTCTCATAAAGGTGCAAGTTCAGGGTCATCATAGGCAACTTTTTCCAAAACCTATTTGTCACAGGCAAAGAAGAGACATCTGCCTCACAACGCCGAGGCGGCAAAGCATCGACATGGTGGCATGTGGCGTGGAGGCCAGGCTGCCTTCCCGCGCACCCAGCCCTCTGGGCCTAAAGTTTTTTCTATTACAACCTGTTTTCCTAATTGTCCTGGTGGACACCTGCAAGCCATCCTGGACTCTTTCCTTGGACCCTCATTTACCCAGCACACATTTCTAGTTTCTAATGCCCACTTTCTTTAGGGTCTACAGTGACTGGGCACTGGGAGAGCTTTCCTTTCCAAAGTTACCTGTATTGTCCATTGCATTGGACAAGAGGTAAGAGCCTTCAGAGCTTAAACTCAGGCCAGTCACTGAATCTGCATGGCCTCTCATCGTGTAGGTCAGCTTATTTTGGCGCAGGTCCCAGACCTGCAAAACAAAACAAGGCAGCACTCCCAGAAAATCAAATTGTGAACAGCAAAGAAATAGTTATTAAAGAGTCAACTGCCTGGGAAAATTAGTATGCCTTCTTAATCTGCCTCTGGGCCAAGCATTACTTTACCACAAAATATAGGATTTCTACCAAAGAAGAAAAAACTCTTGCCTTTCTAACACAGAGTCAAAGTTACTAAGTTTGACTAGAAAAATATGAACTAATGAATGTCAAATATTAAGATCAAGTTTAACAAAAAATAATAGAATTTAAAGAGGTTATTTTCAATTCATAACAAAATATATTCGGAATTAAAAAACAAAATAGCATTTAAAACACTTAAACTATGATTCTTAGCAACTAAAAATAAACTATTATAACTATATAAAAACAAGTAAACAAGTCATTTGAAAAAGGCATTATGATTGCATGTAAAATGCATATAACAAGGTAATATGCAAAAATACAGAGGCTTAAAATTTTTCATTTAACGTCATAACATGTATACAATGGAAAAGCATATTTATTAAAAGAAAAATAAATTGTAGGTTCACTGTTCCCTGTGTAGGAAAGGTAAGAGAAATAGTTCAGCTGAAAATAACCTAATGTCAGACAGAAAAAATAAATTGTTCATTAAGTTATGGCTCATAAACACACTGTAACACTATGAGCTCTCATGCTAGCATTCGAAGAGCAGAGTGGAAGGAGTGAGCATTTAGGGTCAGACCGAACCAGTCTTTGCAACTTAAGAGTTATGTATCACTGGGCCACTAACCCTCTCTGAGCCTGTTTCTGGTCTGTAAGATGGGGATAACATTTACTTATGGCTGTTGTGAGGATTACAAATAGAATGCCTAGTACACAGCAGGCCCAATAATAATTGGTAGCTATTATTAAGCAACTCATACAAATATTCTGAAGATCAAAATGTAAAAATGTTTATAAAATAATCTATTATTAAGCAAAGAAGGAAAATACAAAACAGTATATTTACATAGACTGAAACTATGTAAAAAATATATTAAAGGCAATAGAAATAGTCTGGAATGTCATATGGAAAAAGAACAGCAATTTTGTTAAGGTCATTGTTATTATATAAAATTTCATCCAAATTCGATTCAGTACTGACACATAGTTTTTCTAAATGAAACAATTTTCTGCTGTCCCTTTAAGCAAGGCACCTTCCTCATCTAGAAATGAGTTTGATGTTGTATGTCAAAGCAATACATAAGGCAGACAACTCCACTTTCCCCATCAATAATTCATGTGTGGAACCCAACACACTTCATATACAACCATTTTTGTGTCAGGATGTTTGTTGCCTCAATAATTAGGGAAGCTTGAAGTGGCTGACATTTTTTTGTTCAAGCTATTGTTCCTTCTCTTCAGAGAAGGCATTGTTGAAATCTTTAGCTTTTTAGGAGAGAATGTAATTCATCATCCCTCACAACACCTGGGTGCTCCTTCCAGACTTTCCTCTTTGAGGCCTGCACATGCTGTTTTGCAGAGCCAAAACGTATCTGGGATTTGCCAAAGAAGAGTGAGTAGGGCACTAATTTAAGCAAAATATTTTGCAGATGTCCTAATCAGCTGTTCAGTGAATGTTTGGGCATCTGATTAGTGGCAGGCGCTGCTGGAGATAAAAGAGATGTTGTCCCTGTTCTCAAGGAGCTAAAAAAGTGATGAGAGGCCTGGAAAGGGGGCAGTAGCCAAGACAGCAGAGGGATTAATGTTCCCATGGTACATGGATGGGAGGGAGAAAGGGAAGGTTTCACAGACTTGAGCAGGATATGGACAAAGGAGATTTTTGTTTGTTTATTTGTTTGCCGTACCACGCAGCTTGTGGGATCTTAGTTCCCTAGCCAGGGTTGGAACCTGGGCGCATGGCAGTGAGAGCGCAGAGTCCTAACCACTGGACCACCAGGGAATTCCCAAGAGGTTGTTGGGTTTTTTTAAAAAAATTATTTATTTAATTTATTTATTTTTGGCTGCGTTGGGTCCTCGTTGCGCATGGGCTCACTCCAGTGGCGGTGAGCGGGGGCCACTCTTTGTACGGTGCGTGGGCTTCTCATTGCGGTGGCTTCTCTTGTTGTGGAGCACGGGCGCTAGAGCGCAGGCTCAGTAGTTGTGGTGCACAGGTTTAGGTGCTCAGCTGCAAGTGGGATCTTCCCGGACGAGGGATCGAACCCGTGTCTCCTGCACTGGCAGGCGGATTCCTGAACCACAGCGCCACCAGGGAAGCCCCTAAGAGGTATTTTTTATTTAGACAAAACAGAAGGGTATTCCCAGGCAAAGATAATGCATGAAAGCAGAGAGGCATGAAAAAATTACTGGGTTGTAGGGAATTAGGCAAAGAGAGGCAGCAGACAATGCTTGAGTGATAGGCAGGCAAAGGGCAGCTCATGAAAGGTTCTGAATGACTGGATTGGATTTGATCTCCCTCACTGGGGAGCCACAGAAGGGTTCAGAGTAGTGGAATGAGTTGGCCAGATTCCAGAAAGATCCTTCTGGCCCAGATAATCGGAAAGGATGAGAGCAGAGGCGGGAAAATCTATCTTTACCCACTACTTTAAAAAAAATCATCAACTAAACTCCCATTCTGACTAGAGCTCAGGATTACAAGCAATGCCAAAGAATTGCCAATCAGATCTTCAAGTCATTAAGAAGAAGCGCATTTTCTTCTTTTATTCATTTTCCTCTGACTCCACAATTCTATGCCCAGGAAGAAAATCCCAAGAGGTTGGCAGGAACAGTATATTTGCTCACAAACATATAGAGAATTTGCTCACTCCAGATTTTAAAAGGGGCTTCCATTCCCTGTTTGCTCCCCCCCTTTCTCAGAATAGGCAGTGTATCTGAGAGACAGAAGCAAACAAAAACCAGGCTAGTCAGGAGTACTTCCTAATGTAGTAAGGCAGTAGGGATTTGTCAAGCAAATGCTCAAGGCTGGTAAGCCCCTGACTGCTTAAAAGGGTACTTGTTAACTGACTAGAGGCAATTTGATAGAGGCAATTTGCAAGGGACATGGGTTGGGTTCAAGCCCGGGCCATAGCTACTGAAGCCCACACTCCGCAACGAGAAGCCTGCGCACCACAACGAAGAGTAGCCCCCGCTCGCCACAACTAGAGAAAGCCCGCACGGAGCAGCGAAGACCCAACGCATGCATGCATGCATGCATACATACATACATAAATATTTTTAAAAAGAGTCTTTCTGGGTCCAAGGGCAGTTACTCACTCCTAAGCATGTCAGAACAGGATGTTGTTAAATAGGGAGAAGACTGAAATTCTATGGTCTCACATCTCTCAAGCACACCCCTTAGTTATACAAGAGCAAAATGAAGCCAAATAGCTATAGCAACCTGATTTCAAATTATTAACTACTGTCGCCAAAAAACAATCTGGCGACCTGTATCCAAAATGTGAAACATCCTTATATTTGTTAACACATTAATTTTCATCTAGAAATCTATTCTGAGAAAGTAACTAAATATGGAAAAAGTTTCACACACAAATATGTTGGATACAGCAGCATAATTTGTGATAGTGATACATATGAAACAGACTAAATGTTCAGTATATTGATTGCTGCTTACTACATTATGGAATATTCTAAAAATAAAATATCTAGAATATTCTAATATTCTAGATGATGGTAGCTGACATGTGCTGAACACTTACTATGTAACTGCCATGTTGCTAAGAATATTATATTTTTTACCTCATTTAATCCATGTAACAACTGTATGAGGTAGGCTGATTATTCCCATTTAGAGATAAGAAATGGAAACTCAGAGAGGTTAAATAACTTTCTTAAGATAACATAGCTAGGAATTAAGTGGCAGAATCAGAAAAATGATCCTAAGTTCTGGGGATGTTATGTACATCATGGTGACTGAAGTTAACAATACTGCATTGTATATTTGAAAGTTGCTAAGAAAATAGATCTTATCACTAAGAAAAAAGTGCTAAGAAAAAAGTTCTTATCACAAGAAAAAATATTCTAACAATGTGAAGTGATGGATGTTAACTAGACTTCTAAAGTTACTCATTTTGTGTTATATAAGTCATTATGCTGTATACTGAAAACTAATACAGTGTTATAAGTCAATTATATCTCAATAAAACTAGAGAAAAAAAGAAACAGAAAAATGATCCTAACTACAACGCTAAGAAGAAAATAAGATAAGAGTGATGTGATGGAGAGCAACTAGAAGGAGGGCCTAGTTTCATCTAAGAAATCCTCTCTACAGATATGTCTGAGCTGACATTTGAAGACAAGACTAAGCCAGCCATGGCAATATCTAGTGTCGGGGGTTCCAGACAAAGTAGTAGCTATATGTTACTAAGTGAAAAGAGCATCATATAAAATTTTATCTGAACATTAAGACATTTACATACAGAACACTATGGCACAGAAAGAGACTGAGAGGAAATAAACTGAAATATCAAGAGTGACTAAATCTGAATGATGAGACTACGAGTGACTTTTTTTCTATTTTTATTTTTTCTAAACTTTCTTCAATGAACAAATGATCATTTTTACTACTAAAAACATTTAAATTGTAATAAATAATTTTATCTCAATTTTTAATAATTTTATTCCCAATAAAGTTGATTTATTAACCATACATTTAAATGCATTTTTACATCTCTGCAAAACTTTTAAGGAAAGCCTACCCTGATTTTTAGCTTGGAAAATAAGACATGCTGTAAACAGCACACAAACACGGAGTTCCCAATGCTGACAAGAGAACGTAATGATCCAGAGCAGGTACATGATAAGAATGCTTGAGTTTTTAGAATACTGTGTGCATTTCTAATAAAAAAAAAAAAATCCCTGAAAATGAGCACTGGCAGAAAAACTTGAACGTTTGTGGACAGAATAATGACTTTTTAGTTTAGAAAGATAAAGACTACAAAGCTATGATATGATCCAACAACCCCACTCCTGGGCATACATCAGGAGAAAACTCTAATTTGAAAAGATACATGCACCCAATGTTCACAGCAGCACCATTTACAACAGCCAAGACATGGAAGCAACCTAAATGTCCATCAACAGATGAATGGATAAAGAAAATGTGGTATATTATATAATGTAATATTACTCAACCATAAAAAGAATGAAATAATGCCATTTGCAGTAACATGGATGGACCTAGATATTATCATACTAAGTGAAGTAAGTCAGAAAGGGAAAGACAAATACCATATGATACATCACTTACATGTGGAATCTAAAATATGACACAAATGACCTTATTTACAAAACAGACTCACAGACACAGAAAACAAATTTATGGTTACCAAAGGGGACAGGGAGTTGGGGAGGGATAAATTAGGAGTTTGGGATTAGCAGATATAAACTACTATATATAAAATAAACAACAAAGGTCCTACTGTACAGCACAGGGAACTATACTCAATATCCTGTAATAAGCCATAATATAAAAGAATGAGAAAGAATATATATGTACAACTGAATTACTTTGCTGTATACCAGAAACTAGCACAACACTGTAAATCAACTATATTTCAATTAAAAAAAAAAAAAGTTACAAAGCTATGATGTAGAGTTATCAATTGCCGTACTCATGGGACTATATTTATATATTACTCATATTTGAGATATATTTGGATTTCAGAAAAAAATTGGTATATATCAAAAGACAAAGACTGAGATTAGCTATCTGAAAAAAAGCTGATCCTAAGAGAAGGTATAACATATAACGTGTGTCTGAGAAGACATGGAAAACCTTCAAAACCTGAAAAGGGACTCAGTTCCCTTCAGGACTATAGTACAACTGAATATATTTGTTTATAAAACGCCCTGGAACAGTCTACACAAAGAGCCCGGAATAAGCCACACTACTTGTGGTAAGAAGACATTACTGACACAAGAGTATTAGGCTAGTCTATCCCCACAGTAGATATGAAAAGATCAAATTCTCATAGTTTAAATTTAAAAAGCCAGTCTCAAAAGGTTACATATTGTATGATTCCATTCATATGAAATTCTAGAATAGGAAGTATAGGACAAGGAACATTATCAATGGTTGGTAGGGGTTAGGGATGGGCAGAGAGTTTGACACAGAGGAGTATTATGAAGATTTTTGGGGTGATGGAAATTGTTCTGTACTGTTTGTGGTAGTTACATGAATCTGCACAAGCATTAAAATTCATAGAACTGTACACTAAAAAAAGGTTAATTTCATAGTATGTAAATTTAATAATAATAACTTAAAAGTATGAAAATTATCATAGCTAGATGACACTAATCCACTTTTATGTGTATTAGAGCCCTCTAGTGATTCTAATGATAGTGGGCCCCCAAACTTCACTCAGGGAAATAATGCAGTAGCTATTAAGATGATCTAATTAAGCCCCCATGTTCTGACTGTACATTTTCCAAATAGTTATAGGGTGGAAAAGGGATGTGAAGCTGAATTTTGGAAATGGTGAATTTTGAAGTACTTATGAGACATCCAAGTGGGGGATGCTGAGTAGCTGGTTGTACACATGGGCCTGAAGCTGAAGATCTGGGTTGAGAACAGACTCATCTGAACAGAAATGACAATTAAAGTCACAGAATTAGATGAGACTTGTCCAGGGAAAGGTATATATAAGAAGAGCATCTAGTTAAGAACCTGGGGGAATAATGACATTTAAAGAATGCATAGAGAGAATAGCTTGTAGAGGTATCTGAGGAAGGATATGCCTGATGGAAGGGGTAGGAAAGCATATTGTTAGAGCCAGTTTAAAAAACAAACAAAAAAGGACTAAAAGGATCTACTGGGTTTAGTAACAGAGAGATCACTGGTGGCCTTGAAAAGAACAGTGCCAATAAAACAGTGGAGGCAGAAGCCAGACTGCTGAGGAGTGGTCAGAAGATAGGGAACTGAGGAATGGAATGGAGATAAGGCATTAGAGACAGTGAGTGTGGGAAATATTCAGGGGATTTCTCACAGGTATTAAGTAAGAGCAGGACTCTGGAACCAAACTCTGCATTTTGAACTGAGGTCTCATCGCTTATTAGCTGTACAGCCTCGGGTTACTGTGCCTCTCTTAGCTCAGTTTCTTCGCTGGTAAAACGGCATTAGTAGTACTTATGTCAAAGGATTGTTGTGAGGCTTAAATGAATTAATAAAGTAAAGCTCCAAGAACAATGTCCGACACAGTTAAGTATTAGAGGATAATGATAACACTATTATCATAACCACTATCACCATCTTTCAAGAAGTCTGGCTGGGGCTTCCCTGGTGGTGCAGTGGTTGAGAGTCCGCCTGCCGACACAGGGGACACGGGTTTGTGCCCCGGTCCAGGAAGATCCCATACGTCGCGGAGCAGTTAGGCCCGTGAGCCATGGCCGCTGAGCCTGTGCTCCACAACAGTGAGAGGCCCACGTACCGCCAAAAAAAAAAAAAAAAAAAAGAAGTTTGGCTGTAAAGGGGAAGATTGACAGGGCAATAACAAGAGAATGTGGAACTGAAGGAAGACTCCCTACCCCACCAAGAGAAGACCTGAGCATAATGAAATGCTAATGAGAAGCAATACAGTTGTTTAAAAATATAGGATCTGGGGGACTTCCCTGGTGGTCCAGTGGCTAAGACTGCGCTCCCAATGCAGGGGGCCTGGGTTTGATCCCTGGTCAGAGAACTAGATCCCACATGCTGCAACTAAAGATCCCGAGTGCTGCAAGGAAGATCCCGAGTGCTGCAACTAAGACCCAGCACAGCCAAATAAATAAATAAATATTAAAATATATATATATATATATATAGGATCTGGGAAAATTGATGGCATGAGATCCCAGAGACAGGAAAAAAAGGTTGAAATCCTTCCATTTAAGGGACTACCTTTAGACAAAAGGACATTCCATCCATAGTAACAGCAAAGGAGGCAAGAAGAGATGGGAATACAGTACAATTTCTAGGTAGAGACAACATAAGTTGAGTATTTACCCAACAGTTACTAGTCTCAGAAGGTAAGCAGAAGGTAAGTCAAAGTTTGAAATACCTAAGGAAGCCAATAAGTAAAAGCAGACACAAACTGAGTGGCCTCTCCCCACCCCCACACATTTCATATTTACTGGCACTTGCTATGTCCAAAAACTCTGCGAGGTGCTCCAATGAATTTGGCTCATTCAATCCCCATGACAACCCTATGAGATAGATACTATTATTACTCCTGGTGCACACATGATGAAGCAGAGGCTGAAAGAACTAGTGTGAAGTCACAAAAAACTAGAAAATAGTGGAACTGAGAACAGACCCCCAAGTCAATTACTTGAAAGCCTGAGCTACACTGTACTGCCTCTAGACACTGTAGTCTATTGCCTCTTTCTCCAACATCATTACCATCTCACATTCTTAGCTATGGACCCCCCAAAACTTCCTTTCCATAGTCTCAAAAAGAAAGACACACTGAGAGATTAGGGTACAGAATCACAAATTGATTTACTGCTATCTCATGAGGCCAATGCACATTTTAAAAAAAAGTTTCAAATGCCTCTAGGCAGGGAATGCACCCTTCATTTTTCGGAGTTCCCACACAGGGACTTCCCACTTCACATTAACTGCCTACTCCCTAATGGCATTTACATGAGCTATAATGCAATCCTGACTTAGGAAGTCAATGAAGACAGGACAGAAGGAAAATAAGTTCTAATTTATCTTCCATTTAGTTGGCATAAAGTGCAAAGCTAAGAAGTTTGGAAAGATTTACCTCTGTGAGTGGAGATAGGTGAAAGGTAAATGTAAGATAAACATCTAACATACCTTGATATCGTTGTCTATTCCACCAGAAATAATCTGATCACTTGTGTCATTGAAGGTCACAGCTAACACTTGGTAGGTGTTCTGAAATGTCTGGATCGCTGCTTTCTTACGGATGTCCCAAAGCTGAAAAAGAGGGCAAGAGAGTCTATAGTAACAGCAATTGCACAGTATACCCCTAAATCCAAGGACTGTGGAGATGAAAACATCTGTAATGGGGACCCTGTTCAGAAACTTGTCTGAGTATCCCATTAATATGGTGAGAAGTGACTATAATTTTGCCAACATATCTGAAGGCTGGTGGAACAAATCACTTTGGTTATATTTTCAGTCTCCTTTGTTAAAGTTTGAATAAACATAATTAACATGCCCGCAGAGTGGAAATCTTCACCTCGCTTATTAGTTCATGTGTTCTTAGTACACCAAGGATATTAGACCAGTGTTTTCGAACTGCAGATCTTAATTCATTAGTGGGCTACAACTTACGTTTAAAAAATATATATGGAGAGGAGGTTACATCAGTGAAAATGGCAGAGTAGGGAATGCTCAAAGGTTATCCCTCTACAAAAGCAGAGAAATACCCAGCAAAAAAACCTGACAGAACCAACTTTATCAGAATTCTAGAAACTAAAGTTTACAGCAACTAGGTGAATACTTATTGAGGACAAAAACCACCTGGGTCCTAGTAAGACAGTTTTGTAGCATTTTAACTTATCCAGGCTCCATCCCTACTCGGCAATAGTTTTGAAGACAACAGCCTACATTCCTAGTATAGGTTCCTAAGTACCCAAGGAAGAATGGACCTTATTTCTCATTTTCAAAGAATTGTAGGTTTAAATATAAAAAAAAAAAAAAAAAATTTTTTTTTTGGACCTGTTTGGTGGCTCCCTGATGGCTGAACTCAAAGGGTTTGACTTTATTTTGCCTAACTTGGAACTCTCCCAGGGCAGAAGCAATTGTCCAAAACATTTAAAGACAAATGCATGAGCCTCTGCTGAATGGGGCAAGGGATAAACAGCAAACAGGAAAGGCTGGGGAATGAGACAGTTTGGAGAATAAGGGCTTTGAAAAGCTTTGACATATTTTTGCAACTCTAGAAGGCCACTTGCATGCCATGGCTGGGCACATGCTTAGGAAAGACCTGAGAAGGCCCTAAGCTCTCAACCTCTTGCTGACCACAAGCAGGAAGTGAAGGCTAATACAGAGTTGTAAACTGCCTGGCTGAGAGGTGATAGTAGGCCCCAACACACCCACAGAGCCAATCTACAAAGACTGGAAGAGTCCTCCCTGCCCCCCCAGGTGTTTAGGGAAATCTCTGCTGAATCGTCAGTGAACCACTAAGCTGATGAAACAGAGATTTCAGTGTCTATACATGACAAAGAATACAGAGTTTACAAAACTAGTTCATAAAATTCACTAAATAAACAACAGCTTCAAAAAGGAGCAACAGGGCTTCCCCGGCGGCGCAGTGGTTAAGAATCCGCCTGCCAATGCAGGGGACATGGGTTCGATACCTGGTCCGTGAAGATCCCACATGCCACGGAGCAACTAAACCCGTGTGCCACATCTACTGAGCCTGCACTCTAGAGCCCGCGAGCCACAACTACCGAGCCCATGTGCTGCAACTACTGAAGCCCGCACGCCTAGAGCCTGTGCTCTGCAACAAGAGAAGCCACCACAATAAGAAGCCCGCACATTGCAACAAAGAGTAGCCCCCACTCGCCGCAACTAGAGAAAAGCCTGCGTGCAGCAGCAAAGACCCAACGCAGCCAAAAATAAAATAAATAAAATAAATAAATTTATTAAAAAAAAACAAAAAGGAGCAACAACAGGGACTTCCCTGGTGTTACAGTGGTTAAGAATCCACCTGCCAATGCAGGAAAATGGGTTCAATCCCTGGCCCGGGAAGATCTCACATGCTGCGGAGCAACTAAGCCCATGCGCCACAACTACTGAGCCCTCGCACCACAACTACTGAAGCCCACGCACCTAGAGCCTGTGCTCCCCAACAAGAGAAGTCGCCGCGAGAAGCCCGCGAACCGCAACGAAGACCCAACGCAGCCAAAAATAAAATAAATAAATTTATTAAAGGAAAAAAAGAGCAACAACAGACTCTGGAGAGCATCTAATTTCCAGAGTTGCCACACTATAATATTCAAACGTTCAGTTTTCAACAAAAAATTATGAGGCATGAAAAGAAGCAAAAAAGTATTGCCCGTACAGAAGAAAAAAACAGTCTTTCAACAAATGGTGCTGGGACAAGTGGATAACTACATGCAAAAGAATGAAGTAGACCCTTACCTCACACATGCAAAAATTAACTTGACATGGATCAAAGACCTAAATGTAAAAGCTAAAATCATAAAATTCTTAGAGGGAAACATAGGGGTAAATCTTCATGACCCTGAATTTGGCAATGAATTATTAGATATGACACCAAAAGCACAAGTGACAAAAGAAAACAGATAAATCAGACTTCATAAAAATTAAAGACTTTTGTACATTAAAGGATATTTATCAAGAAAATGAGAAGACAACCAACAGTGGGAGAAAATATTTGCAAAACATATATCTGATAAAGGTCTAGTATCCAGAATAAATAAATCTTATAATTTATAAGGTTTATAAATAAATATAAATAATCTTATAATTTAGCATCAAAACCACAAAGAGCCCAATTAATAAATGGGCAAAAGGACCCGAGTAAACATTTCTCTTTAGAAGATATAAGCACATAGAAAGATGCTCAATATCACAAATTATTTGGGAAATGCAAGTCAAAACAATAATTAGGTATCACTTCACACTCACTAGGAATGGTTATAATTAAAACACACAAACACAGAAAATAACAAGTATTGGTGACAATGTGGAGAAATTAGAACCCTTACACATTGCTGTTGGGAATATAAAATGATGTGGCTGCTATGGAAAAGTCTGGACGTTCCTTATTAAACAAAGAGTTACCATATGACTCAGCAGTCCCACTCCGAGATATATACCCAAGAGAAACGAAAACAGTTGTTCAAACAAAAACTTGTACGTGAATGTTTGTAGCAGAATTGTTCATGATAGGTAAAAAAGTAGAAACAACTCAATATCCATCAACCGAGGAATGGATAAGCAAAAGATGGTATAGCTATACAGTGGAATATTATTTAGCCATAAAAAGGAATGAAGTACTGATAACAATACAACATGGATGAACCCTGAAACCATACACTGAGTGAAAGAAACCAGACACAAAAGGCCGCATACCGTATGATTCTATTTATATGAAATGTCCAGAATAGGCAAACCCATAGAGACAGAAATAGATTAGTAGTTGCCAGGAGCTGGAAGGCAGAGGAAAAGTAATGACTTGCGTAATGGGTATGGGGATTCTTTTGGGGGATGATGGAAATGTTCTGGTATGGGATTGTGGTGATGGTCACACAACACTGTGAATGTACTAAAAGCCACTGAATTGTACACTTTTTAAAGGTTAAAACAGTGGATTTCATGTGAATTTTACCTCAATTAAAAAAATTATGGGAGATATCAGAGAATGTCACATATAGAATGGGTTGGTTCATTCACATATAAGACATACTGAAAGGAATATATACTAGACCATAGTATAAAATGTATTCCTTAATGTTGGTTGTGATAAAAATATTTAAGTTACTGTGCATAAACTACCTAGATGAGGAAACTAAAGCTCAAAGAAGGAAATGACTTGATGAAGAATACCTAGGAAGTCAACAGCAAAATGAGGACTAGATTTTAGTACTGTTTGATTCTATTACGTTAACATTGCATTAATTTAAAAGTACCAAAACGTGCGCTCATTCCTTATAATAACTAAAGTAATATATGCTTGTTTAAAAAAATTAACATTTTTTTTTAGTTCTGTTTTTTTTTTTGGCCATCCCTCGCAGCTCCTGGGAACTTAGTTCCCTGACCAGGGATTGCAACCGGGCCCTCCGCAGTGAGAGCGTGGAGTCCTAACCACTGGACCACCAGGGAATTCCCAACACTTACTTTTAATGGGGGCTTGATTCATTAATAATAGAAGAGGAAGAAAGATGAAGATTAGGTATAACAACTCTAGATTCTCATACTCCAACTAACCAATTGGTTTCTATTTTTTTTTAAATAATAAACTTACAATACAACATGGGTCTACATTTTTAAAGTGTGGATAGTAGGTCCTTAAATATGGTTCAGTAAATGACTGACAGACTTGAGAAGAACCATGAGGAAATGTCTTAAGCGTATGGGTCATTTCATTCAGAAGAGAAAGACTTTGGGGTGACTATGTTCTAGGTTTTAATTTTTTTTTTTTTTTACGGTACGCGGGCCTCTCACTGCTGTGGCTTCTCCTGCTGCGGAGCACAGGCTCCGGACGCGCAGGCTCAGCGGCCATGGCTCATAGGCCTAGCCGCTCCACGGCATGTGGGATCTTCCCGGACCGGGGCACGAACCCGTGTCCCCTGCATTGGCAGGTGGACTCTCAACCACTGCGCCACCAGGAAAGCCCCTGTTCTAGGTTTTAAAGGGTTGTCATAAAAAAAAGAAATCAACCATGGAATCATAGTAAAGGCCAGGGGTTTAAATTCAATCCTGTGGTAAACAAGTAGAATATGAGTTGTCCTTGTGCCAAGATACCTCTTCTTTCCAATTCTCATGGTTTAGGATGAAAAGTAGTTTCTACTTCATTGATGGAAACATGAACTAAAAAAGGCTTAGTGTTACTCAGATCGATGATGCAAAAAGACTGCTTCACTCCTCTTCTAGAGACCCAACAGCCAATCCTTACCCATCAAACTCTCTGGCTATAGAATGAAGTCCAAACCTCTTAGCTTGGAATTCAAGGTCTTGATAATCTAGCTCTCACATCTTACCAGACTTACTACAATCTCTGTCTTAACAAATATTCTCTACTCAGGTCAAATCAATCTGTCTTTATCGTAAAAGCTATGGTAGCCACTTAAAGCTTGATTCAAATATTTCAGAATTTTAGTTCCAGACAACCAAAATTTTTAAAAGATTATTTTATTCTGAAATATTCACTTACCAAAAAAATTGTAAACGAGAACTTTTTTTTGCCTAAATCATTTGAGTTGCTGACCTAATGCCCTGACACTCCTAAATACTTTAGTATATTTAGTGTGCTTGTCTCACAAGATGTTCTCCTACGTAATCTCAACACAACCATCAGAATCAAGAAACTAACACCCATACATTACTATCATCCTCAGATCTCATTCAAGTTTCACCACTTGTCCCAATAGGGTATTTTATTGCAAAAGGATTCAGTTCAGAATCATATGTTGAATTTATTTATTTATTTATTTGTAAATACTTATGTATTTATTTGGCTGCGCCGGGTCTTGTTGCGGCACGCGGGATCTTTAGTTGCAGCACGCGAACTCTTAGTTGCAGAATGTGGGATCTAGTTCCCTGACCAGGGATCGAACCCGGGCCCCCTGCATTGGGAGTGCAGAGTCTTGGCCACTGGACCACCAGGGAAGTCCCCATATGTTAAATTTAGCTGTCATGTTTCTTTAGTCTCCTTCAGCCAGGAAGAGTTTCTTAGACTTTTGGAGTTTCATAACCTTGACGTTTCGCAAAATTATAGGACAGTAATGTTCCTCAATTTGTGTGTCGGATGTTTTCTCATGATTAGATTCAAGTTATTTGGCAGGACTATACTGAAGTGATGTTGTATTTTCATTGTATCCTATCGAGTGGCTCACAATTTTCATTTGTCCCATTACTAAAAACATTCAAAACATTTTTTTTTCTTTTAAATTTTGGCTGCACCACATGGCTTGCAGTATTTCAGTTCCCCGACCAGGGATTGAACCCAGGCCATGGCAGTGAAAGTGCTGAATCCTAACCACTAGACTACCAGGGAACTCCCATAACATTCAATTTGATCATTTAAGAGATTCCTCTGGCAAGCTTTTTTGCATAAGACATTCTAGGCCCACCGTGTACTTTCCCTGCCCAGACCTGAAATAAGGAGCCCTTTTAGTGGAAAATGGTATTTAAAGGCCAAGACCTATATAGTAGATGTGCTCATTGGTTTTGGGGTGTTGTTGTTCCTAGACCCTCTAAGTGGACAGTTCAGCAATATATGCATACATAGGTGCACACACATACATCTACAAACACACATTTACATCTAATTTTTTTTCCTACACTTATCTGTTTATATATTGAATGTCGTGAGCTCACACTGATACTCTGAATTCGATACTGACAACACAAGATGCATTTTAGTTTTCTCTTTCTGTATTGGTAAATCCTTTCTCTGACAGTGAGAAATCTGCCCCCCATTATACTTATTGTATTTACTTATTTGATCAGGCTTCCTGTATGTAACCAATCTCCTACATCCTCTTCCAGCTGTCTCCTGCATGGATGTCCTCTTTCCCTGTTTGAATGTGACTCCCATTCTGGGCTGATTCTATGTGAAACCCCTCCTCACCCCATTTGGG
Organism: Aethalodelphis obliquidens; assembly: GCF_003676395.1. Taxonomy (NCBI): domain Eukaryota; kingdom Metazoa; phylum Chordata; class Mammalia; order Artiodactyla; family Delphinidae; genus Aethalodelphis; species Aethalodelphis obliquidens. The sequence goes on along the minus strand of NW_020837953.1, from coordinate 28,237,579 downwards.
TGACCCCTCTGTGTGAACGCTCTCTTCACTCTGCTCTGGCTCTAATACCACTTTCCAGGCTGCCCTTCCTCAGGGACTCCATCCTTGTCTGAGTCTGCTCAGACTCAGACTCCCTACCTGAACTGCTCCCACCCTGTGTGGGCACCTCAACTCAGGCTCTGACACCCACTGTCTCCCCCACACCAACGTGTAGATGACTCTTTGACCCTGCTACGGCACTGACTCTCCATGCTGGGCTCCTCCCTCCGGTTCCCCACATTGGGCCATCTACCTCGTGCTGTGTGGATGCCCTCCTTACCCTATGCAGTTTCCATCTCCCTACACTGGATGCGGATACTCCCCCATCCAGTGTGGATGCTCTCCTTTCATCTCACTTGGGTTCTGACACACCACTCTGGGACACTTTGGCCTATCCCTACCTCTAACCCAAACACCTTTCCTACTTCGGTCTATGTAATGGTACCAGGACTTGAATTGTTTGTAAAAGGGAATAACATATATGATTTCACTTAATTGCTTCATTAGAAGAAAGAATGGATTGCTGAAAATGGTTTGAAAAGACTGGTATGGACAATGCTGAGGATACCACTTCTAGACTGAAAAATACAAGAGTTATTGAAACCTCTGCTTTCTGTTGAGAACTCTGACAAATAAGAAACATGACATATTCCTTCTTAGATAAGCACAAGTTATTAAACTCCTATAGTTATAAACCTAGCAACAGAAAGCAACAATAAAGCATTCCAACTTGGCAAGTAACTAAAAGGCATATGTAAAAGGCTGTTCAATGAAGCAATAATTATATAAATAATATATTGAAATTAAAGTACTGGTTAAAAAGTCACTTTAAGTAATGTGATATATTGCACATTTAAAAAATACTGCCTTGAAAATAAATACTGCCTTGAGTATGATTATTTCAAACCACGTTTAATTAAGGGAGAAGAGAAGCAAGAAACTGAAAGAAGGAAAGAGTAGAAAAGAAAAGAACGTATACAATGGAAGGTAGTAGAAAAAGAAAAAGCTAAGGAGAGATGGAAAGATAAATATGAGCACAAAGACAAAATGAAACAAAGTCAGAGAAAAGATAAAAGAAGAAAAGGTGAAACTAAACAAGAATAAGTTCCTAAGGACTTCCCTAGTGGTCCAGGGTTAAGACTTCACGCTCCCAATGCAGGGGGGCCCACATTTGATCCCTGGTCAGGCAACTAGATCCTGCATGCTGCAACTAAAAGATGCTGCATGCCGCAACAAAGATCCCACGTGCCACAACTAAGACCCACCACAGCCAAAAAAAGAGAAAAGAATAAGTTCCTAAATGGTTACCATAGCAAGCCCTCAATAAATGTTTGTTAACAAAATTCATTAGGGCACTCTTGCCTCTGCCTTTTGAAATGCCAATTAGCAAATCAGCTGTTAGGTCTCTCCAACTATAGTACACCTACGTTAAGATCTCTGGGAATTTCATGCGAAACTTGTGAAATCTGAACAAGATTGAGGGATCACAGCAATGTCACCTTTTATAGTTATGAGACAAGTTAACGTTGCTGAAAACTGGGTGAAGAGTAAATGGGATCTCTGTATTATCTCTTAGAACAGCATGAGAATCTATAATTCTCTCAACAAAAAGGAAAATAAACCTATTAAAAAACAAAAACAAAACAAAACAAAACAAAACAAAAAGACCTCTGGTAGTTATTCCTAAGCCACAGACTCTCAGCCAAGCATCAAGGGGCCCAAGTGATTGTTTATTACAAGACCATTTAGTAGAAAACATCTCAAAGCAGATAATCCAGTAGGTGAGTGTCACCACCTTTAATTATGAAAAAAAGCAAATTCATTTAAAAAAGCAACAAACAATCACAAGTTGAGTGTGATTTCTCAGATGTTCTCCTTTGAAATCCCTCCCTGTTTAATCATTAAAAAAAAAAATCCAGAGTCAAAAACTAGTGCCAAAGAAAGAATAAAATGGTACTACAAAGCAGCGTGTCCTGTGTGCCCCTGAAGTAGGTTACTATTTCTAGGCCTCATTTTCCTCATCTGTAAAGTGAGGATGCTGGAGGAGATCAGTGGCTCCCAAAATGTCATACCTGCTACATCAAATCACTTGAGGAACACATTTAACATTCTGATTCTAAAAAACACAATACCATTGACATTAGCATCCAAAAAAAGAGAAATACTTAGGTGTAAATGTAACAAAATCTGTACACGATCTCTATGCAGAAAACTTAAAAACTCTAATGAATGAAATCAAAGTAGAACAAAATAAATGGAGAGATATTCCATGTTCACAGGTAGGAAGACTCAGCATTGTCAAGATGTCAGTTCTTCCCAATTTGATCTATAGATCAATCATACTGATCAATGCAATGTCAACCAAAATTCCAGTAAGTTACTTCACGGATATCAACAAATTGGAGTTTATCTGGAAAGGCAAAAGACCCCAACTTGCCAATACAATACTGGACAACAAAGCTGGAGGACTGACACTACCCAACTTCAGGATTTACTATAAAGCTAGTAATCAAGACAGTGTGATATTGGCAAAAGAACTGACAAATAGATCAATGGAAGAGAATAAAAGGCCTAGAAATAGACCCCCATAAATACAGTCAATTGATCTTTGACAAAGGAGCAAAGGCAATACAATGGAGCAAAGACAGTTTCTTCAACAAATGGTGCTGGAACAACTGTATGTACACATGTTAAAAAAAAATGAATATTTTTTTGCACCTTTCACAAAAATTAACTCAAAATAGATCACAGACCTATATGTAAAATATTAAACTCCTAGAAAGTAACACAGAAGAAAACTTAGGTGACCTAGGGTATGGTGATGACTTTTAGATATAACACCAAAGGCACAATCTATGAAAGAAATCATTGATAAGCTGAACTTCATTAACATTAAAAACTTCCCTGTGAAAGAAAATGTCAAGAAAATTAGAGGACAAGCTACAGACTGTTGAGAAAATATTTGCAAAAGACACATCTGTTAAAGGACTATTATCCAAAACACAGTAAAGAACTCTTAAATTCAACAATAACAAACACGGACTTCCCTGGTGGTACAGTGGTTAAGAATCCGCCTGCCAATGCAGGGGACACAGGTTCGAGCCCTGGTCTGGGAAGATCCCACATGCCACGAAGCAACTAAGCCCGTGTGCCACAACTACTGAGCCTGTGCTCTAGAGCCCATGAGCCACAACTACTGAGCCTGCATACCACAACTACCGAAGCCCGCGTGCCTACAGCCTGTGTTCTGCAACGAGAAGCCACCACAATGAGAAGCCCACGCACCGCAACGAAGAGTAGCCCCCGCTCTCCGTAACTAGAGAAGGCCCGCATGCAGCAATGAAGACCCAACGCAGCCAAAAATAAATAAATTTATTAAAAAAACAAAACAATAACAAACAACCAGATCAAAAATTGAGCTAAAGAACTTAACAGATACCTCACCAAAGAAGTACACAGATGGCAAATAAGCATATGCAAAGATGCTCAACATTGTGTTACCAGAGGAGGAGGGTAGAAGAAGTGGGAATTGGAGGAAGGTGGTAAAAAGTACAAATTTCTAGTTATAAGATACATAAGTACTAGGGATGTAACGTACAATATGATGACTATAGCTAACACTGCTATACGATATATAGAAAAGTTAAGACAGTATATCTTAAGGGCTCTCATCACAAGAAAAAAAATTTTCCCGTTTTTTTCCTTTTTGTTGTATCTATATGAGAAGATGCATGTTGGTCAAATCTACTGATAATCATTTCACAATATATGTAAATCGAACCATCTTGCTGCATGCCTTAAATTTGTACAGTGATGTATGTCAATTATTCTCAATAAAACTGGAAAAAAGAAGATGTTCTACATCATATATCATTGGGAAAATGCAAAGTAAAACAAAAAGTAAGATACTACTACACACCTATTAGAAAGGCCAAAATCTGAAACACTAACAACACCAAATGCAGACAAGGATGGGGAACAAAGGAACACTCATTCATTGCTGGTAGGAAGAAAAAATGGTGCAGCCACCTTGGAAGACAGTTTGGCAGTTTCTTACAAAACCTTTACCGCACAATCCAGCAATTGTGCTTCTTAGTATTTACCCAAAGAGTTAAAACCTTAGGTCCACACAAAAACCTACACACAGATGTTTAGAGCAGCTTTATTCATAATTGCCAAAACTTGGAAGCAACCAAGATGTCCTTCAGCAGGTGAATGGATAAATAAACTGTGGTACATCCAACAATGGAATATTATTCAGCACTGAAAAGAAATGCACTATTAAGCCATGAAAAAACACGGAGGAATCTTAAATGCATATTACTAGGTGAAAAAAGCCAATCTTTAAAGTCTATACAATTTACGAGTCTACCTATATATGACATTCTGGAAAAGGCAAAACTAAGGAGACAGCAAAAAGATCAGTGGTTCCCTGGGGTTGAGAGGAATGAATAGGTGGAACATAAAGGATTTTTAGGGCAGTTGAAATACTCTGTATGATACCATAGTGCCAGATACATGTCATTACACATCTGTCCAAACCCACAGAATGTACACCACTAAAAGTGAACCCTAATGTAAACTATGGACTTTGGGTGATAATGACATGTCAATGTAGGTTCATCAGTTGTAACAAAGGTACCACTCTGGTGGGGGAAGCTATCCATGGTGGGGGCAGTGGATATACAGGAAATCTCTGTACCTTTCCCTCAACTTTGCAGTGAACCTAAAACTGCTCTAAAAAAAGTCTTGGGACTTCCCTGGTGGCAGAGTGGTTAAGAATCCGCCTGCCAATGCAGGGGACACGGGTTCGAGCCCTGGTCCGGGAGGATCCCACATGCTGCGGAGCAACTAAGCTGGTGCGCCACAACTACTGAGCCCGCGTGCCACAACTACTGAAGCCCACACACCTAGAACCCATGCTCCACAACAAGAGAAGCCACCGCAATGAGAAGCCCACGCACTGCAATGAACAGTAGGCCCTGCTCCCCGCAACTAGAGAAAGCCCACCTGCAGCAACAAATACCCAGTAACAAAACAAAAAAAATCCCATTCCAGACCTACTAAACCAGAATCTGGGTATTTTTAGCATGTTCTTCACGTAATTCTGATATGCATACAGGTCAGCAATCATTGGACTAAATGACTTTTAATACCCCATCCTGTTACTAAAACCACGTACTGTATAGTCAGTATATAAAACCTTTTTATTATACTGACTATAATTACACAACAGTCTTGTAAGACATGTATATTATTGTCAGTGTTCTGAAGACTGATAAGCTGAGGATCAGAAAAGTGAACTGCCTATGGTCACACAATTAAGTAAACAGCTAAGTCAAGAATCCAATTATTCTTGGATGGTGGTCCACTTTATTCCAAGTCACAATGGTTCAACAGTTGTAATATTATTCTATATGATACCTAAAAAAAGAAAAAACCCTTAACTGCTTATTATTTTAAACATATTTTAAATAGTGTCTGTTTTGGGAAATGTCTGATGAAACAAAGTTGTGGAGAGGAGGGTAAAGCACAGGTGGGAAGACAAGATAAGGTTCACATTATGTCACCTCAGAAACCCTCAACACACAGACAGACAACACCCACCTTGACTGTACCGTCGTCACTGCCAGTGCAGACAAGCTGGGGACCCCTCCTGGCCGGATAACAGGAATTCACAAAGGAAGTGTGCCCCTTCAGTCTTTTAACTCTCTCGCCTGTTTCACTATCCCACACCGCCACAGTTTTATCTGTGGATGCTGAGAAGAGCATACTAGAAGGTGAGAGGAAGAACAAAAAAATAAGTGAAGACAAGGAATAGCAATCTATCTTCTCCACTTGCCAAAACGTGCCAGTTTTCAAGATCACTAACATGTGCTCTGACAGCTTGGCACCTGATGCTGGAATGCCTCACCTTACATAACAAAATCCAAATCATGCTCTAGACCCAGTTATAAGGTCTGCTCTACGAAATGTAAAAAAAATTTCCCTGTCAGTCCCCACATTATACATCTAATACAGCAGTCTTCTCAATCTTTCCCTCCTTTTTGATATACAACACTTTACACATCCTTCCACTTGGAAATGTTTAATCACTCCCTGCTGTAGAGGTGAGACACACTGTAGCAATTCCTGACCCAATGGCTTGGTAACTCTCTTTCTCTAAAACTCAAAAGGTTTTGTCTCTGAGGCTGATTTCTAAGTTATGATTGAATTTACAATGCTTTCTTTACTCAAATAGGAAAAATTTATACAAGGCTATGCACCCAGTTGTTCAGGGAACCCTAAAATTTTTAGGGGTCAGAGCTGTAAAACAATAAATGTTTACTGAAATACTGAATGGGATTAATTAACTTTGTATAACCACATTTTTATATTATCTGTAGTTATTCTGAAGTTATGCAATTGTTAAAATATTTATAATAAATAGTATGTTATAGTAAACAGATATGACAGGTGAATAACGTTAAGGGTAAAAAGCAGCAGACAAGATTGTACAAGTAGTTCTTTTTTTTTAAATTTGGCTGCGCTGCATGGCTTGTGGGATCTTAGTTCCCCGACCAGGACTGAACCCAGGCCACGGCAGTGAAAGCGCTGAGTCCTAACCACTGGACTGCCAGGGAACTCCCACAAGTAGTTCTAATATATACAAAAAAACCAAACTGTTTTGAATAGGAAAAAGGCTTGAGAAAAACATATCATAATATTAACAGTGATTATCTTTGGAGTGGTAAAAACGTGGGCTATTTGGTCATTTTCCTGCTTTTTTTTCGAGTTTTCTTGAAATAGATTATTTTATTATTACTTTTATAATAAAAGTCGCTAATTTTTATATATGTAAATTACATTTTATGTCTTAAAATTTTTTTTTCTGCGATGTTGATATGTTAGATAGAGGTGATATGTCTATAAATGCCTACATGGAACAATAACACCTTACTTGGGTTACAGCGATAGGATAATAAAGTGGTTGTCCAAAACGCAGATTTTTTTCTTTTTAAACATCTTTATTGAAGTATAGTTGCTTTACAATGGTGTTAGTTTCTGCTGTATAACAAAGTGAATAAGCTATACATAAACATATATCCCCATATCTACTCCCTCTTGCGTCTCCCTCCCACCCCTCTAGGTGGACACAAAGCACTGAGCTGATGTCCCTGTGCTATGTGGCTGCTTCCCACTAGCCATCTATTTTACATTTGGTAGTGTATATGTGTCCATGCCACTCTCTCACTTTGTCCCAGCTTACCCTTTCTCTTCCCCGTGTCTTCAAGTCCATAAAACGCAGTGGTTTTTGACAGCACAGTCTCCTGAGAGAAAACTCAGGGATGAAATGTGAAAGGATGCCAAGAATTACTATAAGAAGCAGTTGTCACCCACTATGCAGAATACTCACCTGCCGTCTGTGTTATAATGCAGTTCCATCACTGCTCCACTGTGTCCCTTCAATGTAGCATAGTTATCGCAGTCACCATAGACATTCCACAACACTGTTAGGGCAACAGGGGTTCTGTGAGCATTACTAGGCAAAAGAAAACTCACTATTGGCCATGGAAAGGGTACTTATGAATTCACTAGAACAACAGTTCTGAAATTATACTCCTTTGGAACACTATTAGTTCTATTAGCTAGATCAATTTTCTTCACATTAAAACAAAAATAATGCAATATTTTCACATTGCATAAAATAAAAACATTTTAGTTAATGGCTATAATTTTTTAAATCTTAAGTGTTTCTCCTGTACTTTTAAAAAGTTGGCACTCACAGCTACTGTCTGCTATGAGTAGAAGCAGACTGCAAAATGATGGTACTTATGGGAAACCCTGGAAGCTGCAACTGACTTGAAGGTCATAGGAGAACGACTTTATACTACATTCACTCATTGCAAATGTACTAAATACCTATGCCAGGTGCTGGAGTAAAATAAGGTAAATGAATAGACACAGTTCCAATCCTTAGGGAGCTTGGTCCAGCACAGAGTGAAGTCTGATGAGTGTTATTAAGGAACACTCTATACACAATAAGGTATTTAGAGTTATTTTCCTGCTGATAAAACGGTTTCTAGTTTGTTCAATGAAATTAAGCAAATCAGTAGTTCAAGTATGTTCTGCAAAGATCCTTAAGCCTTCCAGAGACTTGGCCACTAGTAAGTTTAAGGAACATAGAACCAGAACACCAAAATCAAAGCAGACATCATCCACCCTGAGGCACAGTTATAAGCAAAGAGCCAAAAGACTCTTCTTGACTAGTAGCTGAGAATCAGGTAGCAGATCCTATTGACGGACAGGTAGATTATCCAAGTGAGTTGCCACGTCAGGACTCCCTCCTTCCTTTCCAAATGCTAAGATTCTGAGGGAATGGATCAAGAGGAGAGCCTCAATATCTTTGGGAAAAAGTTATCTCTCTCCTCTTTACTCCCATTAGCCTGTTAAGCCTAGATCTCCAGTCTTGCTAAATCAGCTCGAGATTTGCCTCCATGAGGACAATGTTCTCAAACTAGAGCGACTCACTTTCCAACTGGTAACGTAATTCCTTCTGTATTTACCACATGGACCCTGAGTTCTCCACCCAAAATCATTCAGCATTTTCATGACCCTATTTTAGCATATTAGCCACATAGTTTGTTATGTGACCAACTTAGACTTATACTCTCTATGGCACTGAAGGTTTTAAAAAGTAATCACTATTTGGCAGACAGCAATTACTCCAGATTCAAAAACTATGCCTTACATATCAGTCGGTCAAATCCTGCAGATGCTAAAGTGGATCCATTGGGGTGAAACTTGCAGCAATACACTTCCCCTTCATGTCCTGAGAGAAGCATGATTGGGGCTTGAAGGGAGGAACATCTTGGAGGCCCCTAAACAAAAGAGAGAAGTACAGAGTAGTCACTACATACAGGCAAAGGAGACTGAAAGGTCAGGGAATGGGGAGTATAAGGAGAAGACAAGGGAAACTGATTGAGTGTATTTCTCCTGATTTAGAGAATGACAACTCTTCGCACATAACTTATGTCTCCAATTTTATACGCTCCTGCTGAAGTTTCCAGTGTCTATCTGTTATACTAACTCTCTTCCTCCCTCACTGTGCTCCCATCCCATACCCAACTTTTATTTAGTTAGTTAGTTTTTAAATTCGAGCGCTCAGTTGCCTGCTTGCCTCCTTTCAAGTTTGACCTCATTTCTTAGGCTGAGTGCCCATATTTTTGTCTTATCATTGTCCTACATCATTTTTTAAAAATTAATTAATTAATTAAATTATTTATTTTTGGCTGCGTTAGGTCTTCGTTGCTGCGTGCGGGCTTTCTCTAGTTGCCGTGAGCAGGGGCTACTTTTTGTTGCGGTACGCGACTTCTCATTGCAGTGGCTTTTCTCGTTGTGGAGCACGAGCTCTAGGCGCGTGGGCTTCAGTACTTGTGGCATGCGGGCTCAGTAGTTGTGGCTCATGGGCTCTAGAGCGCAGGCTCAGCAGTTGTGGCACGTGCGCTTAGTTGCTCCGCAGCATATGGGATCTTCCTGGACCAGGGCTCAAACCTGTGTCCCCTGCATTGGCAGGTGGATTCTCAACCACTGCATCACCAGGGAAGCCCTATACCCAACTTTTAACTGTTCAAACACATTAAACTAATTTCTGCCTCAGGATCTTTTACACTTGTTGTTGCCCCTGACAGGAACCCCCTTCCCCTAGATCTTCCTATGTGTGGCTCCTTTCAAATGTTTCCTCTCCAGAAAGTCTTTCCTGGAACACTCAAGCTCAAGCAGCACCCTACCTCCCTCTGCATTCTATCAACCCTGCTGTATTCTCTCACAGCACCTATCACTATCTGAAATTACCTTCCTTATGTGTTTGTTTACATTTTGTTTCCCCTGGCCTGCCACTAGAAAAGCTCTGTGAGTGCTGGAATCTTACCAGTGTAATTCTACACTGTTTTCCCAGTTTCTAGTTTGATGAATGAATGATTGAACTAAGCTTTCCCAAAACCCTGCAGGGTACAGTTATTAAGCAAAGTAGTTTTGATTATGGTCTTGGACATTAAGCCTAGGCTTGGACAATTCAAAGAAACCTGGGCTGATATTCTTACTTGTCAGACAGAAGAACAAGTTCACTATTAATAATCCCCAAATCTCTTCAGTCTTCCAGCTTACTCATTTACTCAAAAAATACTATGTGCCAGGCACTGTTCTATGCACTGATAAAACAGGATTGAACAAAATAAACAATGGAGCTTGTGTTCTAGTGGGAAGGAGGGGCAGAAAGGAGGGAGGGAAGGCAGAAACAAGTAAAACATATAGATGGTGGTATGTGCTATGGAGAAAAACAAAGCAGCAATGTGGGCTAGTGAGCACAGGGTATTGCAATTTAAAACAGGCTCGTCAAGAAAGCTTTCACGGAAAAAGTGATACTTGAGCAGAGGTTGGGAGGAGTTGAGTGTGTAAACCATGTGGACATTTGGAAGAAGAGTAAATCCGTAGGGGGAGCAGCAAATGCAAAGGCTTTGTGGCAGGAGCATGGAAGCCAGTGTGCCTGGAGCAGGGTGAGCAATGGAAAATTGGTAGTTCAGAGAGGTCAAGGGAAAGAGGGCAAAGGACTGTCAGGATTTTAGTTTTACTCTGAGTGAATTGAAAAGCCAGGGAAAGTTTTCAGCAGGGGGTAATACGATCTGAAGTTTAGAAGGATTCCTCTGGCTGCTGGATTGAGACTAGACTGAGCATCCGTGAACAGAAACAGGAATACCATTAGGATCCTACAGCAATAATGCCAGCTGAGATAATGATGGTTTTAGACCAGGAGCTAGTGATGGAGCTGGCAGAAGTAGTAGCAAGCCTGGATATATTTTGAGGACAGTGCCAGCAGGATTTATTGACCAGCTGGTTGAGGAGTTGGGGAGGGGGGTACATATATTTCTTCCGCTGAGCCTAACAGGACCGAGGGAGAGGTGTGATCACGACCTCTATCGTACAAGAAATGTAGTTAAGAGCATGGATTCTGAATTTAAAATCTGTTCCTATCAGTTACTAGATAACTTTGTTTCCCCATCTACAAAATGGGATAATAGCAATTCCTAACTTTCAGGCAGTTACCAAGATTAATGGACTTTTCATATACAAAGAAAGCACTTAGTACAAGAGCTCAATGGATGGTAACTATTCCACGGTTGTTACTAATACCAGTCAAGAGAAACAGAGTGAAAAGCAAGTTGCCCCAAGTTCCAAAGCGAGCCAGTATCTTTCATTTCCTTCCTTCCTTCGTTCCCTCATTCATTCATTCATCCATCCACTCTTCCAACTTTCCTGAACGTTTATTCTATGCCGGATCCCTGGAACATTTAAGATTCCAAAGCCCCGGCCCCGGTTTTGAGCTCAAGGTCCTTAAGCCTAATTCTAACGCCTCCTCACAGGGCGGTGGAGATGCCGAAAACGGGCGTCAAACGGGGAAATATATGGAGCATCGCAAAGTGTTGGCTGCTCTTACAGTGCTTTTCTGCTTTAACACCAGGGTGAGAGAGTCCCGTTCCGTCCCCGCAGTGTGGGGAAAGGGCCGGTGCGGGATCACCAGGTACAGCGCTGAGGCGAGAGGAAGAGCTGAGGGCCGAAGGCCGCCTGCTCCCTTACTCACCGCTTGCAGCAAAGCTCCCGGCGCCGCCTGCTGCTGCCCGGCTCCGGGGCCCGACCCAGTCGCTCCCAAAAGCAATTCATGCCGCGGCCGCTTGACTGGGACCAGCGGCAACTCTGGGCCCTTTCGCTTCTGCTGTTCTATCATGGCGGCAGCCGCTCTCCTCAAGCCGCCACTGACCGCGCCGACACCCTCAGGCACCACACGATTGGCTCCAACTTAGTCTTCCCCCGGAACTTCCGTCTTGGAGAAGCCAATCAGCTTCCAATACTCCCCTCTGCACCGCCCCCTGGAGAGTCTCCTGTTATTGGTCAGTTCTTTCTGCCCTTACGAGAGTACTATTCCAGGATTGGTGAATAGAGCTGGAGTCCCACCTAGGCGCGCTGTGTCCTGTGGGTGGAAGCTCGCTGACTGGGTTTCGGTGTTGCGCGCAATGCTGCGGCGAGGAGACCGGACTCTGATACCGAGTAAGTGTAAGGAAGATCGGGGGTGGGGGCAGTGGAATCTGGAGGCGGCGCCTCCGTTATGTGGTCTGAGGCTGGCCCTTCTCAGCTGCAGGTTTGATTGCAAGGCGCAGAGGGGGGCCCCGAGTTCCTAGCTCTTGTGTGTAGTAGCCTGGGTTCCCTTTCTAGGGCTGGAGCAGAGCTTTGGGGTCTCTGCGCCTGCCTGGGGCCCTCGACGACTGACTTTTTCAACAAGAGCCTTCCTTGTCGAGCCCCGTGCCAGGCACTCCCAGGGAGAAGAGGCCTGTCTCCTAGCCTCCACTAGGGTCCTCTCTGACTGAGGAGGCCGACTTGTTTCTGCCATGATTCTGCAGCCTTTTTTTTTAGCGCCTGCTCAGTGCTCCTGAGAGAGACGGAGATGAAGGAAATGTCCGACTCTCGGCTTCCAGAGCACAGTCTTGTTGAGAAATTCGGATTCATACCTGTGAACTAGGCCTTCTCCTTAATCATGCAACTGATATTTATTGTGCAAAGCACTGGGGAGACATTGTGAACCAAACATGGTCTCTGACTTCAGGGCTGTTGTTAGTCCGGTGGGGGAAACAGATGCTCACCAATGATCTCACTAAGAAATGCAAAGTAAGTGCTGCCTACGAGAGGAAGCTGGTGTTATGAGTGCCTGGAATAAGCAGGAAGGTTTCTCTAAGGAAAAGATGCCTGAACGGATACCTGAAGGAACAGTTCTAATTAGTTGGGTGAAGAGAGGAAGGCAGCGTATTCCATACAGAACAGCATGTGCAGAGGTCCTGTGGCAAATGTGAGGAAAGTGACTAACAGGCACAAAGAGGCCAGTGTGGCCAGGACAAAGGGAACAGAGGGGAATGTGGTACAAGATGAAGCTGGAGGTGGGCAAAGGCCAGACTTTGTAGCTTTGCTTTAAGACTGATGGGAAATCCCTGAGGGCTTTTTTTTTCTTGCAGGTGGTGGGGTGGGGGAAGCAGCTTGATCCCTCAGGCCTTAGTAGTGTGAACAGATTGGAGGGGAGATAGATGCAGATAGACCACTTTGGTGAGAGTTGTTGGCAGTGAAGACTGAGGTATTGGTGGAACTGAGAGCTAGATATTTCCTAGACTCCTCTGCACCTAAGATGAGAATTGAATTTGGAAATGAGAGGAGGAGGAGAGTGAGAGGCATGCCGTTTTGCTGGCAAATACCACAGCAGAGGCAGTGAGTTTCTTAGTCATCTGCTTTTTGGTTTCATGACTTTCTGCAATGATAGCCATGACTTTCTTGATCATGGCAAAGACTTGTTTTGTGGGTTAGGAGGTGTTCCTGGGAAGTTCTACCAGTACTTCCTATAGCCCTTGCAGTAATTTTGTAAGTCACATAATACCTGGCAATAAATCCCAGTTTCTGTTTAACCTAGCTAGAATGTGTTCCAATATGTGCAACTGAACTCCATCAGGGTAGGGGTACTGCCAGTTAGGTGAGCTATAAAGACAGAGTTAAAGGGAAGTTAAGCTATTGTTTGAATGATGGACTATGGAATCTAAGCTGGATAGGGAGGAAAGTGAAGACAAAAAGAGGGCTGATAGATTGGAAGAAAATAGAGGTCAGTATATCAGGATTCTGATGAGGTCAATCTGCTAGAGGACTTCCATTTATCCTTAAAGGCCTACTCAGTTGTCACCTTTTAAACTTCTTGCTTCCCCCAGGCCCTTCTTCTCTTTCTTGTTTTCTTAATACTTTGAACCTAATCACTAGCCCTGATCATGCTGCATTGTAATTGGTAACCATTATCCTTACAGGACTAGGAAGCCTTTGATGACAGGGACTGTGTTGAAAAGAATGGTTTAGTGGCAAGTGTGTGTGGCTCTTGGAATGGCCTAAGATTTATCTCTTTCTAGCTATGAATTTTCGACAAGTTACTTCATTCCTGTAAAACAGAGATAGCTATTTTGTAGAGTTGTTTTAAGGATTGAAAGGAGGTTTATGGGGACTTCCCTGGTGGTCCAGCGGTTAAGGCTCTGTGCTGCCAGTGCAGGGGGCCTGGGTTCAGTCCCTGGTCAGGGAACTGGATTCCGCATGCTGCAGCTAAGAGCCCACATGCTGCAACGAAAATGCCGTGTGCTGCAACTAAGACCCGGCACAGCCAAATAAATAAATAAATAAATAAATATTTTTTAAAAAAAGAAAGAAAGGAGGTTTATGAAGTGCCTAGCACAGAGCCTGACATATAAACATCAATAAAGGTGCTGAACTGATAAATTAACTAACAATTTAAAATAGAGTAAAATTAAGTACTTCAGTATTTCAGTAGACAGTTACAAATTCCTGTGTGCTCTATACTGTAGTAAGCACTGGAGAGTTGAAGGATATGATGGAGTGCAAGACAAGGACGTGCTTGGAAGAATTTCACAATCCATAAAGGAAAGAAAAAATATTCGTAAATAGGATTTGAATCCCATCTCCATCATTCATAGTTTTGTAATCTTGAACAAGGTAATTTAGCTTCTCCCTGTGTCTTAGTTTCTTCATCTGTAAAATACCTTACCAAACAGAACGATAATTGCCTATCTTGTTAGGGAGGTCGAAAGGGAATTAACTTAGTTAAGACAAGTAAAGCTTCTAGGTTAAAGGCAAATAGGGAGCACTCAAATATTAGCTATTATTATTAGAAGACTTGGAAGGGACCTTAGGGGTTGTTGACTGGTCCTGGGGTCCAGTACCAAAATGGCTAACTCTGAGCAGCCCTTGTCAAGACATTTGACCTCTGTTAGCCTCATCTTCTATAAGAGTAGTGGACTGAATGACCTTAATAATTGCTTTCAGCTTTCACTTTTTATGGTCCATTTTTGTTTTTCCTTGTTTCTTACTATTTTTCCTCTTTCCTGCCTTTGACCATTTTGTCAACAGATCCATGACCAGAGTGCAAAATGGGAAAAGCATCAGTCTAAGATAGTTACTCTAGAAATTTGATGGGAAGGAGGAGGATTGGGCCACCAGTTTGATATTTGAAAGTCTTCCATCTTTTGACCTACCCAGCGAATTGTGTGGAACTCAGTTCCTTCTGCTCCATTCTTTAGACCAGAATGCTTTCTTCTTTCTTTACCTGTGTTTGCCACATAGTAAGGCTCTATTCACTCATTCAAGAAAACTTTGAGTACCTACTGTATACAGGCACTGGGAAGACAAAATCAAATGAGAAATGGTCCTTGGTTACATGAATGAATAAATCCAGACCCTGCTCATCCTAGCCTCCAGGAATGATGCCCTTCTAATTACTCCTTACTAATTTGGGACCTAGTTAGTGTTAGAACTATATACTACTCTTCAGGGACTTCCCTGGTGGTCCAGTGGTTAAGACTCCTCGCTCCCAATGCAGGGGGTCCAAGTTCGATCCCTGGTCAGGGAACTAGATCCTGCATGCTGCAGCGAAGATCCTGTGTGCCGCAACTAAGACCTGGTGCAGCCAAATAAATTAAAAAAAAAAAAAGAACTACATGCTCTTCAAAATTTAGATGTGGACGGTGAATTCTTTCTGAGGCAGTGTGGAATAGTGGCTGAGAATGAAGGCTCTGTCATTATTCTGTCTTTGATGTGTCCCAGTATTTTGACTTATCAATTGATTCGCCTCAATTCTTACACATAACTTAAAAATAAATTAAAATCACTTTAACTCTCAGAGGTCTATCTAATTGGTACTGTTAAGTAACAACAGTAAATCTAAATCTTAAACTTAAAAACAACAACAAAAATCTTGGCCAGATCAGTGAGGTGACATATGAAATGAAGTTTCAAAGGGGCTACATATTATCTTTCCAATTTAATATTATTCTATGAATTGCTCATTGCTTGAGGGGAAGGAGGAGAGGACATGGTTATTTTTTTTCCTAATTGCAGGCACATTAAAAAAAAAAGCTGAAAAATCACAAAATTATGGAGGTACAGTACAAATAACACTTCTTGCGGTACGCGGGCCTCTCACTGTTGTGGCCTCTCCTGTTGCAGGGCACAGGCTCCGGACGCGCAGGCTCAGCGGCCATGGCTCACGGGCCCAGCCGCTCCGTGGCACGTGGAATCTTCCCAGACCGGGACATGAACCCGTGTCTCCTGCATCGGCAGGCAGACTCTCAACCACTGTGCCACCAGGGAAGCCCCAAATAACACTTCTTAATGAATCATTTGAGAGTTAAGTTGCTGACTTGATGCCCCATCACCCATGAATACTTTAGTGTTCCTATAATCATGGATATTCTTCTATATAACCATAATATAACTTCTATAGTCAGGAAATTAACATTACATAATTACCTCTAATCCTCAGGCCCCGCTCTTCCATGTTTGGGCACTGACTCCCCATTCTGGATTGCCCCAGTGTGCAGACACCCTTATAATCCTGCTTCTCCCCATACTGGGTTGCTCTTTGTAGATTTACTCCTCGCCCAGCATAAGCTCTGACCTCACTCTAGGCTACCATTCCCCTGCCACAGCTCCCATTCCCGTTCCCACGCTATACTTTTCCTTGCTCTGCCCTTTGTTTTGGGAAGGAGGTGGCTAATAAATAACTGGGTCCTTATTGCTTCCCTCCATATCACAATTGTTTAAAACATTCAAGTAAAATGAAATGCATAAGGAATTTTTTGTTTCTAGAACTATTGCAAGGCAACTTCAAATGGTGTACCTCAATCCTTGTCAATTTACTTGCTCTTTTAAGTCTACAGATGTGGTCCTATTGAACTACACTATATTTGTCTCAATGTTTTATAAACTTTTTAAAAGCAGCAGAACTATTTTTTCCAAATGAAATGTTACATAGAAGCTTAATAGGTAAACCAGATCAAAGCAGAATATGCTGTTAAAAGTAGACCTTCCTCACATAACCTCCCTTCCCCCTTGCTACCATGACCCACCCCAAAGCTGGGAGGGCAAGTGGGAATCAGCAATAATCAACCTCTGCCTAATGACTGAGGAGAGGCTCCTAGCTTTGCAACTGCTCTGTGTGGGACCTCCCGTAACTCAGATTTCTTTGGGGTTGTTCTCCCCCACCTTTGGTATGGAGGCTGTCCTCTGGTTGGTTGACCTAGGGCCCTTCTTCTTTGGCCTTCCTGATCCTGTTGTCCCTAGATATTTCAGAACTGACTTTTTAAAATAAACTTGAGTTAACTGAGAAGCTTCTGGATAACCACCGTACCTCCTTAGGTAGGTTTTTTCCTAGGTATTTTATTATTTTTGATGCGATTGTAAATGGAATTGTTTCCTTAATTTCCCTTTCTGGTAGTTTGTTGTTAGTGTATAGAAATGCAACAGATTTTTGTATATTAATTTGTATTTATATTAATTTCGTATCCTTCAACTTTAACAAATTCATTGATGAGCTCTAGCAGTTTTTTGGTGGCATCTTTAGGATTTTCTATGTATAGTATCATGTGATCTGCAAATAGAGACAGCTCTACATCTTCCTTTCCAATTGGGATTCCTTTTGAATAACAACCATAGAACAACCCTAGGTTTCTACAGAATATAATTCAAAAAAAATTTAAAATACCATTTGGGAAGGAGGTGACTAATAAATAACTGTGTCCCTGGCAACCCTTTACAATTCTGAAATCGTAAGCCTGTTACTGTCGTATAACAGGATTTCTCTCAAAAATGCATGCCAATTTCCTGCTTGAAGAATTGCATAGGGTTTCTCAGGCTACTGTTCTACAAAAGGAGCAAATAGGGGAGCTTTAAACTTAGCTGTTCATACTCTTATCACTGCAAAAATCTGTACGAAATAACTTAAGATTGTATTGCTCTTTCTGTGACCTTTGTTTAAAGAAGAACAGTTGATAGACTAAGTTGTTTGAGCTTAATTTAGATGTCCTAGCTGCTGATGCCTCTATGGATTCTGTACCTCACTAGTGCTCCAGAAATTGGAGGGATAATTAAGGTTTCTTGATAGAGTCATTGGCCTCAGGTTAATAACCTTTGTTCTATGATATGAGGTGAGGATGCTGGGCAGAGGGAAGGGAAGGACTAGAGGTGAGACTGCATAGCTGGGAAGTGGAAGAGGCAGGATCCAACCAGACTGTGATACTTGGTGTTTTTTTTTTTTTTTTTTTTTTTTGCGGTACGGGGGCCTCTCACTGTTGTGGCCTTTCCCGTTGTGGAGCACAGGCTCTGGACGCGCAGGCTCAGCGGCCATGGCTCACGGGCCCAGCCTCTCTGCGGCATGTGGGATCCTCCCGGACCGGGGCACGAGCGCGTGTCCCCTGCATCGGCAGGCAGACTCTCAACCACTGCGCCACCAGGGAAGACCCAGACTGTGATACTTGGATTTAAGCTGTTTGTCAGCCATTTCTCAAGAACGGACAAATCTGCCTTCATTCTATCTGTGTGCTTTTAATAATGTAATAAAACCCACTTCTGGCTGACGTAAACAGAAAAGGGCAAGTTTATTATACAGATACAGGTTGTCTTATGGAACTCAAGGACAGGGATGTTCCTGGGCTTTGGGATGATACTAGAACTAGGGTCTGGAACCTGACAGAATTTTCTTTCATTTCTGTTTTAAGTGAGGCAGTTCAGTTAATGGATGGTTATTGTAAATCAGGAAGACTTTCCAAAAGTAAGACCTGAAGTAATCATCTGAAAGTGTAGGGGTGTGCTCAGGGTTGAGGAGAGAAGGAGGTATTTGCACACGAAAACCCAAGGAAAATAGAGTTTCAGGTCTTATTGATGTCAAGTAATTAGGAGGAAAAAGAGAACTGAGAACTGTAGCATTAACTTTATCTTTATGTAGCAGTGATTTATGCAGCAAGTAAAGGGGCATGGTTAAGAGCCACTAGACTGCTGGTTTCCTCCCTGTTTAAAGCCAGAAGGCTGAGCAAGAGTACCTCTAAGATCCCTTCCAACTTCAAAGCTCTAAGACTTGGTACTCTGGCAGCATCAGCATCACCTGCGAGCTTGTTAGAAATGCCCACGGAATTCCCTAGTGGTCCAGTGGTTAAGAATCTGCATTCTAATGCAGGGGACTCGGGTTCGATCCCTGGTAGGGGAACTAAGATCCCACATGCCTTGGGACAACTAAGCCCATGTGCCAGAACTACTGAGCCCACACACCACAACTAGAGAGAAGCCCGCTCACCTCAACGAAAGATCCCACGTGCTGAAATAAATAAATAAATTAAAATAAATAAATAAATAAATATTTTAAAAAAAGAAAGAAATGCCCAATCTCAGGCACCACCCTAGACCTACTGAGTTGCAATCTGCATTTTAATATGATTCATAAATAGTTAAATAAGTTAATAGTTAAATAAATAGTTAAATAAGTTTGATGCATCCAGCAATGGATTATTATATAGGCATTAAAAAAAGATGTGTTTGTGTATGAATTGCTAAAAAATGATATAAAATGACTATTAATATTAATGGTTTCATGATTCCATTAAAAAAACCTACTTGTACATGTAAAAAAGTCTGAAAGGATATAAACCAAATTGAATTATAGATGATTTTCTTTTCTTCAAATTAGTGTGTTATCTGAACTTTTAAAATGAGCATGTGTGATTTTAATTTCATTGGAGAAAAAGGTAAGCTATGCTTTCTTTCTGCTTTGTCTGGCTGCGCCGTGCACGGCTTGTGGGATTTAGTTCCCTGAACAGGGATCGAACCTGCGCCCTTGGCCGTGAGAGCACAGAATCCTAACCACCAGAGCACCAGGGAATTTCCCTATGCTCTCTTTTCGAAGTCACTTCAGATTTAACGCCTAGAATAGTGGTTAAAAGCGTGGACTCTGATGTCAGCCAGAGTTTGACTCTACCATTTTCTGGCTTTTTGACATAGGCCTAATAAGTTGGCCTCTGGAAGTCTTGGTTTTCTCATCTACATAATGTGATAATTAATAGAACCTACATCTTGAGAGTTTTGAGGATCAAATGAGATATTGGATGTCCAGTGCTTAGCACAGTGCCTGGACATAGTAAGTGCCTGATAAATGTTAGTTCTTATTACTATTATTATTCCTTTTTTACAGATCCGTTCACACCCTCCCCCACCAAAAGCTTTCCCTTGGCAAAAGAATAGCAATAATAACAATAAAAACAAAACAGTAGGCTAATGGCCTTGGTAAAGTATCAAATTGAAAAGAAATAAGATCAAGGTTTCCAAAACTCCCCACAGTTATAGTGGACAAAAGAGGTTTGGATAAAAGTACATGGTGGGGACTTCCCTGGTGTCACAGTGGTTAAGAATAATCCACCTGCCAATGCAGGGGACATGGGTTCGAGCCCTGGTCTGGGAAGAACCCACATGCTGCGGAGCAACTAAGCCCGCGCACCACAACTACTGAGCCCGTGTGCCACAACTACTGAAGCCCGTGCGCCTAGAGCCCATGCTCTGCAACAAGAGAAGCCACTGCAATGAGAAGCCCCTGTACCGGAAAGAAGAGTAGCCCCTGCTCGCTGCAACTAGAGAAAGCCCGCACACAGCAACGAAGACCCAACGCAGCCAAAAATAAATAAGTAAATAAGTAAATTTAAAAGTACATGGTATTAAATCTAATGGTATTATCCTGTAGGGACAACCTGTGGATTGGCAGCACATTTTTTTTGTTGTTGCAAATGTTTCTCTGTTACCTGTTCTGTTTCTTTGTGACAGGACACTTGAATTAGCTTTAGCAGAAGAGAAATGGAGGAACCATAGAACATTAAGGATGAATTCAGGAAGACCCGAGACCATGGAGAACTTGCCTGCTCTCTACACTATTTTCCAAGGAGAGGTATATTCTTTTGGCTTTGAAAACGTCCCATTTATATTAAGCGTAGATTGAAGGTGAAAAGCAGCTGGGTTTGGAGCTTCTGTCCACTTGAGAATGCCTTGAACATTACAATTTAAACGGGAAGGGCTAGCAGAACATCTGGCTCCCACATGTACCTCCTCTGAGCTCCAGACTTCTAACTACATACTTGGCATCTTCATTTGGATACCTCACAGCATCTCTAATTTATGCTTTTTTCTTTTTTTTCGGCTGTGCTGCATGGCTTGCAGGAATCTCAGTTCCTCGCCAGGGATTGAACCCGGGCCACAGTAGTGAAAGCCCATAATCCTAACCACAAGGCCATCAGGGAACTCCCTCTAATTTATGTTTTAAACTGTATTTTTGGTTTTCTCACCAAATCTGTTCTTCCGGTCTTTCCCATCTCAGCAAACGAACCCATTATTCATTCAGGTACCCACGCTAGAAATCTGGGCATCATCTTTGATTTCTTCCCTTGATTTGATCTTGTTTCCTTCCCTCTCCAGTCCATTATCAAGTACTGTCTTTCTGCCTCCCAAATATGTCTCTGGTGTCTATACTTCTTTATCCCTTTGGCACCCCATTAGTTTAAGTTTTCATCTCTTGCCTGGCCCTCCTGGGCTCCCTACTTCTTTTGTGGTCCACTTCCAATCAGTTTTTCCACATTGCAGCCAGAATAACACTTGATTGATTGATTGATTGATTTGGCTCCCTGCACAGCTTGTGGGATCTTAGTTCTCTGACCAGGGATTGAACCCAGGCCCTTGGCAGTTAAAGCCCCGAGTCCTAACCAGTGGACCGCCAGGGAATTCCCCAGAATAACATTTTTAAAAACAGATTGGACCAAGTTGCTTTCTTGAAGTTCTCCTAGGCTTCTCATTGTACTTGAATGTATCCAAACTTGTTTTCATGACCCTTACCTGACTTGGCTTCTGCTTACTCTGGCAATGTTGTTTAGTTCCACTCTACTCATGCTGTGGCCACTCTGGCCTCCTTATAGCTCCAAACATCTAAGCCTGCTTCCTTCTCAGGACTTTTACACATGCTGTTGTTTCTAACTGTCCCATTTTCTCACCAACTTCTTTTCATCTTTTAGGTCTCAGCCCTAATGTCATCTCCTCAGATCTTTTTCCCACCATAAATAAATAGGCTCATGTTATATTTATTTTGTACTTGTTTAAAGTCTTTCTTTCTCAGAGGACACTAAGCTCCATGAAGACAGAGCCCTGTCTGTTTTGTTTACTGTTGTATATCTCAGTCCCAGGTAGGTGGGTAGAAAATAGTAGGTGCTCAATACACCTTCATAACTGAGTGAATGATCAGTCTTTGAGGGGGGAGACATTGTATTTGTTTAGAGAGCAGAGGCTTTGGAACCAGGCACAACCTGGATTCCGTCCTAGCTCTTTTACTTACTAACTGTGTGATCCTTGAGATCGTCACTTAATTTCTTTGAGCCTCAGTTTTCTCTTTTGTTAGATGGAGATAAAAACAACTTTCATAGGATTGTGATGATGGTTAAATAAGCTATCATCTGTAAAAACACAATGCCTGAGACGAAGTAGGAATTCATTAACGTTATCACCCTTTTTTTAAAAAAATTATTTATTTATTTATTTATTTATTTATGGCTGTGTTGGGTCTTCGTTGCTGCGCGCAGGCTTTCTCTAGTTGCAGCCAGTGGGGGCTACTCTTCGTTGCGGTGTGCAGGCTTCTCATTGTAGTGGCTTCTCTTGTTGCGGAGCACGGGCTCTAGGCGTGCGGGCTTCAGTAGTTGTGGCACTCGAGCTCAGTAGTTGTGGCTCGCGGGCTCTAGAGCGCAGGCTCAGTAGTTGTGGCACACGGGCTTAGTTGCTCCATGGCACGTGGGATCTTCTGAGACCAGGGATCGAACCCGTGTCCCCTGCATTGGCAGGCGGATTCTTAACCACTGTGCCACCAGGGAAGTCGTCAGTCGCCCTTCTCCTGAAGCAAAAGTAAAGCCAAAAAATTGTTTTCAGCGTCTTATGAGTGCCTGTAGTATTTTAACTGTATCATTCTTATGGCATTCATACTTGCTTTATGGTTGACAAAAGTTTTACCACCTAATAACATGAGGCCTTTGAAGACAGACTTTGTGACTGTTGGTTGGTTATAGATAAATGTGGCTCTAGACTTCCGTTAAGTGTATCCCAACTTGTAATGTAATAGACAGGATACAAAGGATGATAACATTCTAACAAATAGCAAACAACTGTGCTCTTCAGAGCCTCTGTCCTCATTCTTTAGGGCCCATAGTATCCCCAGAGATCAGTGAGGTACCAGGGCTTAGAAAACGGAAATGGTAGCTCTGGAGATGAAATTGATTTTTCTGATCATGAAGCCCTCACTTGTCAGGTGTTGCACAAAAGAAAGAAGAGCTCTCTGCCCTCCACAAACTGACTCAGATTTCTAGTAAAGTGGCTCCTGATCTATGTCTTTTTCTTACATGAGATGGGGCTTGAATTTGTGTAGGTTTTATATTTTACTGTCAAGGATGGATGGGCTAGGGTGATGTTCAGAAAGAAGTTTATAGTTCTAATACTAGAACTATAGTTTTACTATTTCAGGAACACATTTTGAAAAATGCCTAGGAGTGACTGGAATTAGGGAAAGAGAAATTTCATGGTAAATTGGAAACAGGAAACTATTTTTCAGAATATTCATCCAACAAACACTGAGTGCCTAATATTTAAAAAGAAGAATTTACATTAAAATTCAAAAGAAATTTTGTAGGCCTAATGTATGTTAGCACTTTGACACGTTACGTGTCAATTGACTTTCTCCAAAGAAATTGTTAACCCCATTTTATGGTAAGGAAACTTTTTAGAAGTTAAGTAATTGCCCAAATGATTAATAAATGGCAAGTTCTAAATCAGGTTCTCCAAGTCTGCAGCTGGGGTTGTTCAACTGTTCATAAATGCATGGAGGAACCAAAAGACCCATAAGAGAACTCTTTTGACTGAATTGGGGTAGTATAGGAGGAAGGTAGATGGTAAATCTGGTTGTTCCACAGTCATTTGTTTGTACCTCTATCACGACATTTATAGTCTGTCTTGTACTATTGTTACTTGTATATGTGTCTGTCTCCTCCATTAGATTGGGTGTTACTAGAGAGCAGAGGCCATGTTTATCCCATGTATCTTGGTAACTTATTCAAATTCATTTAAAAACAGACTGGGCATCTCTCTTTTTTTGTTTGTTTTTTGTTTTGGCTGCACCAAGTGGCATGCAGGGTCTTAGTTCCCTGACCAGGGGTTGAACCTGTGCCCCCTGCAGTGGAAGCATGCAATCTTAACCACTGGACGTCAGGGGAAGCCCTGGGCATCTCTTTTTATACGTTGTTTTTATTTCACAGTGCTTGACATGGTATCTTGCATGCAGGTGCTCAGAAAATGTTTGAATTAAATTGAATCCAAGTCTCTTAGGACCAGTTGCCTTTGAAGAAACTGGTAGTGCAGCCCATGTCCTAGCAGCTCTTCTCTTAGCAGGCTCAGCAGGGTTGGGGGGCCCAGTGACAGAATAGCCGAGAAGCTAGTATTCATCCTTCCCTTGTCCTCTGAGGGACTTCTTGGTGCCGGAGTCCATTAAGCATGGTAGGGAGCCCAAGCATAGCATTGAGATTTGGGATTTGGCTTAGCCCAGCCATAGCCAAAGAAATGCTGAAGCGAGACTGGTGTTGGTAAGTTGGAAATAGCATTGGACTAGAAGTCAGAAAACTTCTTTTCTGTACTTGGTCTTGATACTTTCCAACTTTGTGACTTTAGACAAGTAACATATCTCTGAGCCTCAAATTCCTCATTTACGTTATGGGGATAACAAGTTTCAAGGCCAGTGCAACCTCTAATCTGAAGATGGTAAATTCATTTTACCCAAGACCTGATTTCAGTTGAGATAATCACTGAATTTTCTCCCCTGAGCTATTTGATTAATTGTTCCTGGGACATCAGGCAGACTGTGTGAACATCTAAGGCAGGTGCCATTCTGTTAATTTCAAGTCTGACTGCTCCCTAGGAGACACGGTGATGGAAACACCTGCTGCTGGAAATAGGCAAGAATGTGTTTTCCCAACTGAACAGTTGGGTGCATTAACCTTTCCTTTGGGAAGAGGCCAAATTTAGGTCTATTATGATATTTCCTCAAAAGATAATAATGTGACACTGGAGCTTCAGTATTGAAAAGTGAGGTTGTTTTAATTTATAGCAGCAAGGTGATTTGGGCTCCAACTTCCAGGTGCTGCTTTTAAGTTGTTTAGATAATTATGCCCTTAACTAATGATGTTAGACAGTATGAAGCATTTTAGCCCTCTTTCTAGAACCCTGGAGCAAAAGCCAAAGTGCCTTTAGTTGGTCCAGAAAGAAGGGATTTTCTTTTATTGCAGTTAAAAATATTAAGTCTTCTTTATCCATGCGGCCCTGTTTTACAGAGAACAACTCGCTTTGTGAACTTGGATAAGTACTTCATGTCTCTGGTCTTCACTTTCCTTATTTGAAAAATGACAGGATTAGATCAGCTAATCTCTAAAGTCCACCTTGCCTTGATTTTAAGTACTAGTGTCTGCCTGGTTGTACTGTTTCTTTGGGAATATCTGGTCCCTAACCCGGTGTAGCATATTCATCATTGTAAAGCAAGAGTTTAGAAATTTTGGTTCTTAACCCATTCTTTTTTTTAAATAAATAAATTTATTTATTTATTTATTTTTGTCATTGTTGGGTCTTCGTTGCTGCGCGTGGGCTTTCTCTGGTTGAGGCAAGTGGGGGCTACTCTTCGTTGCAGTGCACGGGCTTCTCATTGCTCTCATTGCTCCTCTTGTTGCGGAGCATGGGCTCTAGGCGCGTGGGCTTCACTAGTTGTGGCTCACGGGCTCTAGAGTGCAGGCTCAGTAGTTATGGTGCATGGGCTTAGTTGCTCCATGGCATGTGGGATCTTCCCAGACCAGGGCTCAAACCCGTGTCCCCCGCATTGGCAGGCAGATTCTTAACCACTGCGCCACCAGGGAAGCCCCCCCTTCTCCTTCTTCCTTCCCTTTGTTTTAGTTATGTTTAAGCCAAAACAGTGATTGCCCAATATGAGATAACTAATTTTAAAGTCACTGGAAAGGACAAAGTTTATATGTATAAGATCGTATTGAATATTTTATAAATAATAATGAATTTAGTGATGAATATAGTATATAGTGACAACTTTAATCCCAATCCACAATTGGGGGGTGGGGTGGGCTGGAGGAGAGCAATAGAGGTAGAGGCTGGGATAATGATTTATCTGGCAAGGCTTTTGGGCCTTTTGTTTCTATTACATATTGCATATTACATAGATCCATCAAGCCTCTAACTTCTCCATTTTAGGTCAACTCTGCAAAAGACAACTCTTTTTCTCTCTGATTACATCTTTTCAGGTTCTGTCAGATGTCTGTGTATTGGCTTTTTCTCTAATTGTCTTGATAAAACCCAAGACTCTGGTTTGGAGTGAAGTGGAGCAAGCTGTATGGTCTGGTTGGTTTGAAGGTTAGGAAAAAGAGATGTTCTACATGATCCATTTCAAATTATTAAACTTCTCCATTTGGATTGGAGGCCTCAGTTCCAGATAATATAAAGTGTAACTTTATTACCTAATTTTCTGCTGTTTGTTCGTATGTCTTTTTGAGGGATTTCAGTACATGTGGGATTTGGGCATTCCTAAGTACTGTCATACCATCTGACAAACACACCAATCTCACCAGTGTTTTTTTTTTTTTTTTTTTTTTTTTTGCACGTTATGCGGGCCTCTCACTGTCGTGGCCTCTCCCGTTGCGGAGCACAGGCTCTGGACGCGCAGGCTCAGCGGCCATGGCTCACGGGCCCAGCCACTCCGCGGCATGTGGGATCTTCCCGGACCGGGGCACGAACCCACGTCCCCTGCATCAGCAGGCGGACTCTCAACCACTGCGCCACCAGGGAAGCCCTCACCAGTGTTTTTAATATGATCACACATACCTGTCAGTCTAAACTTCAAAAAACCAAAAAAAAAAAAAAGCATTGCAGTACTATTTAACAATAGCCAGGTCATGGAAGCAACGTAAATGTCCATAAACAGAGGAATGGATAAAGAAGATGTGTTACATA
Organism: Aethalodelphis obliquidens; assembly: GCF_003676395.1. Classification (NCBI taxonomy): domain Eukaryota; kingdom Metazoa; phylum Chordata; class Mammalia; order Artiodactyla; family Delphinidae; genus Aethalodelphis; species Aethalodelphis obliquidens. The sequence goes on along the minus strand of NW_020837953.1, from coordinate 28,210,603 downwards.
TATACAATGGAATATTACTCAGCCATAAAAAAGAATGAAATAATGCCATTTTCAGCAATACGGATGGACCTAGAGATTGTCATACTGAGTGAAGTAAGTCAAAGAAAGACAAATACCATATGATATCACTTACATGTGGAATCTAAAAAAAAGCTGCAAATGAACTTATCTATAAAACAGAAATAGAGTTATAGATATAGAAAATAAACTTATAGTTACCGGGGAGCAGGGATAAATTGGAAGACTGGGACTGATGCATACACACTACTATATATAAAGTAGATAATAAGGACTTACTGTGTAGCACAGGGAACTCTACTCAATACTCTGTAATGGCCTATATGGGAAAAGAATCTAAACAAGAGTGGATATATATATATATGTATAACAGGTTCACTTTGCTGTACACCTGAAAGTGACACAACATTGTAAATCAGCTATACCACAATAAAAATTAAAAAAAAATTTAAATTGGGGAATTCCCTGACAGTCCAGTGGTTAGGACTCTGCACTCTTACTGCTGAGGGCCCAGACCCAATCCCTGGTCAGGAAACTAAGATCCCACAAGCTGTGCGGTACGACCAAAAAAAAAAAAACTTCAGAAAGAACATAATGTTTGACAGAACATCACTTTTAGGCAGTTTTGCAGCAGACAGAAGCAGTCAGTACCAAGTAGAAATTCAGGGAGACAAGGTTAAATGCTATGGGAGAGAGATTCTTATTTGTGTGACAAAGATTTTTTTTTTTTGTCTTTATAGGTTGCTATGGTGACAGACTATGGAGCCTTTATCAAAATCCCAGGCTGTCGGAAGCAAGGTGGGAAACTATAACTTGAAATTCAGTGCTCTTATTTCACTCTCTTTACTGTCACCCCCACCACAGTTTAATTATAGGCTCTACTTTTTTCAGAGAGTAGTTTGTGTTTTTAGTGTAAAGATACGAATACGGACAGTTGATGACAGTTCGTTTTTAGCAAGTCTTAACTCAGAAGAATGGTGCTCTCTGACTTGTGGGGAGGGCTGGGGCATAACCACTTGTGTTCACTTCTAGAACTGACTCTTCCCTAAATTTCACCTGTGATCCTAGGGCGAGTCACTTGACCTCCTTTGGCTTAGGGTTTTGGGGAGGGCAAGCTACTTATTCTCTGAGGCCAACATTGTGAGTTTTCTGGTATATGGCATGTGGAAAGGAAATAGTATTGTAACGAATACAAATATACATAATGCTTTACTTTTCTTCACAATTGAGAGGTATCTATTGAACATTTTTGGAGTATCCTTTTCACATCTGTAATCTTATTTGTTTCTCAAAACAATTGTGTTAAGTAGAAAAGGTAGGTTCCACAGACTGGTGGCCTGATCAGAATGATTGAGCTAGGTCGTGGCATGGCCAGGACTAGAACCCAGGCCTCCTGATGCCTAGCCCAGTGGGCTTTCTGCTCTGTTATACTGCTAGTGAATCAAAAGACTCAACTTGCTAATTCCTTGTGCTAAAATAAATGAAAGATTTATTAAAGATTTTAATGTAAAAGATGTAACCGTAAGTGTTTTATCAGAAGAAAATAAAGAAGAATATTTGACTATATAAAAGTCAATATAGGGCTTCCCTGGTGGCGCAGTGGTTAAGAATCCACCTGCCAATGCAGGAGACACGGGTTCGAGCCCTGCTCCGGGAAGATTCCCCATGCCACGGAGCAACTAAGCCTGTGCGCCACAACTACTGAGCCTGTGCTCTAGAGCCTTCGAGCCACAGCTACTGAAGCCCACGCACCTAGAGCCCGTGCTTCGCAACAAGAGAAGCCACCGCAATGAGAAGCCCACACACAGCAATGAAGACCCAACGCAGCCAAAAATAAACAAATTAAAATAAAAAGTCAATATAGAAGTATATTTGACTACGTAAAAGTCAAAAACATAATTGCAAAAATCATCATATGCAAAGTTAAGTTAGGAAAAAGAATTTTCAGTCCATATCACACAGGACTAATAAAAAAGAGGAAAGTAGGAAAAGGGGCCAAGGATATGAAAGGATAATTCATAGGAGAAAAAAATACCAGTTGAGCAGTAAATATCTTAAAAGATGCTCATTCTCAATGTTGATTAAAAATATAATATAAACTGTGATATATCCATACAATGGAATACGGTTCGTCAGTACAAAGGAATGAGAATGAAGTATTGATACATGTGACAACCTGGATCCGTTTCCAGAAAATTTTGCTGAGTGAAAAAAGCTAATCCCAAAAGTTTACATATGTTATGATTCCATTTATGTAACATTTTTTAACAGCTTTTTTGAGACATAATTCACATACCTACATTTCATCCAAAGTGTACAATTCAGTAGTTTCTAATATATTCTAACATATTCACAGAATTTTGCAACTATCACCACAGTTTGAGAACATTTTCGTCAGAAAAAAGAAACTCTGTACCTATTAGCAGTCACTCCAAATTCCCTGTCTCCCTCTCTCCTCTGCCCCCAGCCTTAGACAACCAGCTATCTACTTTTTGTCTTTATGTATTTGCTTATTCTGGACATTTCTTATAAACGGAATCATACAACATGTCGTCTTTTGTGGTGGGCGTCTTTCATTCACTTAGCATGTTTTCAAGGTTTACCTGTTTTGTAGCATGTATCAGTACTTCATTCCTTTTATTGCCATTGCAAAATGTGTGGAATCAACAGCCAGTTCTCCGGTTCTCTGATTCTTTGATAGCAAGTGGGCGTCCAACAATTCAGTTAATTCTGACACTAACTACCCAGAGGTACTGTCAGACTCTACAGGTTTAAGGTCTCAGTCTCACAAGACTGCCCTCATTTCAGACACCACTTGCAAGTATCCTGTCCCTGTGTTACGCACACTTCTGTCTGACCTGGCTATGAATTTGAAGGTTCCCACACCACCTTCCCAAGATTGGATAACTTGTTAGAACAACTCACAGAACTCAGGAAAATGCCAGACTTAACAGTTACAGTTTATTATAAAAGATACAAATGAACAGCCAGGTGAGGAGGTACATAGGGTAGGGTCCAAAAGGACCCTGAGTGCAAGAACCTCTGTCTCTGTAGAGTTGAAGTTCATCACCTTCATGGTGTGTGGATATACTTGCCAACTTAGAAGCTTTCCAAACCTTATCACTTAAGGGTTTTTGTGGAGACCCCATTACATGGCCATAATTGATTAAATCATTGACCACTGATCATTTAACTCCATCTCCAGCCCCTCTTCCCTCCCTGGAAGTTGGAATGGGGCTGAAACTTCCAACCTTCTAATCACACAGTGATTCCTCTGGTCGTTACCATCTCCCATCTTGAAGCTCTCTAGCGGCTGACCAATAGTCACCTCATTAGCATAAACTTGGGTAAGATTGGAAGGGTCTTGTTATAAATCACTAGATGCTCCTATCAGGAAATTCCGAGAGTTTAGGAGCTCTGTGCCAGGAACCAGGGACAAAGACCAAATACATATTTCTTATTATACCACAGTATCAGTGCCGATATCCTAGTTGTGATAGTTTTGTGATATCCTAGTTTTGCCAAATGTTACCATTGGAGGAAACTGGGTAAAGGGTTCATAAGATCTTTCTGAATTATTTCTGTCAACTACATGTGAATCTAAAATTATTTTTAAAATATTTTTTAAAGTGTTGGCTATTTCCAACAATAGTTCCATTTACTATTGAGAACGTAAATTGTTACATACTTTGGTAATATCTGTTAATGTTTTTAATGTGCTTACTCTTTTGATCCAGCAGTTCTTTAGGGAATATAGTTTGCTTTATGGAATTACGTAAATTATGTACATCTATGCAGTGAACTATGCAGATGATAAAAAGAATGATAACTGTATTTCTAAGATACTTTGGTGCTGGTACTGTCTTCCTTTTACCATAAGGGTCAATGGAAAGTTTTTATACAATTCCACCACACCGATACCTGACTGATAGCAGTTGTAAGACACCATTGGTTTTAAGAAGCATTCCAATTTCAGAGATGTTAAAGTGAGGGGGAAAAGTGCATCAGTAAAACAGGGTAAGTCTCAATTTACTGAAATGGAAAGGTGTCTAAGCTAACAAAATGAAAAAGCATGTTGCACAAGAATTTGTATAGCATGACCCTTCCCCCTTTTAAAGCATGTTTACATATGCCTAGTATTTTAAACATTATTGCGTATATTTAGAAGAAAGTCTGGAAGAATAGGCAACAAATTATTAACAGTGGTCACCTCTGGGGAGCTTGGTTTGCTAAGGGAGAGATGTACATGGAAAAGGGACTTTCACTATTTGCAATTCTTTAAAACAAAATTTTTCTTTTACAGAAGTCCAACAGCTGATTTTGCTAATAAAGCCATACCTCTAGCCTTGGAGACTATGTACTCTGCTGCAAATTGCATCTTGGCGAATTAGAAATGGCTCACCAGTAGTTTCCAAGCTTGCAATAAGCAATCTGTAATAAAGTTTCTCATTTTACGTTCACTGGGATGTAATGAGGTGTAACTCATCCTCATCCCTATAGGGTATGCACCTCTTTTGATCCGAGGACAGCTTTTCTTGTCAGTGTACTTGCCATAGCTGCCAGTATCTGAAAGTCCCATCCTTACTTGAATATTTATGTGACACTTTGGGGACTGTGTGGCAATTAAAGGCCTGCCATCTTCCAGCAGTTAGTCTTCAACTCACTTGTGTCCATAGCCTGTCAGGTGATGCCTCTGATTGTGACTGCCAGTTTACAAGTCAATCTGTCAGTCTGACAGCTGTGCTAAGACAAGCCTTGGAAGGGGAGCTCAGGGAGCCAAATAATTAGATGGAAACTCTGTGAGTTCTAATCCTGGGCACTTCTGTAGGTTCATTGGGTAACTGGAGCAGTTACAGTGTATTTTAGCTTCTCCACCCTTGCATGGAGGAAGATTATTAAGTCCCACCCTGAAAGGACTGAGTTATGAAACAACTGGTCTGTAGATTTTAACATCTCTCATTCAGGAAGGTAGACTCTAATTTGAGTCATTTTTCTCAGATTTCTATTTTCAGAATTTTTTAATCACTACTGAGTGAAAGACCCCTTCCTAGTATTGAAGTCTAAACTAGATTTTCCTTCCCCTCTCATGGTGTTGTCCAATAGAACTTTCTACAGTGATGGAAATGTTCTATATTTGTTCTGATGTGTTTTCTAACACCAACCAGTTCTCCAGTTCTCTGCGCACCAACGGGGTGTCTAACAATTCAATTCAATTTTGACACTACCGGGAGTTAGTGTCAGGTCCCATAAGTTAACGGGGCTCATTCCCACAAGAATGCCCCCACTTGAGATGCTAGTCGCAAGTCCTGAGCCACCCTTATTTCTAGCTGACCCACTATGAATCAGGAGTTCCATTGACCCCCTCCACAAATTTGATAATTTGCTAAAATGGCTCACAGAACTCAGGAAAACACTTTCTTTTTGTTTGCTGGTTTATTATAAAGGATACAAACAGGAACAGCCAAACGGAAGAGATGTATAGGTTAAGATACGGGAGGAGGGGTACACAGAGCTTCCATGTCCTCTGGCATACGACCCTCCAGCAAGCTGAGGTGTTTACCAACCCAGAAGCTCTCTGACTCTCATTGTTCAGTTTTTATAGAGCTCTATCTCCAGCCCCTCCCCCAGGAGGTCAGTGGAGCTGAAAGTTCCAATCCTTTAATCACTTGGTCTTTCTGGTGACAGCTCCATCCAGAAACTATCAAGGGGCCCCACAACTAAGTCACCTCATTAGCATAAACTCTAGTATGATCAAAAGGGGCTTACTATGAATTACAAAGACACCCCTATCACTGGGGAAATTCCAAGAGTTTTAAGAGTTCTGTGCAGGGACCAGGGACAAAGACAGAATATATTTTTGTATTATACCACATCTGTGCTGTCTAATACAGTAGCCCAGCAACTTTTAAATTTTGTTTATTTTGATTAAACTTCAGTGTAAAACATCTGTAGTTAGTGACTATTGTAGTGGACAATGCAGCCTTATATATTTATGAAGTTCTTTTTTTCTCTACTATCCTCTGCCCACCAGCACTAAACTATGAAATTTTGAGAGTAGAGATTGTTCAGTGTTAAACACTTTTAAAGTGGCTTGCTTGTGGTAGTAGCACAAATATTTTTAGCAAAGAATTCAGGTTTAACAAATAATTATTGAGTTCTATTTTCTGGTCAGTATGTTATGTGGGAACACAGAGATAAGAAAACATAGTCCCTGCTGCTCTCAGATTGTTCACAGTCTAGAGATGTAAACAAATTACAATGTGGTGTAATAAAATAAGTGAAGTTGCCGTTAATCCACTGAACTGTGGAATAGTTAGGCTGTTGGGATGAGTCGGGGCCTACTACAGTGCCTGAGATATAGTGGGTGTTCATTGAATTTTATTAAATGAATACATGAATCCTAGTCCCAGCTCCCCCATTTACTAGCTTCTTGACTATAGCAGGTTGCTTAGTCCTTGAGCCTTAGTTTCCTTATCTGTGAAATGGGATGATGTGTATACTTTAGTTTCTTGACAAGCAGGATGATGTCTTACTCATCCTTGGATCCACTTTTGCTTATAATATAGTGGATATTTAGTAAATGTTTGAAGGAATTCATAATCTCAACAAGATAAAGGATGTGCAAGCACTTTAATTTATGTGCTTACATTATTGTCATATACTGCTGATTGGAGATAACTTATTTGACAAGTCTAGAGAGGGAATGCAGATGCCCCAAAGATAAAGGAGACCTTTTATTTTGACATTTTTGGGCTGCAGCTGTCCCCTAATAGTTTGTAAGTTTTAACCTCTTTCCTTTATTGTCAATGGAATTTGTGAAATTAATGGTGAACCTAACACAGTTGGGAGAATATTTTTAAGGGAACTATAATAGGCTGTCTGTTTTTCTCATATGGCGATTTAGATGCTAGCTCTTTCCAAGTTGTCAGAATTTTTTTTTCTTTCTTTTACCAGCATACACTCAGATGGGACTCATTCTGTTTAAGTGTTATGTTAGGTTTACTGAAAGATGATGGATTTGATATGCCCTTTGGGCATTTACGGCTTAATGTCAGAGATCCAGACACACACTCCCCCCTTCCATGTGACATGATGAGCAAAGCATTTTTGTTGGTTTCTGTTCTGGAGCGTTTGCTAGAACAGAATTAGATGTGTTTCTACTGTTGTAGATGAGATCTTTCTCTTTTTAATTGAAAAGATAACAGATTGATAATAAAGAAAAAAATGGAGAAATATCTACTGTGTTGTAGAAGACCTGACAGACTCATATTTGAATTGCAGTTCTTTCTTTATCAGCTTTGTGACCATGGACAATTTACTTAACTTCTAGACTATTTCCTCATGTGAACCTAATGTCACAGGGCTGATGTAAGGTTTAAATGAATGTGTGGATGTTCTGTATCTAGTGAAATATCCAGTACCAAGGAGGGAGCCTCATGTTTTGTATGGTGCCTTCTACCATATGCATTTAATCCAACTGTTGGTGGTGTATCTGGGTAACAATGAAGTACCTCCCAAGAATTCAGGCTGTCTTCTGAGAATGAAACTAATGATGAATCCTACACAGAGTGTAGGATTAGCCATAGACAGAAATATACCAGGTAATTGCCTATAAATCTGTGACTGAGGAGTTGGGAGCATTCAAGACTTCAACAAGATAATCTGGGTTTAATTCTAGGGAAAAAGGGATTGGAATGAAATTGCACTTTAGTAGGCTGAAGTCTAATTGATTGTATCATTCTACTAGGGAGAGATTATATGAGCAGATATCAATCTCTGGAACATAGTAAAAGAAAGCCTGAGAGCCTGAAGTTGGCAGTGTTTATTTTGCCTTAATAAGGAAAAAATGAATCTGATGGTAGGAACTAGAGAGATGGATTCTTTTATGAGGGGGTCCGTTAAACCTTCATGGACTGGAAACATCTCTCAAAACGTTTGTCTCCCTTTTGTTCTGATTCCGTGTTGAAGCAATTTTTGATCACTAATCTAATTTTTCGGTATTTGATACTGGGGTCAGTGGGTAGTTTACCTAGATAAGGACTTGGAACCTTCCAAGTATAAGAAAAGTGTATCCTCTGTTGTAAATTAATAAATTGGTGAATTGTGTCTATCACCGAACCAATCACTAAATTGACAGTCTGATTAATGTATTTTGGCATGTAAGCATCTGCATGCTGAAGGCTCCTACATTTGTATCTTCAGCTTACACCCCTTGTCTGAGCTACAGACTTACATATCCAACTGCCTACCTGACATTTGCATTCAACACTGTGGGCTAGACCATTTCTCTTGTTTAATTCACCCAATAAACTAAGGAGATAAGCCATTAATGTTTCAACTATAAAAATCCTACACCCCAGCATAACAATTTTTATGTTCCCTTTTCATCTGTGTGCATATGAGACATAATTTTACATAATTTCAATCATAGTGTACATATAATTTTACATTTTGCTTATATATATATATATATATATATATATATAGGTTTTTATGGTTAAAATTTTTATGGTTAAAACTATTGCATGCTTATAGAAAAATAAGGGAAAAAACTACCAAAGCAAATGATCGTTGTGTGATATTACTACCACACAGAGATAGGCACTGTTAACATTTCAGTGTATTTTTTTTTTTTTTTTTTTTTTATTTACTTTGGCTGTGTTTGGTCTTCGTTTCTGTGCGAGGGCTTTCTCTAGTTGCGGCAAGCAGGGGCCACTCATCGCGGTGCGCGGGCCTCTCACTGTTGCAGCCTCTCTTGTGGAGCACAGGCTCCAGATGCGCAGGCTCAGTAGTTGTGGCTCACGGGCCTAGTTGCTCCGTGGCATGTGGGATCTTCCCAGACCAGGGCCCGAACCCGTGTCCCCTGCATTGGCAGGTAGATTCTCAACCACTGCGCCACCAGGGAAGCCCAGTGTATTTCTTTATGGTCACATATGTGCATAAAAATTAACATTGAGATTAAGATTATATTCTATATATACATTTTGCAGCTTTTACACTTAATGAATGTTAAACATTTCTTTGCCTTTTAAAATACTTTTTGTAAACATCTAAAAGCATTATTCTATCATTCAGATGTACCACATAATCTTTTTAAGTTGTTTGTAGTTTTTCATTATTAATGCTTTACAAAAGTGCCATATTTAACTAAGAGAGATGACTGGGCCAGAAAATATCCTGCTTTGGGATCACATGGGAGAAGGACAAATGGTTAACTCACTCTTTCTTTGTGGTACTCCAATAAATAGACCTGTTTGAGAAAAAAAAAAAGTTCTCTCAACTATATTAGGTTCAACAGTAATTTCTTTCCCAACTTCCATTAGCAGTTCAGGAAAGAAGTGAATTTGAGAATTAGAGGACAGTTGTAGCGGAAAAATGTCAAAATGAAACGTTACCCATTCCTTTAGGGCATCTGAATTTCCTCTCTGGATTTTCCATTTAGGTTACTCTGCTCATTACATGATCATGAAAAAGAAAAAAGCCCAGCTCCATGAATTTTATCCAATTTAGAGATTATGTGATGGTCTAAAATTTTAAACATGGGTTATATAATGTATATAGAATATTTTGGTTCCTGGGGTATTGAACGATAGGCTATCAACCTCCAGAATCAGCTGAAGTAGGTCTGAGAGACCCAATAACCATGATCAGAGAAAGCAGTGGCTTCCCACAGGAGCTCCAAACACAGAGGGTAGATATTTTGAGTTACAGGCATGTGCTGACAACTTTGCGTATGCATGTGTGTGAGAGAGAGACTGAGAATAAAGGTTAGTAATTCTCTCAGGAAACTTCAGGTAAGGCAGGTTTTTTGGACATAAATCTTTGTTTGACTTGTCAAGTTTTTTCTTTAGATTCCTGGTTTATTTTCATTCAAAATAATTGTTTATTATATTCATTTCCCTCAATATAGTTTTCTCTATTATTAAAACATCTGAAAATAAAACATTAACCTGCGATCCATAGCAGTTTAGATTATTTCTTTCTAATTTTTAGAATCTGTGTTAAGCATTTTTATTATTTAAATGAGAAAATGCTAGTTGCCTACAATGTTTGGCACATAGTAGGCACTCAATAAATATTTGCAAAAGAGTGAATTATTGATGTATTTTTACATAATCTTTTGAACATTGTTTTTAATGGGCCAAGTAGCTGTACCATAGTTGACTTAACCATTACTCTATTGCTAGGTATTAGGTTGTTTCTAATTTTTTTCTGTCTTAAAAATACATTGAATATTTTGATATAGATCACTTTTCTAGGTGCATATAGATTTTTCTGTGTATAAGATTATTTTTTTAGTCTCAGAAGTGATTATGGGTCAAGTTAATTATTAGAACTCTTGGTTGCAAGGGACAAAAATACAGGAGAAACGTTTTGTCTAATTTAGTTGGGGAGTAAATTTAGCTTCCACCGGGGCTGGATCAGGTGCTCAGTTTATGCCTTCAGGGCTTTGGTCGCTTCTTTATGCAGCCTCTTCTTTTGCTTCCCTCTGGCTTACTCTTGCCACCTGGTGGTAAAGATGAGCATTGGTAACTTTCTGTAGTTTATAATCCTGACAAAAGGCTTGAGAAAGTGGATTTGATTCAGCTAGCATCTTGTGTCTGTCCCTGAACCAATCAATTGTTGTGGCCTGGGGAATGAAGTAACTTGATTGACCACGCCTGTGTCATGTGCCCACAGCTGGGGGTCAGATCAGCTCCAACTAAATTACAAGGACTGACCAGATTATTTTAGAATGTAGGGAAGGTGGTCCTCCCAGAAAAGGACCTTGGACAGACAAGGAAAAGGATTTAATTTTATTAAATATTTTTATCACTCTTGATAGCCATTGCTAAATGGTTTCTAAAGATTTATATTAGCCTCAGAAATATTTCTTATTTTACTATACTCATATCAACATTGGATATTATCTTCTAAATATTTTGCTAATTTAATAGATTAAAAATGTCACCTTGTTTATATTTACTTTTTTCACTTATCATAATTATTTTCTGTAACTGTCATTTAAATGGCTGCTTACTCCTTTCTTTTTTGCTTTGGCTGCATTGGGTCTTCGTTGCTGCGCGCAGGCTTTCTCTAGTTGGGACGAGCAGGGGCTACTCTTCGTTGCAGTGCGTGGGCTTCTCATTGCGGTGCTTCTGTTGTTGCGGAGCACGGGCTCTAGGCGCGCGGGCTTCAGTAGTTGTGGCGCACGGGCTTAGTTGCTCTGCGGCACGTGGGAGCTTCCCGCACCAGGGCTCGAACCCATGTCCCCGGCATTGGCAGGTGGATTCTTAACCACTGCGCCACCGGGGAAGTCCCTGTTGACTCTTTTTTGAAAGATTTATCATAATTTACCAAGCTGTTTTCCAATTATTCGTCGTTTAGATTGTTTCGTAATTTTTATTTTTAACCTTAGTAGGTAATAATACTGCAAGTATTTTTTTTTTACATCTTTATTGGAGTATAATTGCTTTACAATGGTGTGTTAGTTTCTGCAAGTATTTTTATATGCCATAGATTTTTGCCTCTACTGAGTTTTTCTTTTGGAAAAATTCCAATGGTGATATTCTTGCATCAAAGGTATAAACATCTCTATGCCCTTTGTTTTCAAAGAATTTTAACAACTTGTATTTTTACCAGTATTATATAAATGTAGTTGTTGTATTACATCTCTACTAACATTAAACACTATTTTAAAGAATATTTGTTAGTTGATTAGGTATAAAAAGTGATCTCAAATTGTTTTTTTAAATAAGTTTATTTATTTATTTTTGGCTGTGTTGGGTCTTCGTTGCTGCACATGGGCTTTCTCTAGTTGCAGCGAGCAGGGGCTACTCTTGTTGTGGAGCCTGGGCTCTAGACGCGCGGGCTTCAGTAGTTGTGACATGCGGGCTTAGTTGCTCCGTGGCATGTGGGATCTTCCCGGACCGGGTATCGAAACCATGTTCGATCCCTGCAGTGGCAGGTGGATTCTTAACCACTGCGCCACCAGGGAAGTCCTCAAATTGTTTTAATTTGCAGTTTTAAATTAATGAAACCTTTTTCAGTGAATCTCCAACTCTTCTCCTTACTGTGTTATTTAGAGTATGAATACCAGACATGCCCTGTGCCTTATTTTATTTCTTCTTCTTGTGCTCAGGTCTGGTCCATCGAACTCATATGTCATCCTGTCGCGTGGATAAGCCCTCTGAGATAGTAGATGTCGGAGACAAAGTGTGGGTGAAGCTTATTGGACGAGAGGTAAAGTTCTGTGCAACTTTAACTCATTAGAAAGGATTAGGAAAAGCTGGGATTTTCTTAGTATTTCATGATGATATTTCATGAGTGTGTATGCATTGTTAACCATGGCTGATAATCTTATTTTTGAATCCTGCCACTATAATCTGACTTGAATTTAAACCTTTGGGCTGTCTGTCATGCAAACTCAGAAGGAATGGTGTGAACTGTATGTAATAAGTGTGGTGCAATAAGTACATGTTTATAAAACTTCCTTCCCTGAAGTTCACCCACATGGTGGGTGTGAAGAAAATACCAAAAAAGTAAAGAACCAAAAAGAGAGAAGAACACTTAATCTATGAGACTATCTTTTAGTAGAAATCTTCCAGATGGACTTCAATTTGGACCAAAGCAGAAAGGGGCATAGAGTTTACAGTCATTTTTTCCTCATACCTGGCACCATGCAATATGAGGGAAATGAGAAAGCACTGGAGGATCCTGTTAACAGCAACTCACTTGAGGGTCTGCGGGTATGGACAAACCACAGGAGAAATGTGCACATACGCTGATACCTGCTCTTTTACCAGAGAATTGCAGGGGAGACAGGCCTGAAAGAAATATTATTCGACAGTATTTGAGTGCTTATTATGTACTAGGTCTGAGGGATACAAGAATCAGATGTAAATGACTCCAGTGGTTATGGAACTTATATAGATTATAACTGGAGGAGACAAATAAAAAGTAAGCAAGCTAAAATAATTAAAAATATGTTATAGTAAGTGCTCTAACATGTTCAAACAATGTGGAGGTAGATTTAGATAAAGGGGTCAGGAATGGGCTTTCTGCGGGGATGGTATATGAGCTGAGACCCAAAGGAAAAGGAACTAGTCATGTGAAATGTTAGGAAAAGAATATTCCAGGCAAAGAGAATAGCTAATACAAAGACCCCAAAGTGAAGAGGGCCTTCAAATGCTGGAGGAAGCAAAAGAAGACCAATGTGGCTAACAACTGTCTTCACATTTAAAGATGCTCTTAATTGTTTTCATGTTTTGTTTTGTTTTGTTTTTTTGCGGTACGCGGGCCTCTCACTGTTGCGGCCTCTCCCGTTGCGGAGCACAGGCTCGGGATGCGCAGGCTCAGCGTCCATGGCTCACGGGCCCAGCCGCTCCACGGCATGTGGGATCTTCCCGGACCGGGGCACGAACCCGTGTCCCCTGCATCGGCAGGCGGACTCTCAACCACTGCGCCACCAGGGAAGCCCCTGTTTTCATGTTTAAAAAGCTTTTAGACGAAGTCCAAAAGGAGATCTAGTCCACTGGAATGTTCTGAAACCTATTCTGTGCTCATGGATCTCTGAACAGATTATTATGCTGAACTATCTAAAAGAAACAGCTTTCATTTTCTTCCTGGTTACTTCCACAGGCCCCAGATTTCTGAGCAACCATTTTTGTCTTTCCCCCCAGGAGGGTCAAGAATGATAAGAAAACCATTTCCTAAAATGCTTTTGCCATAGGATCTGCCTGTTATGCTTATTAGTACCCGCAATGTTCAGAGCACAGGACCTTGGCCATAAGAGGAACTCAGTGTTTGTTACATGATAAAAACTTCAATTCTTTGATAATTTTAGACCAGCAGTCTAAATGATGTACTTTGAGCTTTTGCTGACTTTGCTTTTGTTTTTTTCAGATGAAAAATGATAGGATAAAAGTATCCCTCTCCATGAAGGTTGTCAACCAAGGGACTGGGAAGGACCTTGACCCCAACAACGTTATCATTGAGTAGGTAAAATGTTTGGAAAGGCTAAAATCCTTCTACTTCTCAAACCACAGAATGCTGTAGTGAATCAGGCCCACTTGGGAACTCTACTGTTTGTAGGCTATGATATTGATGAGTTATGTGACCTTTGTGAGCTTTGGTTTTTAGAGGTATAAAGTGTTAACGATAACACATTACTGCATAGAGTTCTAAGATGAAATGCTAACATGCACCTCCTAGCATAGAAGTGCACTGTCAATGGTTTCATTTCCTTCCCCTTATTCTTTTTCAGCTTCTGACCTTGAACCAGTTAGCCAACAGCATTCATCATGAGATATTTGTTATTTGCCTTTCTCCTAGCTCTGGGACTGAAAAAAGGCAGAGACCATGTAGGAGGAATAACTCCAGTGGGGTTTTAGACTCCTGCATATTGGGATGTGCTGTGTTCTGAACACAGCACCTTACTTTCACTGGCTCTTCTGACCTTTCATTTATGAATGGAAAATTTTCTCTGTAGGATACTGGCTGGTGATACAGGGAATTTGCTGTCTCAAAATCTTTCTTGAATACAGGCATACTTTGGAGATACTGTGGGTTCAGTTCTGGACCATCACAATAAAGCAAATATCTTAATAAAGTAAATCGCATGAATTTTTTGGTTTCCCAGTGCATTTAAAAGTAATGTTTACACTATATTGTAGTCTATTAAGTGTGCAATAGCATAATGTCTAAAAAACAGTGTATGTACCTTAATTAAAAAATACTTCATTGCTTAAAAAATGCTCAAACAATGACAGTAGTAACATCAAAGATCTCTGATCAGAGATCACCATAACAAATATAATAATAATAATAATGAAAAAGTGTGAAATATTGCAAAATTACCAAATTTGATACAGAGACATAAAGTGAGCAAATACTGTTGGAAAAATAGTGCCAGTAGACTTGCTCAACTCAGGGTTGCCACAGACCTTCAAATTGTAGAAATCGCAATATCTGTGAAGCTCAGTAAAACGAGGGTATACCTGTATACGCCAGTGGTTTCTAACCAGGGGTTCCTAGGTCGCTAATACCCCTTGAAGGAGTTTTGGGGGTTTATGAACTGTTTCAAGTATTTCAGAAAGCCAACTAAAAAATCATACATTTATCCTCAGGTTAACCATGACATTATTTCACTGCTTCTGATGATAAAATATCATATTCTTTATCTCATGCTAATTGGGTGCTCTTAATGGCCATCATGTTATTTTTTTAAAAAAATAAGAAAAAAATAAGAAATGTTGTTTGAGTGGGATCTTGGCGGTACAATGTTTGGAAACCCTTAGGTTTATAGTTCTGAGCAAAATCATTTTGGATATGAAGGAAATATACCTAAAAGGAAGGGAAATGATATTTATTGAGTACATACTATGTGCCAGGCATTATGCCAGGTGGTTTGTGTACATCAGTGCATCTAATTCTCATAACAACCTGCAAAGTGGGTGTTATCTCCATTTTACTTTATTTTCTTAGTTTTAGCTTGATGCTTGGTGATAATTTGCCTGTGGTTATATAACACTTTCCATTTACATTAGAAATCTTTTATAACTCTGAGCTCAGAAATGTTATTTAAGTCTGGCATTTACTGATTGCATTGTAATAAATTACTTCTGCTCCAAAGAATCCTGTCTATACAGACTCATTAAAAGCAGTGAAATTTCCCAAAGCCACCCTTATAAGGATAAAATATAAAACAAGTAAGATAAAAGAGCTACTTCTCTTTCTCACAACAAGGGAGGGGAAGGGAAAGGACCCCCTGGTTTTATGATGAATGTGTCTTTATGTATGGACTACTTCTAGTAATGACTAAGTGACCGAACAGTAACTTCTGTTGTAAACTATTTCTAGACTGCATCTAGGAAAGAAGCATGGCATAGTGGAATGATGACAGGTTTTAGAGTTAGACTTGAATCAGAAAGAGTCCTAGTTCTGCCACAAGCTAGTATACCACCCTGAGCAGATTAGCTAGCCTCTTTGAACCTCAGCTTCTTCAAAATGGAGGTAATGACACCTACATCTTAGAAATGATGGTATGATTTAAATAAAATCTTGTTTATAAAGAGCCTAATTGTCTAATCTATAGTAGAAACTTAACACATAGTGACTACTTGTAGTTATTGTTTTAAAATGTTTCTTTGTTTTTCCTCTAATATCTGAGATTATCATACCCTTTCTTTTGAAAGGATATATAAAACCCATGAGGCAGAGGCCACATCTTATCTCCCATAGTGCCTAATGTATAGTAGTCGTTAAGTTAGTGCATCCATTTACTCATTGTTCAACATATATTTACTGGGCTCATATTCCATGTGAGGTATAATGGCAATACCAAGGTTTCTGCCTAAGGACCTTACTGCCTAGTGTAATGTGATAATTATGCAAATAACTTTAATTTTAAGACAACATGTAATAAATGTTAAAAGAATGTTTTAAAGGAAGGATTCTAGGAATTCGCTTGAAGAGGAAGAGTTGATATTAGGCCCTGATGGTCAGAGAAGACATGGCAATTGAGCTAGGTCTTGAAGAATGGATAAGATTTTGTCAGGCAGCAGGGGAAAGAATAGTATTCCAGGCAGAAGAAATAGTCTGAGGAAAGGAATGAGGCAGGAAAGCACATGGCAATTCAGGAGTCTTGTTGAAGGAAAGAAGAGGGTATGGTCAGGTGCTAGAATGTAGGGCTTGAAAGATACCTTGGGGTCAGATTGTGAACAACTTTGAATAGCAGTCAAAGAATATGAATGATTTTTAAAGCCTTTGAGTGGGAGAGACTCCTGAGCAGATTATTCTCCTGTTAGGCTCAGTATCTTCATGCTACACAGCTACACAGAGTTTGTCAACTACCTTTCATTTTTCATCAAAACCTAGCTGTCTTATATTTCATTACCTCAGGCCCCAAAGTATTAACAAGGTCATCTAATAAGTGAATCTGCAAATGGAAAGGGGTTAAATGCAGTGTCCAGTTAGGTTTAGCCGGCATAGTATAGTCTTAAGAAAGAGCATTTATGTTTCGCCACACTGTAATTATCCATTTATATATCTCTTTCCACTGGTAGGCTATCTACCATGTCCTATCATTTTAATGTATTTACTCATATCATTGTACTAGCACTGGTGCTTGCCACTTACTAAACTTAAAAAAAAAAAAAGAAAGATTAATCCAACTATGTGTGCTGGATGGATTAGAGGCAGGGAGACCAGTAAATGAATTATTACTGTTTAGGTGAAATGTAATGAAGCCTAAACTAGCATGATGGAAATAAGGACAGAAAGGGAGACAGGTGGTGAGTGACACATTTGTTGAATTGGGCGTTAGGTGGGTGGTATGATTCGGCTTATAGTATGTTTGAATCTGCAGTGTATTGGAATTCATTATAATGAGGGTTTGATTAAGCTGCAACTCATAGTCACTTGAAACTCAGTTCTACAAATAAGGACATCCGAAAACAATAGAGTTTTCGTGACTGTTCAAGTTATGTCCCCAAGATCCTGCCTTGGTGGGGTTTTCTGTTTGTTTGTTTGTTTAATTTTATTTTATTGTGGTGAGAACATTTAACATGAGATCTACCCTCTTAAGAAATATTTAAGTGTATAATAGTATTGTTGACTATACATACAATGTTGTACATTAGATCTCCAGAACTCACTCATCTTCCTTAACTAAAACTTTATGCCTGTTGTTAAGTAACTCACTCACATTTACTTCTCCACTCTCCTCGCCTTGGTTTTTGTTATTCAAGCTTCACCCTTTGAACTGACCCTCTCGCATGACCCATACCAGACAGTAGACCTCCTATCATTTGACTAAGATTCTTCTAGGGCAAAAGCTAGGGATTTGAACAGACATTTTCAGAACTTAAACCATATGCTTTTCTGGTCTGTCCCAACTGGGAAGCCACTAGTCACATAGGCTATTTAAATGTAAAGTAATTAAAAGTAAATAAAATTTGGGGGCTTCCCTGGTGGCGCAGTGGTTAAGAATCCGCCTGCCAATGACAATGACAGTGGCAGACAAAATAAATAACTTTATTTTTTAAAAAAAGTAAATAAAATTTGGTATCCAATTCCTCAATCACTAACCACATTTGAAGTGCTCATTAGCCATAGACATAAACTCAGACATAAATAGTCAGCAGTACAGACATAAATTTATAGAACTGTCCATCTTCGCATTCTTTTGGACAACGGTATGCTAGATGGTGTGCTCTCTGCTCAGATATAGAGAAGAACATGACATAGACTTTACTATTCAAGTCCTGGTTGTGGTACAGAGGGTGAGGCAAAATGTAAACAAATCAGTAAAATAAAGTGAGTATTTAACTCTGCTTGTGGTAGAGTTTATAGAAGATACGATATTTGAGCTGAACTTTAAAGAATGAATGGGACAGAATATGGAGTATCTTTACCCTCTCTGTTTTTTCTCTTGAGCCCACATATCCCATGAAACTGTTGGCTGAAATTTGTGAAGTGAGTAGCTCTGTTTTGCTTTGATATTGTTATCCTGCATTTCTCTGGGTAATGTGGCTCTTTTGGTAGAATATTTCTGTTTTTGCTGGACTCTACAGAGACCTGGTTGGAAAATCTTAGGTGAAGTCAGAGGTCAAAGTTAAAGATGTTCAGGTAAAGAAAAATATTTTGGATGAAGAACAAAGAAATTTCAACAAGCTTTTTTTTTTAATTTTTAAAAATATATTTAATTAATTTATTTATTTTTGGCTGTGTTGGGTCTTCGTTGCTGCGCATGGGCTTTCTCTAGTTGCAGCGAGCGGGGGCTACTCTTCGTTGCGGTGCGCGGGCTTCTCATTGTCATGGCTTCTCTTGTTGCGGAGCACGGGCTCTAGGCATGCGGGCTTCAGTAGTCGTGGCTCACGGGCTCTAGAGCACAGGCTCAATAGTTGTGGCGCTCGGGCTTAGCTGCTCTGCGGCATGTGGGATCTTCCCAGACCAGGGATCGAACCCATGTCCCCGGCATTGGCAGGGAGATTCTTAACCACTGCACCACCAGGGAAGCCCCAACAAGCATTTATTGATGCTGTTGCTTGCCAAGCCTTGGGCTGAGGTGCCAGGGAAACAAACACAAGTAAGATATTTTTTAAACAGGCCCACGATCTAGAGAAGAAACAACTCTGTGGTGTGATATGTGCTAGGATTGACATGTGTATAGGATACAGTTAGAGTTTGAAAGAAAGAATGATCAGGAGTGATACACTTCAATTAAACATTTTCTAAGAGTACTTTTTGCAGGTACTGTGTGTTATAGTAAAGATAAGAAATAAGAGCTATGACAACTAGGGTACTTTGGCTCTTCTTGTAGGAGTGTAATTGGTAAACACACTGTCTGGCAGTGTCTACTAAGGCAGATGCCCTACAACCCAGTAGTTCCCCTCCTACGTGGAACTAGGCATTTCCCAAAAGAATGCATATACATATATATGTTCACCAAAAGACGTGTGCTAGAAAGTTCACAGAAGCACTTTCATAATGGAAATTACTCAAGTACCCATCAACAACAAAATACTTTGCAGCAATGAGAATAGTTGATCCACAACTACACCCAACAGTTGGTTGGATCTCACAAAGTAGCGAAAGGAGCCAGACACAGAAGGGCCCATTCTCTGATTCTGTTGATATAATTTACAAAAATAGGTAAAACTAATCTGTGCTGTTAGAAACTAGAGTAGTAGCTACCCTTGGGGGAAGCACCGTGACTAGAGGGGCTTCGGAGGTGCTGGTGATATTCTGCATCTTTATCTGAATATTTCAAATTGTAAAAATCAGTGAAGCTGTATACTTGTGAACACTTTTCTGTATGTATTTTATACTTTGGTCAAATGTTTAGAATTTTTAAAAAGTGTCATGCGAATGTGAACAGAGATTAATTCTGGCTGAGGGGCTCAGGGAAGATAACTGGTTAGAAGGAGGTGCAGTAACTGAGCTGAGCCTTGAAATGTTTGGGTGTAGTTAGGTGGTGAAGTGGGAGTAAAGAGGGGAAGCAGAGCATTTCAGAAAGAGGGAGCTGCCTGAGCAGAAACAATGAACCATCTGGGGAAGGTAAAATAGTCTGGTTTGCCTTGAGCATATTGTACAAGATGAGGCTGGGAAAGTAAGTTAGAGACAGACTGTGAAAGGCCTGGAATACCAAGGAGCTTGGACTTGATTTTCTAAGAAGTTTTTGAAGGTCTTTTAAACCCAGGAGTGACCTTGTAAGGATTGCAGGGCACTTAGCAAGGTGAGTAATTATATATTCATCCCCTGTGCATCAGTGAGATGGAATCTAGTCTCATTCATAATTATTAATTCAGAGCCTTGTCCTGAATGAAAAAAATTGTCATTTCATGTCATTTCTTTCATTGCCTGTTTCCTTATGCCCAGTGCTTTTCCTTTCTCCCTTCTACCTGACAGAACAAAACAAAAAAACAACATGGAGTATTAACTTGTAGTATCTCTGGCCATCTCTTAAAAGGGCCAACAGTCAGTATCATTTCATTACAGGCAAGAAGAGAGGCGGAGGCGGTCCTTCCAGGATTACACTGGGCAGAAGATCACCCTCGAGGCTGTCCTGAACACTACCTGCAAGAAGTGTGGCTGTAAAGGTAAGGCGAAGTCTCTATCATTTTAGTTTTTCTCTCTTGTGGATGGACCCTTTATGGGATGCGGGAGGCCCCCTGGTGTGGGTTAGCTCACTGTGGTTTTTAGCCAAATGCTGGCCTCACCTGCTCATCTGCTGTTCCTACTAGACTCACATCAGAGTTCATGGCTTGTTGCTTTTTCTGTTTCCTTTTCTGAATGCTGGCCCTGCCAGATACTACACCACCACCACTACTCCCCTCTCTCTACGGGTGATGCCCTGCCTGGGCAAGGTCCCCATGTACTATGCCAGGAGGGGTAAGAGTGTTGGATTATGATTAACACTCTAAATTTTTATCTCGAAGGATGATTATTGTTCTGCTGCAAAAATTAAGTGACTTGGAAATATATTCCTCTAAGGATCCAAGTCAAGCTCTTTCTTGCTTATTACCTTTATCTCTATAACTTCAGAGTTCTGAATACAGTATCTTTTTAGTAATAAAGAATACAGGCTAGTCACTTCCTTTTAGCTTTGTTTCTTCAAGTTTCCTCCAGTCCTACTCAAATATTAAAGAGCTCTTTCAGCCTGACTTCCCTTGTTGGAGCTATAATGAGAGGTATTGCCAGCTTCTCGTTTTCAGAGTGACCTCAATTTGTCACCCCTTCTCCCTAGCCTTTCACCTACCCAGCTCTCTTGATTTTTCTACAATGAGTGGTAGCAGATTTGTGCCCTGGTTGAGGTCGTGGGGTTTAAGCCCCAATTTATCATTAATGTAGAGGGAGGAAGGGAAAAATAAAATAGAAAGAATACTTCCTCATGAGTATTGTGGGACCATTTCCAGCATAGATATTTGGAAAACTCTATGCTGTATTCTCCTTCCAGGCACCATCCCGCTTCTGGACTCCGAGTTGCAAAGTAGTTTACACATAGCTTTTTGATGACTTCATCAAATTCTTTATGCCCCTGAGAGAGGGTCTACAAAGAGCTCTACAAAGACAAAACCAGCTGTGTAGCATCTGTTAAAGGGCCGCTTAATAGCAGTGTAGGCTCAGGGAGGGTGGGGTTCTCTTACCTTCAACTTGTGTCCGCCAGGTGTTACATGAGGCAGAGAAGAATAATGAGAGATGGAATTTGGCCCAGGCAGGCCAAAGGTGGTTGGTTTTGATGCAGCAGAAAGAGCACAGGGCAGGGAGGTATGAGACCTGGGGTAAGTTTTAGCTCTGCTGCTGTCTGTGTGACCTTGAGGTACTTCTCTACTCTGGGCCTTCATGTCCTCTGCAAATGCAGTGTTGGATTTGATGATCTCTCAGGCCCTTGCCAGACCTGACAGTCTGTGAATGTTGAGTGCCCCTAGGTGACTGCTGTCTTTCTGTGTGTTAGCTTGAATCTGAGTGCTGCCTTCCTGCTTGCTGCCTAAGAGCTGTCTTCCTTTGGGGCTTGGCCTGCCACTCGGCTCCCTCTGCTAAGTATTCCGCTCTCTGGAGCAGCCTTTCATTGTCAGGAATAAGTTCCAAATAGACCTTTAAAAATTCCTGAGCCCAGTTGCTAATGGAGGGCAGCACAAGCCTGTGTCCTCACGTCCTTTGCCATTTCCAAAGCGGTGCCAGGGTTTCCCACAGCTCTAGGACCAGATGCTTGTCTGGCTCTGGTTAAGTGAGCAATGCCATCTTGAGGTGACAGAAAATCCGCTCTGAAGGCAACAGCTGCTCTGAATGAACTCATTAGTACCTCCTGAACGAGCCAACCCTTCAGGAACTTCTAGGGAAGATCCACCTGCTAAGGTAAGAGACTGCCTCTTCCCTCCCTACCTTTTCTACTTCTCTTCTGCAGGCCACTTTGCAAAGGATTGTTTCATGCAGCCAGGTGGGACCAAGTACTCTCTGATACCTGATGAGGAAGAGGAGAAGGAAGAGGCAAAGGCAGCAGAGTTTGAAAAGGCTGACCCCACGAGAAATTCTTCTAGAAAAAGAAAGAAGGTGAGTGCTGTCTTTATTTTATTTATCATATTGAGTTTTAAAATAAAAATATACTTTCTGCAGAAATTTTAGAAATACTGAAAAACATAAAGAACATTAGGATCTCTTGTAATCTTTCCACCCAGTGAGACTCTTATAGTAGTTTTGGTATATTCTAATATTTTTTCTAGGTAAATATATACATACATATAATATAAACATATATATAATTTTCTAGGGAAGTGTATATATAATTTTCGTATATGTATGTGTTTACATATAAACACACAAGCATGGTCATACTAGGTATAGTTTATATCCTACTTTTTTCATTATATTTATCAAAAGCAGGGCTTCCCTGGTAGTGCAGTGGTTAAGAATCCACCTGCCAATGCAGGGGACACGGGTTCGAGCCCTGGCCTGGGAAGATCCCACATGCCGCGGAGCAACTAAGCCCGTGCGCCACAACTACTGAGCCCGCGTGCTGCAACTACTGAAGCCTGTGCACCTAGAGCCTGTGCTCCGCAACAAGAGAAGCCACTGCAATGAGAAGCCCGCGCACCACAATGAAGAGTAGCCCCCACTCGCCGTAACTGGAGAAAACCTGCGTGCAGCAACGAAGACCCAACGCAGCCAAAAGAATAAAATAAATAAAATATATAAATTTATATTTATCAAAAGCATTTTCTAGTATCCTTAAGTGTTCTTCAAAAACTTGATATAAAAGCACCATATGATATTCTAATCTATGGCTATATGATGGTTTATTTAATAATTTTTCTATTGTGGGATATTTTTGATTACTTCCAACCTAAATCTTTGGCCATATCTCTTATTGCTTTCTTCGGATAAATTCCTAAGTAAGATTACTGAGTTAGGGCTTTAAGACTCTTGATACATGTTATCAAATTGTCTTTCCAGAAAGTACTTATTTTACACCCAGCAGAGGATAAGAGTGCCTGTCTCACTGAGTTGTATCTTCCATCTACTACTTCTAGCAAAACAATTCATAAAGCAGACATTAGGGCTTCCCTGGTGGCGCAGTGGTTGAGAGTCCGCCTGCCGATGCAGGGGACATGGGATCGTGCCTCGGTCCGGGAAGATCCCACATGCCGCAGAGCGGCTGGGCCCGTGAGCCATGGCCGCTGAGCCTGCGCGTCCGGAGCCTGTGCTCCACAACGGGAGAGGCCACAACAGTGAGAGGCCCACGTACCACAAAAAAAAAAAACACAAAACAGACATTATTGTGGTGCAGGAAAAAAACAGTGCATTTGTAGCATACAACATAGAGAGGAAATGAAAAAAAACTATGTTATAGTTTGGTCAGAAATAGTTGTTCTCATGTAGTATAGTGTTTTTCTTTTTTTTTTTTGGCCACACACCACAGCATGTGGGACCTTAGTTCCCCGACCAGGGATTGAACCTGCGCACTCTGCATTGGAAGGCAGAGTCTTAACCACTGGACTGCTGGGGAAGTCCCTAGTGTAGTGGTTTTCTAATTGTGGCTGGTTATTAACTTTTGGGTTTTTTTTTGGTTTTGTTTTGTTTTTTCAAAGCTTTGGCAAACTTTTATTGAGTGGTCATTTTATTCCAGGCATTGCAAACCTAGGAATATAAAAACTGTGATAAGGTTCTTGCCCTCAGTGGGCATTATCTACAAATTCAGTATTATCTTCATTTTTTAGATGAGGAGGAAGGTCCATTGCACCATTATTAAGAATTGCCCCAAGTATATGGATAATAATATATCGATCTGTATATTCTTTCCCTGGGTGATCACATCCCTCCTAAGACTTCAGCTGCCCTGACCACTTTCACATCACTAAGTAATATCCCACTGGTACTTCAGACTTTGGCTTGGAGTCAATCAGACGTAGGTTTGAGGCCCTTCTGTGCTACTTACCAGCTATATAACTTTGGGCTCAAAGTAGGATCATTGTGCTCCTTGAACAACCAAAACCCTTGTTTCTACCTTGTATTACTAGTTTTAATGACAGCAGTAACCTCTCAGTCTCCCAAGAAAGAAACAATATGTAATTAATTTTCTTCTCCTTACTATCCCATGCCTAGTCAGTCACCAAGTCCTGTCCATGGTACCTTATAATATCCCAATTCTGTTCCTTCCTCCCACTCCCACTACTACTGTGCATTTCACCTGCTTCCCTCTCTCACTTATATTCAGACTATTGAATTAGCCTAGGGAGATTTTAAAACTACATATTTGCCTTCTACCTCTTGAGTACCAAGTTCACATCTGGGCATCTGATTTTTTTGAAAAAGCACCTTCTTTATCTCACTGCTCAATTCTCTTCATTAATGTTTTTTTGCCCTCTGCTTTAATTCTGAATGTGGACTGCTTGAGGCTGTGTCTGTTTTTATTATTCCCTTCTCATCTCTACCTACCTTCTCCCTAAGTGATCTCATCCTGTCCAGTGGTTTTGAATACCATTTATATGCTAATAATCCCCCAATTAAGTATATGTATCGTTTTTTAAATCCAAGTCTGTAATTCTCCAAGTCTGTAATTCTATCTCTAACTTTTTCTCTGGAACTTCAAATTTAGATATTCAACTGCCTATTTGACATCTCCATCTGATTGTCGAGTTGACATCAAGCTTAGCACACTCCAAAACTCTTCAGTGTTCCTCCTACCCAAGGCTGCTCCCTTCATATTCCTCCCTATCTCAATGAATGGGTCACCCGTTGCTGAAACCAAAATCCGCAGCCTTTGGGTATAGTGTTGTTATTGTTCTAATTGTAGTAAAAGATATGTAACATAAATTTTACTGTCTTAATCTTTTTTTTTTTTTTTTTTTTTTTGGCGGGAGGCTGTGCTGCACAGCTTGTGGATTTTAGTTCACCAACCAGGGATTGAACTCGCCCCCTCGGCAGTGAGAGTGTGGAGTCCTAACCACTGGACCACCAGGGAATTACCCCATCTTAACCATTTTTAAGTGTACAGTTCTTTGGCATTAAGTAAATTCATATTATTGTGCAATCATCACCACCATCCATCTCTAATACTCTTTTTTTTTTTGGCTGCGTTGTGTCTTCGTTGTGGTGTGCGGGCTTCTCATTGCGGTGGCTTCTCTTGTTGGGGAGCACAAGCTCTAGGCACGTGGGCTTCAGTAGTTGTGGCTCACGGGCTTAGTTGCTCCGCAGCATGTGGGATCTTCCCAGACCAGGGATCGAACCCGTGTCTCCTGCATTGGCAGGCGGATTCTTAACTACTGTGTCACCAGGGAAGTCCCTCTAGTACCCTTTTCATTTTGTAAAACTGAAACTCTATACCCATTAAACAATAACTCCTCATTCTCCTTTTCTCCCAGCACCTGATAACCACCATTCTACTTTCTGTATGATTTAGACTACTCTAAGTATCTTATAAAGTGGAATTATATAGTATTTGTTTTTTTGTGACTGGCTTACTTGAGTTAGCATAATGTCCTCAAGGTTCATCCATGTTATAGCATGTATCAGAATTTCCTTCCTTTTTAAGACTGAAAATATTCCATTGTATGCATATTCCATATTTTGCTTATTCATTCATTCGTTGTTGTTGCTAGGATTGTTTACACCTTTTGGCTTTTGTGAATAATGCTGCTGTGAACGTAGTTGTACAAATATTTCTTTGAGATCTTGCTTTCAATTTTGGGGGGTATATACCCAGAAGTGGAGTTGCTGGATCATATGGTAATTTTTTTTTAATTTATTCATTTATTTTATTTATTTTTTGGGTGTGTTGGGTCTTCATTGCTGTGCACGGGCCTTCTCTAGTTGCGGCAAGTGGGGGCTACTCTTCGTTGTAGTGTGCGGGCTTCTCATGGCAATGGCTTCTCTTGTTGCAGAGCACGGGCTCTAGGTGTGTGGGCTCAGTAGTTGTGGCACACGGGCTTAGTTGCTCCGTGGCATGTGGGATCTTCCCAGACCAGGGCTCAAACCCGTGTCCCCTGCATTGGCAGGCAGATTCTTTAACCACTGAGCCACAGGGAAGTCCCATATGGTAATTCCGTTTTAATTTTTTTTGTGGAACCACCATACTGTTTTTCACAGCAGGTGCACCATTTCACATTCCTACCAACAGTGCCCAAGGGTTCCAATACAGCATAGTGTTTTATTACTGTCAATTAGGTAAAGGTGGATGATGTTGTTGTTCAGTTGTTCAATTCTTCTGTCTCTTCTCATTTTTTCTTTTTTTTTTAATTTATTTTTAATTCCCAGGAAAGGGTTGTTAACGTATCCAATCAGAACATGTCTCTTCCTGTTTAAGATCCTTCAGTGATTTCCCATTGTACTTTAAAAAAAATCCAGACTGCCTCCTGTGAAAACAAACTGTCAAACCCTAGTCTTTTTCAAGTACTGCCTTTAGCAGGCAGTAAATTATATCTAGCTAAAACATTGTTGTGTCTTTTTTTTTTTAATTTATTTATTTGGTTGCACCGGGTCTTAGTTGCGGCAGGTGGGCTCCTTAGTTGTGGCATGTGAACTCTTAGTTGCGGCATGCATGTGGGATCTAGTTCCCCGACCAGGGATCAAACCTGGGCCCCCTGCATTGGGAGCGTGGAGTGTTAACTGCTGCACCACCAGGGAAGTCCCTGTTGTGTCTTTTTTATGTATCTATTTTTATAGCTATCTTCTGCTTAAGACAGGGGCTGCAAGTTTTCTATTTACAGTGCTGTTATAAAGTTTCCCTTTTAAGTAGGACTTTTTAAAGCAAAAATTCAGATATTAAGAAAAAATTTAAGTAAAAAAATAGCAGTTTATAAACACACGGAATAAAAATTGTGGTACTATTATATGAATGAATGGCACTTGGAAGACACTGATTTAGAGCAGTGGGGATATTATTTTAATTTGGTACTGTTCTCTTGTGAACCAAAGAAATAGAAATTAACAAAGGCCCCTACTTCAAGTGCTGCCCTCCAGAAGCCTTCTGCAAACCTTCAACATTGCCATGTTTAGCCTAACTCCCTCACAGAGGCAACTGTCCCCAACCCTGCAAGCAGTATTGCTTTCTTTTTTTTTATTTTTTATTTTTTTGCGGTACGGGGGCCTCTCACTGTTGTGGCCTCTCCCGTTGCGGAGCACAGGCTCTGGACGCGCAGGCTCAGCGGCCATGGCTCATGGGCCCAGCCGCTCCGCGGCATGTGGGATCTTCCCAGACCGGGGCACGAACCCGTGTCCCCTGTATCGGCAGGCGGACTCTCAACCACTGTGCCACCAGGGAAGCCCTAGTATTGCTTTTTAAAAAAAATTTTTTTTAATTGAAGAATTGTTGATATACAATATTATATACATTAAAGGTGTGCAGTATAGTAATTTACAGTTTTTAAGGTTGTATTCCATTTATAGTTATTATAAAATATTCGTTCTCTTCCTCGTGTTGTACAGCAGGGGTCCCCAACCGTCCTCCCTACCTGCCCCTCGGGGCCACACAGCAGGAAGTGAGGGAGGGAAGCTTCATCTGCCGCTCCCCATCACTCGCATTACCAACTGAACCATCCCCCCCCCCCATGGAAAAATTGTCTTCCACAAAACCGGTCACTGGTGCCAAAAAGGTTGGGGGACCACTGTGGTACAGTGTATCATTGTAGCTTATTTTATGCATAATAGTTTGAGTATTGCTTATTTTTGAACACAGGGTTTGGCTTTACATATCTTTATTCTTGATGCTAGCCTTCTTCATAGAGGTCTGAGGACTTGATTTAAAGAGGGAAATGGGAAGCTTCCACCATATTACCTCATTATTTAAATATAAAACAAAAGAAGGGCAACCCATAATCTTACTACTTTACCAGAATCTATATTATTGTGGCACATATTTTCTTCTAGCTGTTTTCAAATGCATGTTTTACCTAGATGTAATTAAAATGTATGTATAATTTTGTTTCCTGTTTTTTACTTTGTCATGTCATCTTTCCATTTTTGCCACATAGTCTTTTTTTTAAAATAAATTTATTTATTATTTTTGGCTGTGTTGGGTCTTCATTGCTGCACACAGGCTTTCTCTAGTTGCGGCAAGCGGGGGCTACTCTTCGTTGTGGTGCGCAGGCTTCTCATTGTGGTGGCTTCTCTTGTGGTGGAGCACGAGCTCTAGGCGTGCGGGCTTCAGTAGTTGTGGCGCAGGCTCTAGAGTGCAGGCTCGGTAGTTGTGGCGTACGGGCTTAGTTGCTCTACGGCATATGGGATCTTCCTGGACCAGGGCTTGAACCCATGTCCCCTGCATTGGCAGGAGGATTCTCGACCACTGTGCCACCAGGGAAGCCCACCACATAGTCTTAAAATGTTCATTTGCAGTGGCTATGCAATATTACATTAGGCGGATGCTGAGGAATTGCTTTTCTGAGGGCAGTGGAGGATGTACTTAAGAACCTGGGCTGTGGAGACAGACTGCCCGGCTTCTAATCTCAGTTGGGTCACCTCCTCACTGTGGAACTTAGGCTAATTACTAAACTTCTCTGAATCTGTTTCCTTTATAAAATGGGAACAATAAGCATCTACTTCATAAGGTTGTTAGGATGCGGAGATGCACATAAAACTCTGAGCACAGTGCCTGCATACAGCAAAGCCCAGTGCGTGTCAGCTACTGGTAGCTGTTGCTTAAAAACAGAGGCTTTACATCACTGTGCAAGAGGTGCACAGTGCACCTCTTGCACTGTTGATGGGAATGTAAATTGATACAGTCACTATGGAGAACAGTATGGAGGTTCCTTAAAAAACTAAAAATAGAACTACCATATGACCCAGCAATCCCACTGCTGGGCATATACCCTGAGAAAACCATAAGTCATAAAGAGTCATGTACCACAATGTTCATTGCAGCTCTATTTACAATAGCCAGGACATGGAAGCAACTAAGTGTCCATCGACAGATTAATGGATAAAGAAGATGTGGCACGTATATACAATGGAATATTACTCAGCCATAAAAAGAAGCAAAATTGAGTTATTTGTAGTGAGGTAGATGGACCAAGAGACTGTCATACAGAGTGAAGTAAGTCAGAAAGAGAAAAGCAAATACCATATGCTAATACATATATATGGAATCTAAAAAAAAAAAAAAGCTTCTGAAGAACCTAGGGGCAGGACAGGAATAAAGACACAGACATAGAAAATGGACTTGAGGACACGGGGAGGGGGAAGGGTAAACTGGGAT
Source organism: Aethalodelphis obliquidens (assembly GCF_003676395.1). NCBI lineage: Eukaryota > Metazoa > Chordata > Mammalia > Artiodactyla > Delphinidae > Aethalodelphis > Aethalodelphis obliquidens. The sequence continues at coordinate 28,180,917 of NW_020837953.1, read as the reverse complement.
GAAGTGAGAGAGTGGCATGGACATATATACACTATGAAATATAAAATAGATAGCTAGTGGGAAGCAGCCGCATAGCACAGGGAGATCAGCTCAGTGCTTTGTGCCCATCTAGAGGGGTGGGATCGGGAAGATGGGAGGGAGATGCAAGAGGGAGGAGATATGGGGATATATGTATATGTATAGCTGATTCACTTCGTTATAAAGCAGAAACGAACACACCATTGTAAAGCAATTATACTCCAATAAAGATGTTAAAAAAAAAGAAAGAGGCTTTGTGGTCAGAGATGGGTTTAAGTACAGACACTGGGTTCAAAAAGTTCTTTATATATTCTAGATATCAATCTCTTATCAAATATATGACTTGCAAATATTTTCTCCCATTCTTTGGATTGCCTTTTCACTCTGTTGGTAGTGTTCTATTTTTATTTTTCAGATTTACATTAAACAAATTGTGGTGAACAAACACATAAAACTTACCATCTTAACCATCTTTAAGTACAGTTCAGGAGTGTTAAGTATGTTCACATACTAAGTATATGATAGTGTCTTTTAATGTACAAACATTTTCCATCATGATGAAGTCCAACTTATGTATTTTTTTCTTTTGTTTCCTGTACTTTTGGTGTTGTGTTCAAGAAATCATTGGCAAATCTAACGTCATGAAGCTTTTTCCTTCTGTTTTCTTCTAAAAGTTTTATAGCTTTAACTCTTACATTTAGATCTTTGATCCATTTTTTGAGGGTTTTTTATTGTTGCTGTTTGTTTGTTTGTTTTAACATGGTGTAAAGGAAGGTTCCAACCTCATATTTTTGCATGCAGATATCCAGTATCCCCAGCACCATTTGTTGAAAAGACTGTCCTTTCTCCATTGAATGGTCTTGGCATCCTTTTCAAAAGCTATTTGACTGTACACATGAGGGTTTATTTCTGACTCTTCATTCCATTCCATTGGTCCATATGTCTGTCTTTTTGCTAGAGCCACACTGTTTTGAATGCTCTAACTTCATAGTAAGTTTTGAAATCAAGAAATGTGAGTCCTCCAACATTGTTCTTTTTCAAGGTATTTTGGCTCTTTGGGGGTCCCTTGAGATTCCATATGAATTTTAGGATGAAATTTTCTAATTTTGCAAAAAATGTCATTGGGATTTTGGAAGGGTTGCATCAAATCTGTAGATTACTTTGTGTAGTATTGACGTCTTAACCATATTAAGTCTCCCAGTCCATGAACATTGATGTTTTTCCATATATTTGTGTTGTCTTTAATTTCTTTCAGCATTGTTTTGTAGTTTTCAGTGTACAAGTATTTTTGCCTCTTTGGTTAAGTTTATTCCGAAATATTTTATTCTCTTTGATGCTATGGAATTGTTTTGATGCTATGGAATTGTTTTCTTAATTTTCTTTTCGGATTGCTGATTGTCAGTATATGGAAATACAACTGATTCTTGTGTGTTGATTTTGTATCCTGCAACTTTTCTGAATTCACTGATTAGTTCTAACAGCTTTTTTGTGGAATCTTTAAGATTTTCTACATGTAAGATCATGTTTCCAAACAGGCAATTTTACTTGTTTAGTAGAGCTAGATTTTTAACTGTGATTCTATGTGTATGTTCCAGGAGTTTTTCATTCTCTTTTAACCTTTTAGGGGTTAAATGGTATTTATCAGATTCCTGAAGTGGTTCTGTGGATATCTCACTTCTGTGGGTCTTTGGTTGTTTTTGTATTGCTTAATACACCTGGTGCAACTAGTTATTGCTTTGCTTCTAAAGCTGCTTTGAGATGTGTATTTCAGTTCGCCAAAATAATTATTAAGGATCTGCTAGGTATGAGGCGCTTTATGACCTGCTTAGTCAACCCATTATCCTACCCTCTGTTGCTCTTCACTTAGTAGAGAAATGGTCTGATGAACAATGGCAGTAATAATCATCATATCTTATTATTTTTAAAGTATCTTTATGTATATGAATTTCTAACTCATGAGTCCTCTTTGATTAAAAAGTGCTCCAGGGGGCTTCCCTGGTGGCGCAGTGGTTGAGAGTCTGCCTGCCGATGCAGGGGACACGGGTTCGTGCCCTGGTCCGGGAAGATCCCACATGCCGTGGAGCGGCTGGGCCCGTGAGCCATGGCCGCTGAGCCTGCGCGTCCGGAGCCTGTGCTCAGTAACGGGAGAGGCCACAGCAGTGAGAGGCCCACGTACCGCAAAATAGAAAAAAAAAAAAAAAAAAAATAGTGCTCCAGGGAGCTGAAACTGTAAAAACTTCCCCCTTGATGCCCATTGTTTCTACCAAGATATCATCTAGCGTCATTGTCTTTTCACCTTGTCGTTAATCGCTTTATTATCTTTTATGCCTTATATTTGTTTAGTACTTACAGTTCATAAAATATCTTCTTTTTTCTTTTTTGGCCACACTGCACAGCATGCAGGCTCTTAGTTCCCCGACCAGGGATCAAACCCATGCCCCCTGCAGTGGAAGCGTGGAGTCTTAACCACTGGACCACCAGGGAAGCCTCAAAATATCTTCATTTTTTATTTTGTTTTATCCTGACACAATCCTGTGTGGTAGCCAGAGTAGGCATTATTATCCCACCATTTTATACCTTAGGAAAATGGAGATTAAGAGAAATTGTCTCACCTGAAGTCACACAACTATAAGGGATAGTGCTGAAATAAGAACCCAGTTCTTCAGATTACTAACCCAATATTCTTTTCTATACCACACTTCTACCATTAATTCATTTAGCTCTTCAATTATTTATTTACTCAACAACTATGTATTGAGTGCCTCATACTTTTCTATTGTGCATTGTGTTAGGTGATTGACTTATCAGGTCTTATAAGATCACTTTTGGGCCAGATTTTGCTCTGTTACCCGCTACCCTTAGTAATCATCTGATGTCATCTATTGATTTTTTAAAATTTTTCAAATGTGTTTCATTTATTTGTTTTACGTGAATTTGTATTCCTTAAATGTATTTCACCGAGCTGATAAAGTGAAGTGCTGTAGGAATGTGCTCTCTATTGATCTGTTTCTGTTCATAACCGTAAATCAAGTTTCCAGGCCTCCTGTTTCTTTCCCCCATCTAAATCTTTGATTCCAACAGGAGGTTGGCTTTCCTTATCAGTAAAAACTTCTACCTGAGATGGATATTTTGGAGTGTGCGAGAGTGGCAGATTTGGACACCTGTTCCAGCACTAGTTGGCTCTGGGCCATCCAGAATTAGAACCAGAAAGTCAAAAACAGTCTACTGGGTTCTCATCTCTGCTTCTTTACGAGACTGCTTCATTGTCCCACTTCTTTCTGCAGTCTGGTAGAAGAGAATGTCTAATGTAAAGTCTCTAAGACAGGAGAAGGTGCTAGGCATGTTGGGAAATCAGGAAATGGCCAGGATAAAGAAAGGGTGTCACCTGTTTCAAATAGTGCCTGGCACATATTGGCATGCACCTTTGAATTGATAGACTCCATCATATGTGCCATGTGTAACTCCTCGGGTTCCTTCCCTCAGTGAGGCCTACCCTCAGTTTGGAGAGTAATAGGGACTGACTCCTGCTGCTGCTGGTGAGTAGGGGCAGGAGTAAGGGATCTTTCTAGCCCTGAGCCCTCCACTTCTTTTTATCAAACATACATGAATTGAATGCATGTCCTTGTCCAAAAATCTAGTACGTATTGGTTTAGTTCTATGCAATACCTATTCAGTACCATGACGGTTTTCATCCCAGTGTCTGAAAATTATAAGTCATTTTTGTTGGGCATAATTAGAACAGGAGGAAGCTTTGTGTTGCAAATGGAAATGGGCTATGAAGAGGTTGATAAAATAGGAATAAAGGTTTTTGTAGTGAAGCCCTGGATAATCTTTCATGAACCTGTGGTATGTGCTTTGCTAGCCTCTTTCACTTATCATATGCCATCATGGGTCTTTCTGAATCAGGCTATATTATGAGGAAGCATCTGCTTTGGGCATCAGGCTGCTAACTTATTATAATGAAGTTTAGCTATATTTGATCCAGAATGTAATTTTCTTCCTTTCATATGGCTACTATAATTACTCTCTGCTGTACTATATTTAGAAGAACAGAATAGGAATGTCATCCCCTTGGCTGCAGTGCTGGCTCTGTTCTGTTCTCCAGAGAACTTCTGGTGCCTATCTGAGAGAGAGGTTGCCAGTCCTGGGCCTGTTCTGCTGGAGCACAGAGAGTCGTCCAGTGTATTCTGCTCGAAAGCCTTCAGGATTCTCCTTCTTCTATGGAATAAAGTCTGAGTTCCTTTAAGACTCTTCACAATCTGTCCAACATCCCAGCATCATCTCTCACCAGTCCTTTCCCTCACACACTGTACTCCAACCTCATTCATTAAAAGAATTTCTGTTGTGTGCCAGGTTCTGTTCTAGTCGTTGCAGCAACAGTAGTGAACAAAACAGGAAAATCCCAGTCTTCATGGTACTTACTTTCTAATGGGAGTCACAGACAACGAACTAGTAAATAAATATAAAATAATACTAATATTTCAAGTACTGAAAAGTGCTATGGAGAAAAATCAATTTGGTAATGAGAGCTAGGGAGTACTAGAATAGGGGTAAAGGGATAGCTGACTTGCCATTCTAGATAGGATGGTAAGGGCAGACCTTTCTCATAAAGCATCATTAGAGTGGATCTTTGAAAGAAGTGAGAAAGCAAGCTACTCAGATAAGTGGTGAGAGAACATTTCAACAAGTACAATAGTTAGAGATTGGGAATGAGCTTGGCATGTTTAAGGAACAGTAAGGAGGCCAGTGTAGCTGGAGGAAGTGAATGAGTTAGAGGAAACCAGGGCCTTATAGGAGAATCTGAGGACTTCAGCTTTCACTTAGAGTGAGATGGATGTCATTAGGCATTTTACTAGAGGGATGACATGATCTGACTTATCTTTTAAGAGAATTATTCTGGCTACTGTATGGAAATTAGATGGTTAGAAGGCAAAAGTGGAAGTAGCAAGCTAGTTAATAGATAGTATTAGTCATCCACATGATCAAGTAAATGAGGCCTAAGAACTGACCATAAATTTGGCCATGTGGAGATCATTGGTAACTTTGACAAGAGCTGTTTCAGTAGAGTGGTGGGTTGACAACCTGGTTACAATTGTTTAGGAGGGTTGTTTTTTTTTTTCAAAATGGGAACTATTATAGCACATTTGTTTATTTTGGGGAATGAGCCATTAAAGAAGGACAGATTGATGCAGGAGAGAGGGGACAATTCCTGGACCTATGTCTTTGAGTAGGAAAGAAGGGATGGGATCCAGTACAAGGTAAGTATGCCACACAGGATCTTTCAGGCATTTGCTTCATTCTGTCTTCCATCTGGCTGGAAGGCCCTCAGTTCCCTTCTTCTGTCAGCACTACTACCACTACTCCACCTGCCAAAGCCATGTTCATCCTTCAAAAGCACAACACATTACATATCCTTCATGAGGCCATCCTCAAATTCCTCAGACATAATTGCTTTCTTTCCCTTGTGTGTCCATGGCATGTTGTTTGTACTTTTCTTACATCACTTCTGTGGACTGCCTAGTATCTTAATTAATCTTTCTCCTTGATTCGTGTATCCCTTGAAGGCTTCTGTTCCCTGATTTCTAGTGTCATTCAAGTACTATAAGAGACAAATTAGTTAATAGATATTACTGGCTCTTAGAAGGTACTCAACAAATATTTGTTGCATGAATGTACTGTATGGTTATTGGGAGTTATTCTTTCCCTTGTTTGATGAGGTTGGCTCAGGTTTGGAGGAATGGTGCCAGTCACCACTCCTGAGCTACTGAATGTGTTTACTTTGCATGCAGCTATGGCTTTGCACTAGTAGGTACTCTGTATTTGTCTGAATTCTATTAAAAATATGTTCTTATCTCCTAAGCGACACTGTATGTAACTATGGCTCTCTAAAATGCTTTATAGGTAGTAAAGTTCAGTAAATACTTGTGAGTTGATTAATAACCTTCTCCCTCTGGTCTTACCCTTTCCAAGCTATGATAAACTGGTGCTTATAAGCAAATTCTAACCAGGAATCACCCTCTATCCTACTTTATAAAAATTAACCCTAGAGAATCAGTTTGAGAATCAAATTATCTCTTGAGAATCAATCATTTCTCAAGAATAAGAGAATAAATAACCAGTGCTTTCTCGAGAATAATTCTTAAGAATAAATAAAACAGAATAAATGCTTGCTTGCTTGCTTGATTTCTGGCTAGATCAGTGCCTTTGGGCTAGAAAATGCTAACTTAGGTGCTGGCTTTAACACACAGAGCTAAAAAGAACATCTAATTTGGGGCCCAGCCTGAGTCAAATCCAGGTTCTACCATTTGGGCAAGTTACTTTATCTCAGTAAACCTCTCTGAAGTTATAATTTTCTTTCCTGAAAATATAGAGATTATTATGCCCACTTAATAGATTTGTTTTGAAGGTCATGGGGTATGACCCAGCATCTAGAAAATTAGGTACTCAATAAGTGTTAACTGCTGTTACTCCCCTTTCTCAGTTTACGCTGGGCTGCTGCTAACCTTTTTTTAGAACTATAGAGAAAGTGGATGGGCTAGCTGCTGTAGCACAGGATATGTGCTTCTCAGAGAGAGGTTTTGAGCAATGGCTTCTTTCCCCTGCCCCTCTGGCCTGTCTACCATGAGCTCCCACTTCTGGGTCATTACCCTTTACCTTATGCTCCTCTTCCCCAGAATGTAGCCAAGGGACCAGAAGCCAGCTTCACCTCTGACTTTCCAACTTCACCTCTACTCCAACTCCCAACTTTCCTCTTGAACTACAACATACGAAGTAATTTTTGTTCTCTAGCTCAAGGTTAGAGACAAAATGAAAATGATGCCACCTGCTGGAAAACTAGATTTTCTTTATTCGGGTTGCAAAAGAGCTTTTACATCAAGATTGAGGTCTAGAAAGCCATCTCCCCAAGTCCTCCTTGCTACCTAGAGTCAACGTTCTAGCTTGCCAGGGTTCTCTAGTGATTTGCTTTTCTCTTTCCTCCTTCTGAGCCTGTATCATTGAGAAAGTGGAAATAATGCCAAACTCTGAGTTAGAAAGTGTGACGTGCTTGTCTTGTCTTTGGTCACTTCTTTGAGTTGCAGTTTTCACCTCTGTAAAATAGCAATAATAATTCCTGACTTCTGACCTTACCGGATTATTATTACAAGATACGAGATGCAGAAAGTTTGATAAACTAAAGTGCTATTTGTTTGTAAGGAAGTATTATTACTTTCCTTTCTCATTTATGTATCCAGGCTGGGCCAGTCTTAGGGGAATTGGTGCCAGACTCTGCATCTGCTTGTTTACTTTCCCAGGACTCTGTCCTACCTAAGGGGCAGAGACTGGTGAGGCTGCCAAGCCCATGTAGCCTGTGATTGACTTCCATTATCTTGCAACACCATAAGCCAAACCATGGATTTGCCGACTCTCAACTTCTCCCAGCCATGGTTCCTACAGCTTGATAACTTGGGCCTGGGAAGCTTCCCCTCTCTCTACTCCACTGGAGACTCCAAGAAAGAATTTTGGTTTAATCTTCTCTTAGAACTTTGACTCATCTGCTGTAGATACTTGGCCAGATTGTCAGAACATTCTGGGAGTTCTCTGAAATAAGAGAATAATACAATACTTCTAGCTACCACTGAGTTCCTACCATGTATCAGGCACTATAGTTAGTACTTACCATGTTTAGTCCTCATAGCATCCTTTGAAGTAGGTATTTATTATTTGTAATTTACTGAAAGGAAAACTGAGGTTCAAAAAAGTAAAGTCTTGGGACTTCCCTGGTGGTCCAGCGGTTAAGACTCTGTGCTTCCAATGCAGGGGGCGCCGGTTTGATCCCTGGTTGGACAAGTAAGATCCCACATGCCACCCAGCGCGGGCCAAAAAAGAAAAAAAAAAAGTTAGGTCTTTTGTTCTAAATCACATAGTTAGTAAGTGGCAGAGTTGGAATTTGAACTTAATTCTTTTTTTTTTTTTTAATTTTTAAAATTTATTTTTGGCTGTGTTGGGTCTTTGTTGCTGTGTGTGGGCTTTCTCTAGTTGCGGCGAGCGGGGGCTACTCTTCATTGCGGTGCACGGGCTACTCACTGGGGTGGCTTCTCGTTGCAGAGCACAGGCTCTAGGTGCACGGGCTTCAGTAGTTGTGGCGCATGGGCTCAGTAGTTGTGGCTCGTGGGCTCTAGAGCACAGGCTCAATAGTTGCGGCACATGGGCTTAGCTGCTCCGCAGCATGTGGGATCTTCCTGGACCAGGGATCGAACCCATGTCCCCTGCATTGGCAGGCAGATTCTTAACCACTGTGCCACAAGGAAAGTCCCTGAACTTAAGTCTATCTTATTCCAAAACTGTTGTTCTGACCACCATATACCGTGAGGCCTCCCATCACTATACAGGAAGAGGGGCCATGTGCAATCAAGGAAAACTCAGGAGATTTCCAGTCATATGATCTACATGCAGATCCCAGCCCTGCCTGTGTGATCTGGGGCGAGTGGTTTCCAACTTCTCCAGCCACAGATACTATCTCTTCACCACCATGTGACACAGGTGCTGTTCTTATCTCTGTTTTACATTTGAGGAGACTAGGCCTCAGTGAGGTGAAATGACTTGCCCAGGGTTACAGAAGAGTAATAGTAAGTGGCAGAGCCAGAACTCATGTCTGGGTCTAACACCTGGTTCTGTGTTTTGTCCACCATTTCTCACAGCCAGCTCCCAAGACCTAGTCTATCAGGCAGACTTACAGTCTCCGGATGCTGGATGGAAGCCTAATGGGAGGAGCAGGAGCCTTGCCCTCTTCTACTCTCACTTTCGCCCCCCATAGTCTCTCCTTAGAAACCTTACCAAGGCAATATACATATTTGCAATTCAATGAAAAGGTTTATTCAGTGCTTATAAACTGCTCCAAGTACCCTACAGAAGCCTGGGAATCAGGGTCTCAGCCTTTGTGTGCGTTTGTGCTGTTAATTTGGTGGCGTAGTGTGGTGGGAAGTGTTGAGAAAGTTCTTTCTGAGCTTTTTTCTTTATCAGTATACTCTTGTAAGGTTGGTTGCGAAACTTAGAGATGGTAAATATTCAAGGGTAGCAGGTGGGGCCTTATTAATTGATGGCGGTTATTTTCCCTGGCAGCAGGGTCTAATAGAAACCAGACTGGGAGTCAGGAGTCCTGAATCCATTACTCTCATATTCTTGGGCATGTGAAGTACTGTCTCTAGTCAGACTAGGTGATCTCTAAGGACTCCTTTCAGCTTTAATATCCTGTGCTTTTTAAAAATGAAAGTAATAGGGAGTTCTCTGGTGGTCCAGTGGTTAGGACTCAACGCTTTCACTGCCACGGCCCGGGTTCAGTCCCTGGTCGGGGAACTAAGATCCCTCAATCCGCGTGGCACGGCTGAAAAAAGAGAAAGAAAGTAATAAATGCTTGTTTAAAAAAAAATGAAAAAGGACAGCAGAAGACCTCAGCTTCCCTGTATGCAGTTCATTCCTGAGGTAACACTTGTAACTGTTTGTGTCCTTTCCATTGTTTTCTGTGTATTTTAAATATATACAGGTCTGTTAAATATACATATTATATTATGATTTAATGTACTAAATATAATTTATATATGTAAATATATATAATACATATGGTATGCATGTATATGTGTGTGTGTGTGTATAAACATACACACATATATTGTTACATACCCTAGAACCTAGAATACATACTGCATTATGACTTGATCCTTTTTCGCTCATTTTGAGCACTTTTTCTTGTTAGTACTTAAAGATATAATTTGTTTTTTTAATTAATGTTTTTTTTAATTATTTATTTTTGGCTGCATTGTGTCCCCGTTGCTGCGTGCAGTCTTTCTCCAGCTGCGGCTCGTGGGCTGTAGGCACACGGGTTTCAGTAGTTGTGGCGCACAGGCTTCGTTGCTCCGCGGCATGTGGGATCTTCCCGGACCAGGGCTTGAACCCGTGTCCCCTGCATTGGCAGGCGGATTCCCAACCACTGGCGCCCCCAGGGAAGCCCTAATTAATGTTTTTTAATCTATTAAGTTATCTCCTAATGATTACAGGCCATGATTTTTTAAAGCAAATATATACATACAATGTTGAGTTTTTATTTTATTCATTTATTTTTTTTTAGGAAAAGAAGAAAAAGAAACATAGAGACAGGAAGTCATCTGACTCTGACAGCTCAGACTCTGAGAGTGATACAGGCAAGAGGGCAAGGCACACGTCAAAAGACAGCAAGGCAGCAAAGAAGAAGAAAAAGAAGAAGAAGCACAAGAAGAAGCACAAGGAGTGAGAGTGGAAAGAGTGGAGGGGGTGGTGGAGAGAAGGAACCAGGAGCCTTGTGCCTTGAAGCGCTGGCTCCTGGAAAGACTCAGTAGTGAGAATATGGCCTTCCACCCCATTGACTTCTCTCCCATGGGAGATGGCTTCCCCTCCTGCCACAGGCAGGTTTGGGAGATATCAAAAGTATCTGCCTGAATGAGTTGTTTTCTTATCACTCCAGTCCCTTTGCAAGTGACCCCTGCAGCTGACCCATTCATTCACCCAACTTCCTTCATTCAGCAGAAGGTCCTATTACCCTCTTCCAGCTGCCACTGCCAGAGCAAGAGTCCAGACTAGAGCCACAGGTACTGCTGTGGAGGTGAGTCTGGCTGTAGTTGGAGAACACAGTGATTGGCCCCACCCTGTTGGCCTTCCTTGGGCTGATTGGTGGGTGATCTCTGCTGCATCCAACACAGGGGCAGAGGGAGACTGGCAGTACTAGGGAGAACATGGTAAGAAGTGGTGCTCACTTTTTCCATTCCCCCTAACATGATTCTACTATGTTAGAATGACAGCCAGGGGTCACAGCCAGAAAACCATTGTTTGCAGTGACTGAGCTTGTGTGTGACGTTCCGCCCGATCACTGAACCAGACAGCTCAAGCCAAGATCATTGCTTTACTTTTATTTACTACAATGTGAATCAGTTGGTTCCATTTCAGGTCTCTGCTTAAATTCCTGGCCCTAAATGGAAGTGTGCTTGGTTTTAAACTTACTGAGAGTCCTTATTGGTATAATCCCTCTTCCTGTAACTTACAGACTTAAAAGTCACTGAGGCTGCGTTAGGTGACAGAAAAACATTTAACATGTTACCTTAGACCTTAGAGAGTGGCCCAGCTAAGGTACAGCGCCAGAGGCACTAGCAAGTCACAGCCTTCTTAGATCACTTATAAGCCCTCACTTCTGTAATGATCAGATGACCTCTCCCCCAGGGCTGATTAGAGAACCAGTAAGAATTTGAACCATGAGTAATGGCCTAGCACATAGGCAGATGCTCAGCAGTCATCTTCGCCAGTGGGCATTTTCTCCCACTACCACTGGCACAAGCCTGGATCCTGTGTCCTAAGCCTGTGTTCTGGAAAGAGAGAGACCACAGCATTCCACAGAGAAGAGCAACTGTCCAGACCCAAAGGCATTCAGTGCAGGATGGACCTGAGGTGACAGTTCAGAAGCCCCACCACTGAGTGATTATTCCAGGTTGGACTAGCTCATTTGGCCATAGGGAGGGGGCAGTGTAAAGGGAAGTTGTAGGTACAGCCGTTTTATTTTTTGTACGTGTAAGGTGATCAGCTATCACTGTCTCTGAGACTGTCCATTGCAGTCTCTCATCCAGTGCTTCTTCCTGAGTGGCAGTCGTTTATGCCTACTCTCTGACACACATAGAAACTGAGACTCCCAGAATCATGTCACCAAAAGCAAAAAGGCAACTGGGTGGCCTAGGTGCTGCTTTATTGACCTCAGAGCACCCTTTGGGTGCAGTTAAAAAAACAAACATACACAATGAGAACAGAACTGGATCCAGGCTGGTGCCACCTGACCCCAGGAGAATTTCCCCAATCAAGGTGGATTTATACAAAATGCCAAAGGAAAAAAATGAGTCAATCTGGTGCTGAGTCCAGGAGTAGCCAACTGGCAGAGGAGGAGTTGTTGAGGGAGTGGGCAGGTCATGCCCCTTTCTCGTAAGTGCGAGTGCTAACTGCATTGCAGTGGGTGAGTGTCTGGAAGAAAAGACAGAGTCAGGTTAGGGCAGGGGTGTAGACACAGAAGGTACTGGGAATACTCTCCACTCTGATGGGGAGAGCCCTCTACCTTCATGCTAAAAATTTTCATTTACTGCCTACCTACTATGTGCCAGGTACTTTACATGTATTTTTTCCTAATGCTTACACCAAGTCTTCTTTTTTTTTTTTTTGGCAATGTCATGTGGTTTGCGGGATCTTAGTTCCCCAACCAGGGATTGAACCCGGGCCACAGCAGTGAAAGCACCAAGTCCTAACCACTGGACCACCAGGAAGTTCCCCTAAGTCTTTAAGTTAGGCATTGTAATTCCTCTTGTAGAGATTTGGGGAAATGAGCTTTCAGGGAGGAAGTAACTTGGTCAAGATCCCAGAGTGTTTCTCTTTCCCTTGTACCACTCCTCTCCCTTCATCTTTAGTGCCTAAGATGGTGCCTGGCACATAGTAGACAAACAGGTGAATAAAAATGTCCAGAGGCTCTTGGGAAAGGACTTTACTAGGCCACCAACTCTCCATTCTTTCCCTAACTTAGGGTAGTGCCAGGGCCAGAGGCCTGAACCCCCAGCATCCTGCCTGGCATCACAGAGCCAGGCCCATGGTCTCACCATAGCTTAACTGCCCAGTGAGTATTTGGTGCTGTATATCACATTCCCACCAGAGCTAGGTAACTCATTATTAACTCTGCAGGGCCCCCTGCCCCGTGTAAGTGCAAGAATGCAGTGACCAGGTTACACTGACCCAAGAAGGTCTGCAGTGAAGATGCTGAGGCGAAAACCTGAGGCCCTACAGAATAAGGAGGCAGAGATCACGGGTGGCTGCTGTCTCCACCCCTGGGGGTGTTCAGTCAAGCTACATTCTTCAAGTGAAGTCCCCAAGTTTGTCCCTAAACAGACAGATCTGCCAGCTTGTTTGTCATTTCCAACCCAGGCCTTAGGTACTTGTAGTAGGCCAGGCATGGAAAGCTCTGAGAGGAGGTGAGCCTGGAATGAAGTAGAAATGACTGTGCTGTCAGTTGGGGCCCACCGATCACCAGCCTGTCCCTGCCCAAAGGCTTGGGAGATGGGAGCCTCTCCTATGGGCCTGGAATCAGATTTGGCCAAGCTTTCTACCTCTCCCTGGGGCAAGGCAATGCGGCAATGCAGAGAATGAAACTAAGGCCATGGAGTGCGCCCACTGTAGTGGTCCCACACCAGTGATGCTCTGTGCTCTGCATCCACTGTCTCCTTCAGACTTCCCAGCAGCCCTACAAGGTTAGTGTTACTAACACCCACTTTACAGTTGGACTTGGAGAAGGTGACTTGTCCAAAGTCATGCACCCTATAAGCTGAGATTTAAACCAAGTCCAAAGCCACTACATAGAAAATTCCTACCTAATACCACCCAGGCCTGCCTCCACCCTCCATTGTTCCAGCTTCCATTGGTCCTGCTGATGACCTTGGCTTTTCACAATAGGCTTGGCTGAAGGGGCAGTAGAAACGAATTGGGTGAGGCTCCAGAGTTATCCATCTTACCAGGATGAGTTTCCCAGCAACTACTTCCCGCACAAGTGTTGTCTCTTGTCCGTTCCACTTCTGCACGTGGACGAGTTTGCCTCCATCCAGCGTCACAATGGACTGTGGAAAGAGGGTAGAGGCCTGAGCTGAGATCTGAGCTAGGATTGAGGGGCAGGAAGGGGTCTGGTCACTGGGGCCACAAAGGACCCAGCCTCTATCCCTATTGACAATGCTAGGATCAGAGATCAGGCAGCCCACCTCCAACCTAGCCCCATAGGATGTCTAGTTCACCACTGCTGCTTGGCCGGGGGAGGGGCCTTCAGCTGTTGGGCGAGTAGGGAGAGGCAGATGGCACAGTGGAGAGGAACAGCCTGGCTCTGAGAAGCGCCACCAGCCTTCAGGATGGGCACTTATCCCGTACTCTAGGTGATGCCCACAGCCCAGTCTCACTAAGACACAGAGTAGGAGGACCAGCCCAATGCCTGTGAAAGACTGGTGAGGAGGAGTAATCCTGAGACTCTCTGGCCAAGTGGTGATCACACGTAATGTCTAAAAGACCCTTGGGGGCGGGAGGTATTGGATAATTGGACCCTGCCGTGTATTCCTACTCCTCTCGGTCCATATCAAGTGACCCCCTTCAGGTGACGAGTGGGCAGCAACTGCCAGGTCCTGGGACTGCGGGCCCTTGGAGTGTTCCACAGCCCTGGTCAAATGTCCACTTAATCTTATGGGTGCTGCCAGCCTGCATCAGCTGGCTCTCATTTGGCAACTCTCCCAGGTCTCTCTTCTCTAGAAATTTGGGGGCTCTAAGCCAGGCTAGGGTACCCTGACTGACCAGGGTTCAGTAGAAGGTCTGCAAAGGCTGTGTGTATGTGCTTTGGGGCCAGTGGGTCGGTGGGTGTGCACCCTTACCACCACCTTCCTCCTCATTCTCATTCCTCTAGCTTTTTGTCCATTCAGAGCAGGTTAGGTTTAGCCTAGGCATCCCAGAGAACTACTGTTGTGTTTAACTGGGGTTCTTGCCCTTCAAGAAGGTAGGCTAGTTCAAGGAGGCAAAGGCATGTGGTAGGGCAGGCACCTCTCTCCAAGGTAGGCTGCCATCTTTGGGTACCATCCCATCTCTGCTGCCAGCTTCCTGTATGATCCTGGGCTGGGCTCCAGCTTCCTCCACAGGGAGGAGATTAGACCCTCTCCTCTCCTTGGGAGCAGCTGTGAGGAAGAAGAAACAGCTGAGGAGCTGAATGGAAAGGTCTGGTGGAAAGGTACTGCTATAGGTACACCCTGTTGAGAGCAAAACCCCTTAGTTCTCTCTTCCATGCCTGGCTCAGTGGCTGGAAGGCCTGAGGCAAGCTGCCAAGACAGCCACCACCGGGTGACGAGTCCTAAGACTGGGGGCAGATGTACTCTCCCTCCCCAGAAGGAGAGGGGCTGAGGCTTGGTGAGAAGACACCAAAGACAATGCTCTATCCAGAATATAGTTTTTCCTGCCTGTAGGCTGGCAGCATTGGAAATGGTTTCTCAGGGTCACTGGCCAAGCCCTGGAAGTGGAGGCTGGAGAAGAGGAAGCATCTGAGTAGGTCTCAACCTCTTGTCCCCAGCTGTCTCCTTGGCTCCTGAAGGCCAGGATGACCTTTCGGTGGAGGACCTTGACTTCTGGGCATTGTTCCCTAAAGCACCCGAGGTCACAGCCATGTCCACATAAGCCCCCATCTATGGAAGGGGAAAGAAAGCCAGAGCTGTTGCATGCCATACACAAGGTCACCCAGCTGGAGCTGGCGTAGACAGTGAGGTCAGACTATCCAGGCTCTGTGCTGCCCACTCCCAGAGGCAACAGGTAGATGCTTCCCAAGATGGGAGGGAGAACAAGATAGGACTAACATGCATTTAGCACTTGGGACATCCCAGCACTGCACAGGCGTTATGGACCTCATTTGCCACTTCAATCCCCCATGATAGCCTACCCCTCAACGTGCAATAATAGGGCGCCACCGTAATCCCCTTCAGGGCCTTCCATTCCCCATGGACCCTTCCTTGACTCACCTTGACCTTCCTGTCATCTGCTGTTGTCTCATCGAACTCCACTCCCAGCTTGAAGCTGACCTCCGTGTTCTTAAAGGTGCTTTGTGTTTTTATGGTGATTGTGTCCCCGTTCACTTCGATGACTGTGGTAGGCTTGGTCACGTTGGCCACCTGCCTGGTAGCAAAACCCACACCTGAGGGCAGAGGGAAGGGTATGAATATGAGCTAGAGCGAGAGGCAGGGTACAAGGAGCTCAGTGACCAACTCTTAGGCCTGGATGTGGGGAAGGGGGAAAAGAAGGGTGAGAACTTTTAAAGACTTTGCATGGCTATTAATTCAGTCTTCCCGTTAGCTCTGGGTGGTGAAGAGACATTACTGATCCCATTAGACAGATGAGAAACTTAATGGACAGGCATGTCTCAGAGCAAGTCAGTGGCAGAGCTGAGATTAGAATAAGCTACTATTAAGTGCTTTCTGTGTGGTAAAAACTACACGTGTAATCTCATTCAGTCCTTCCAGTCTCCCCGAAGGACTGATGCTATTATCTCTATTTTACAGATGCAAAAACTGAGAATGAGTTGAAGCCCAGGGTCACAAATCTGGAATTCAAATCCAGAATGTTCAACTGCAGAGCTCACTGTACTGCTCATCTATAAAGGCTGGAGCGCAAGGCTCCCTTCCAGGGCACCTGAGCAGCTTTCAAGGCACAGGCTGAGGGAGAAAGAAGTATATGTGGACTTTGCCTTCCAGAGCCTATGGACAAGAATTTTCCACCTTTGAAAGTTTTTACCCTGAGATGCACTGGTGCTCTTGTGCCCCATGTATGGTAACAAAGACATTTTCCAAGCCTCTTAACCATGATCTAGGAGGAGGCAAAAGGGAGTGTTTGTCTCAGTGTGCAGATTTAGGAGAGGCCTAAAGTGGTGGCAGTCAGGACTCCAATCCAGGTCTCCTGGTCTAAGGCTCTGTGGGAACTCCCCTCCTGGCCCAAGCATGGCTTCCCTGAGCGCTGCAAGAGAGTGTGGAACAAAGAGCCCTGCAGGTTGTGGCTTTCCTGAGATCTGTCCTTTTGCCTCCAACCTCCCCCTCTGCTCCGAGCAGCCTCTGCTGTGCTGTCCTCCAAGGGCAGAGGCTGTGGTGAGGTGGTGGGTGGAAAGTCTCCAGATGTGCCTGGCTACATGGGTTGTTTTACTTAATGTTTATTACAGCCCTGAATGGTGGATTTTATTATCCCCAATTTACAAATAAGGCTTGGAGAGTGAAGTGACTTTTGCCCAAAGTCAAAGGGTTAAGTGGTTGACCTAGATTTGAATTTAGGCTCTAAAACTGTTCACTTTTCCTCCTGGGCCATCCTGCTTCCCGGCATGTACTTCATCTGTGGCCTATGGCCACCAAGTGTGCCTGAGACCACTGGTACTAACTAGGCTGGGCCTCTTTGTCCTCTGAGAATTCTTGGTTTAAAACAAGAGGGGCACAGGCAGCTGTGCTGCTGCTGGCCCACCCTGCCTGGCTACTGAGGGACTTGGCCTTGCCCCCTGTTATCAGAGTGAGTCAGGTCAGTCCCACGCCCCAGCACAGAGCAGGGCCTTGTCACTGCGCAAGGAGCTCTGTTTACTTAGGACCTACCCAGAGGTGTGGAGCGTTTGAGGAAGGAAGGCATTGTGGAGTGGGTGAGAGACTCAGCTAAGAGAAAGTTACAGAATTTGGAGTCTTGCGAAGAGATGGGTTCTACTTAGAAACGAAGCTGAAGCTATTTACCGAGAGCTAAGGAAGGTCTTTTCTCCCCCATGGGTATCTCATTTTTTCCGTCTAAGGAAGGTCTTTTCTCCCCCATGGGTACCTCATTTTTTCCATCTAAGGAAGGTCTTTTCTCCCCCATGGGTATCTCATTTTTTCCATCTGTACAACAGCAGGCTAGCTGGATTCTCAGCCCCCTAACCCAGGTTGGGGCAAAATAAGGGAGCAAGGGTGGTACGGATGGTATGACTCACTTCAGGGACCCAGGTCTTCAGTCCTAATGTCTGCTGGGAGACACTTGGGAGAGGAACTAGCTATGGGCATTCCACCTTCCCCAACAGCTGCCAGGGTCCCCTACTTCTCCAAGAATTACTACCTTCCTGGAATCATTGGGCATAATGCTCAGCATAGAGTAGGGGCAGTTGAGCACTTTGGCCTTAAAAGCCAACAGTTGCGGTCCTTATTTCAGGGGTCAGGAACAGGTGGGAGGTGCCTGGAGTGGACCCCCCACCCCTTCTTTGGGTTATCCAGCCCCCCTTCCCTGGAACGAAGGCATGGAACCTAGCTCAGTCATGAATAACATTCCAGTTTTCCCTATCCTAGCCTGGGGGGCCAGGATAAACTCATAGCTGGGGATTCCAGAGAAAGGATGTCAGCCTCTTGCCTAGCCCATATTAGAAGGGGAAGGGCTGAGGTCAACGCTTAGTTAAGCAGTTCTTACCACTCCCACCCCTGGGGTCCATAATGGGAACTTCTCTGGGTTGCCGATCTAGAAATTTAGGCTTTCATAACAGCTCTGCTGTGGAATTGATTTGACAAGTTTCTACTGTCTCTGGGTCTTGGCTTCTTCAACTGTTGAACCAAGGCACAGAGACCTCCAAAGTCCTCCTCTGCAAGATTCTTTGAATCTTCATTCTCCCCCATCCCAGCACCACAGCCTCCTAGACCAAAGACCCTCCCTGGCTTTACCAGGTCTTGGCTTTGCTCCAGGCCCCTTTGCTGTACCCCTCCACCAGACACCTCCCCAGTGAGCAGTTATCCTTGGGTTGCAGCTGGTGATGGGGCCTCTTGCCCTACCCTACCACTAGGCTGGTTAGTGAGAAAGAGGGCACCCTGCAGCGACAATCCTTTACCCTAACTAACCCAACGTAGAGGGTGAGGGGTTGGTTGTTGCTAACTGTGCAGGCTCCTGTCTCAGCTCCTCATATCCTGTTCAGGGCTGTTCCCCCTTCCATCTTCTTCCTCCTGGGGATACCCTACTTTAAGCCATAGGACACTTCCCATCAATCTGCCCCCTTTCACTGTTCAGGCTCCAGTTCTTAGACCACCCATGCTCCTCTTCTTTTCCTCCCTCCCCACCCGTTTTATCCGAACCCGCCCCCTACCTCCAGATCAGAAGCCTTTCTTCCCCGAAAGCGCCTCCCTGCCCCCACATCGACCGACACAGCTGCCTCCTTGAGCCTCCTTGCCTGGGAATCCCTCTTGCCAAGTTCAGAACATGAAAGCCCCCTCCCCGGAATTCCCTGGCGGTCCAGCGGTTAGGACTCTGCGCTTCCACTGAAGGCGGCAGGGGTTCCATCCCTGGTCGGGGAACCAAGATCCCGCGTGCCGCGTGCCGTGTGGCGAGCGCGGAACTGGAAGAAACCCCTCCCAACAGGCCTCGCATGCCCTAGCGCAGGCTGCCACCTTCTCCGCATCCCCGGGTTCCCCAACTTTTACCAGGAGGGATGCAGCAGGCGTGCAGGGTAGGTAGCCACAGCTGGAGCGCTGCTCCGACCCGGCACGCGGCCAGCCCATCCCCAGCCCAGCATCCCGAGCCGCCCTCACCGATTGACTTCATGTAGTCATCGAAATTCTTGCTGTCCACTAACTTCCAGGTGCCCACGAAGGCGTCCACCATGGTGAGGCTGGGCTAGGCCGAGAAAGAGACGATAGAGCACGCGTGCAAGGATTCCGCGACCTGCGGCTCCCAGCCCGCGCTGCAGCTTTAAAAGGCCCTTGCATCACGTGACGGGGCGTGGCCCACACCCCGCTCCCGAAATAGGAAGCCCCAGGCAGGCACTAGCTAGCCTGGGGCTGGCCGCCCATCCTCCAACCCGCCGGGGGCAGGGGGAAGGGGCACCCGGTGGCGCCCGGCTCGCCTACGTCAGCGCGGGTCCCGGGGGTCCGAGTCCCTGCCCCGGGCTGGTAGGACCTACTCCCTTCCCTGGCCTCAAGGCGCTCTTCAGAATCTAAAAAGAAAACAGTTCGGGGCACGGTGCCCGTGAGCTGGGGCGCACGCCAGGGACATCTTCCCTCCCCTGGTCCCTCCCCGAGTTTGAGGTCAGAACAGAGATGAGAGTCTAGAGGAGAAAGGAAACTTTTGGGCTGATGCCCACGCCGGGAAAGCTCTGGCCGACTCTTCGCGGCGCAAGCATCTCGGTCTTCATTTTACAGGTGACGTGTCCAGGGCTCAGAGGGGGAGTGACAAGGTCGCAGGAAATAAGGAGTGAGTTGGAGTCCAGATGGCGAGCCTGGTCTAGCCGGCCCCAGACCCTGCGCTCTGCCGCCACTCCCCACTGCCGGTGGAGGGGAGAGTCACCGCGGGCAGCGAGTGCCCTCCGTCTGCTCCGGGCAAAAGCGTGACCCTTCCCGTCGCGCCGCGCCGCGCCTGCTCCTCACGTGCTCGCCCCTGCCTACGGAATGTCTCCCGCGCTAGCCTTTCCCTCCTGCGGTCCAACTACCCCTCCACCGTGCCAGTGCGCCAGGCTTTTCTGACCTCTACGCACAGCTCCGAGCGTTTGCTCCGGTCGGCCGTTCCCTCCTCACCCGCCTTCAGAAATTCTGTCCTTCCAGCCAGCTCTTCAAGGCTCAAGGACAGCTCCCCGTTCTGCCTGACTGCTTCGGCCCCCACCTGCTGCCCTTCTCTGACCTCTGCACACTGGCAGGCAACCGGCACTTTCAGAGACCGGCAGTCACCTACCTTGTTTGACACTACAGTTTCCAAAGCACTTTTAATAACAATCAGATCAACCTTGTATTGCTGTTTATTGCATGCTGAGGGCTTTCAGTGCATTGTCTTATTGAACTTTTAAAACAAAGTCCCTGAAGCAGGTGTTATTATTATCCTTTTACAGATGAGCATAGTTGAAGCTTAGAGGAACCCATTCATTTCTTAATCCAGCAGTTATTAAAGCACTTACTTTGTGCCAGGCCCTGGGCTAGGCTCTGGAAAGACAGCCATGAACAAGACACACGCTCATGAAGGAAGACACAAAACATAATGGAGTGGTGCCCAGCTGAACTCGGGCCCGCAGAGGTCCTCACAGAGGGGCCCAGAAGGGGCCCGCCAGCTCTGCCACACATGTATCAATACAGAGTGGTGGGCTGCCTCCCTGTACCTCTGTTTCTCCATGTGGAAGTAGAGAACATCTGCTCCCTTCCCCTAACTTTCTGGGAAGAAGGCCAGGGAGGAAGAGCCCTTTCTCTCCCAAGGTCTTGGTTCTTTTGGACAGGTCCACTTGCCAGAAGACCAAGGGGGCTTATTTCTGCCAAAGCTGCAGGACAGGCCTCAGGGCTGGGCACAGAGCCCTAATGACCTCACTGCCGGAGCAGGTACAGGGGGAGGAGGGGGATGGGATAGTTTCTAACTCAAGGGCACAACCTTTAGACACAGGGCCTCCTCCTCTTTCAAACACTGAGTGGCTGGAGAGCCAGGGACCAGAGCTCTCTCCCTACATGGTCTTTATAAAGCAGTGCTGGAGAGCTGGGGCTGGGCTAACAGCTGCTGGCAGATAGATGTGGGTTCCAGTTCTGATTCCAGTGGGTACTAGCCGTGGCTGTGGGCAGCTCACTTAAACCACTCTGAGTCTCAGTTTCATCTCGAAAATGGAGGAAATGACAATATTTACCATATAGAGGTGTTGGGAGATCAAATGAGATAATGCATTTAAAATGCTGTACAGTGGTTAAGAATCCGCCTGCCAATGCAGGGGACACAATGTTCAAGCCCTGGTCCAGGAAGATCCCACGTGCCGCGGGGCAGCTAAGCCTGTGCGCCACAACTGCTGAGCCTGCGCTCTAGAGCCTGCAAGCCACAACTACTGAGTCCGCATGCTACAACTATTGAAGCCCCTGCACCTAGAGCCTGTGCTCCGCAACAAGAGAAGCCACCGCAATGAGAAGCCTCACACCGCGACAAAGAGAGTAGCCCCTGCTCGCCGCAACTAGAGAAAGCCCGCGCGCAGCAATGAAGACCCAATGCAGCCAAAAATAAATACAATAAATAAATTTAAAAAAATTTTTTTTAATGCTGGGCAAGGTAGATTGAATAAATATTTGCTTGCTGCTGCTGTTATTATCTCCACGGATAGTGCAGGGCTCCTAAGACCTGGTATCAGCTCTGCCCCTCACCTGCTGGGCCACCCAAGGCAGATTGCTTTGCTTCTCTAATCAGCTTTCTTATTTCTAAGACAGGATTAGAAACTGCTGTGGCTGTGAGGAAGTGGTATAGAGATCTTCAGGGCGGGCTGAGGGGGACGCTGCCAGAAAGTCCTTTGGCTTCCTCTCTTGGGCCCTGCCTAAGTTGAGCAGCATGGTGCTCTGAGGAACTCTAGACAACCCCCAGACCCACTATTCTCGCTGCCCTAACCCCATCTCCCCACCGCGCTCAGACCTGGCTCATCAAAGTTGACGCCTAGCCTCACCCTATCTCCTTTCCATGTGACTTTTATCCTTATCCCTTCTAGGTATTTGCAGCCTTTTCCTCATCCCTCTGATTACCTGCACCCTCCCTGCCCTTTTATGCTCACTACATTTGGGGAAAGAGGGGCAAGAGGAAGGAATGTGAGCCCTGTCCCTTTTCCTGCCCCCCTTTCTTGCCCTTGGTAGATCCAGATGTGGATTTAACATCTAGCAAGCAGCAAGACCAGTCCCTGCCAAGAGCAGTATCGCCCCAGCCCTCACCCTATAGTGATGTCACTGTACTATGTTTCCACGGCAACCACAGGCTGGAAAGATAGAGGAGAGACGAGTAACCAGGAGAGAGCCAATGAGATGGGCTGGCAGCACCGGATGATCCGTGGGGCCATGGGGAGGCAGGGAGAGGGAGGCCTACTCAGCATCTTCAGCTGTTCCCTGGACCTCCCTGCCATCTGGACGCCTCCACTAGGGATGTGCTGCTGGAGCAGGGGAGGTATGAGAGATAGAGGCCAAAGAAACTGAGCTTGGAGGTCCACTGACCCAGGGACTTGGAAACCTCCCTTTACCCCTTCAGGGGCTAAGTCTCTGGATGCTGACCCCCCTCACCCCACTCCCAATACCTGCAACTGGGAGTTTTTCTCTTTGGTTAGTTATGGGGGTGGGGCTCTCTGTCTCTGCCTGCCCGGGAATCAAGTCTTAGACAGCCCTTCTCGCCACACCCTCCCCCCTCCGTTGGTGCATGTTCTATTCAGAAGCAGTATCTTTGGAAAGAGGCCTGGTTCTAAATCCCAAGCCGGACTTCCCTGGTGGCCAGTGGTTAAGAATCCACCTTCCAATGCAGGGGACGCAGGTTCCATCCCTGGTTGGGGAACTAGGATCCCACATGCAGTGGGGCAACTAAGCCCATGCCCAGCAACTAGAGAGCCCGCACGCTCTGGAGCTCATGCGCCACAACTAGAGAGAAGCCCGCGTGCCATGGTGAAGAGCCCGCGTGCCTCAACGAAGATCCCGTGTGCCGCAACTGAGACACAGGGGCAGGCAAAAATCAATCAGGCAAAATCAATCAATCAATCAATCAATCAATCCCAAGCCTGCCGCTTACTAGCTAGAGACCCAGAGCAAGTGCCTTCCCCCTTCTGAGCCTCCTTTCCTCCTAAATGGAGGTAGGCCATCTACTTCTCTGAGTTGTCATGAGGATTGAAAGAGATAACATATGGAAAGCCTAACACACACTAACACTCAATGAATGGTGACTCCCTTCTCCCTTCTGGGTCCCCTCCCCAGGGCAGTTGACCCAGCAGTGCCCAAGAATGAGCCAAGGCCCTTTGAGACCCTGAACCAGTAGAAGAGGATCCAAATATATCTCCTCCTCACTGACGTCACTGAGTGCCTTCAGATGCTGCAGAGAAGTTTCCTCATCTCTCCCTTTCTCTTCAAATAAATTGAGCATTCCTATGCCCAGCACTGTGCTGGGCTCAGTGGGGACCCACTGAGAGAACAGGAGAGACCCAGCCCTGCACCCCTGAGCTCACAGTGTGCGGGGATTGCAGCCACAGTGGGTGGAAAGCCACAGTTCTTACTGTCACTAGGAAATCGCTTCCTCGTTCCCCCAGAGTTCTAGATATTGTGGGTCTGAGAGAACAAATGATGGCAAAAGATAGAGGCTTACTCAACACCGGTTTGCTTCTGCGAAACGGCTGCCTGTGGCAGAATGCTCCCTGGAAGGAGAACAGTGGCTCTTCTTACAGGGAGGCGTGTGGGGTGGGGTGGGTGAGGGCAGTTCCTAGTGAAGGGCAGTCACCCCTCCTTCCCAGAAACCGGCTGTGTGCCCTGTTGCTGACGGAATCAAGCCCAAACTCTTTAGCCTTGTCTCATCTGTTTCGTTAGACCAATTTATTACTGAAATCCTGCTCCAGGAAGAGTGCCTGGCAGACAGTAGGCATGAATGAATGACTACTGAATATTGAAGGAGTGAATGAGCATATTGAATGTGCAAATGAATGAGTGAGTGAGTGAGTGAATCTATCTATACCTCCGCAGCTTTAGGGGCTCTGGAGTGAGACTCAGTTGCGTTGCAGTCCTGCCCCCGTTACTTACCTCCTAGCTGTGTGACCTCAGGCAAATCATGATCTCTCTGGGTCTCCATTTCTCCATCTGAGAAAAACACAACACAGTCCCCACCCAGCCGACCTCCCAAGGACTGTGGGAAGATAAAGAAGCAGGGTGAGTTTGGGAATGCAACACAAAGGTTAATTGTCTCTCTTCTCAGCCTACTTCCCTGGCTGCCCCCGACCCTCAGTGCAAGACCCACACCCCTTTCGCCACAGCCTCACGGCCCCCGTGCTCTGGCCCCCACCTGCCTCTCCAAGCTCTCTACGCTGCAGCCACTCTGCCCTTTTTGTGCCTTGAAGGGGTGCCGTGTTTCTCGCTTGCTGTCTGCCTAGAATATTCTTCCTTCCCCGGCCCTACTCTTTTAATTAACTCCTGTTCACTTTTCAGCTTTCAAGCTTAGCTCTCCCTTCCAACAGGAAGCCCTGAATCTCCCTGTCATAACACTTGTCCTGTTTTCATGGGGTCCATTAGTTTCAGAGTCTGTCTTCCTATTACACAAGAAACCCTGTGAGGGCTCCCCGCTGTGCCCACGGGGCCTGGTGCAGGGCTGGGCATGGATTTGTAGAGGCGACAAATAGTCTCTCTCAGCAAAGAAAGCCACTTGTCCTCATCAGTGTTCTCTCTGTTTGAAAAGTACCCTCCCCCGCCCCTGCCCTTGTCTACTGCTCTCAACTTTCTTCCTGCCAAAGTATCCCATCTCCTGTCCTCTTTCTCATTCCATCCCTGAGGGCCGTTTTCCGGTGTAGAGTGGGGACCCAAGTACTCTCAGGGGAGAATCGCCCTCTGGGCACGTAGGTGCAGCCTGAGTCTCTTTGGGGACAGGGCGGTTCCCAGGAAATAATCAGACCAGATCCCAGACTTGGGGCTGCCCCTGGCTCCTTCCCCAAACTACTCCTCTATCAAATGAAAAATTTGCCTCTGAAAAATTACAGATGATATTGGAATTAAGTAAGGTATAATTAGAAAGGTAAACCTGTGCTTACAAAACAGCACCTCATACCACCCTGAGTTCTGGGTCACGTTCATGTGCCTTGTGATCTGGCACCAGATGGTTCAATGATCACTCCCTCGAGTACACTTCATTCAGGACTAGCTTGCCTAAGATTCTGGAAAGTTTCAGGTAGCTCGGAGGCTCAATGAACCTTGTTGGTGTGGACACGTGACCGCTTGTGTATCCTTAGGTGAGGAGAGCTGGCAAACCATGGCAGGGGGCCTGGCAGGGAGCTGGTGTTGGTCTGAAGCGTCTGGGGCCAGGCGTGTTCCAGGAAGCAGACACAGAGCCAAGGCTGTCAGCCTGGCTTGGGCTCTTTTAGGGGCCTGGGATCTTGGTGTTGGCGGGTGTCAGTGGGGGGTAGCATCCCCAGGCTCTGTAGTAAACAGAGACACTAGATAGGAAAAGGAGAGAGTCATTTGCAGGAAGGATTGGGTTGGCTGGGGGACAGCCAGGACTGGAGTCCATGGTGAGAGATTTCCCCTTCTAGGCTTCAGTGGTGGCAAGACCAAGAATTAGAAGGCTGGGATCAGACAGAATCAGCAGGGATGTCGGATGAGCAAGGTTGTCTTCCCCGCAATGGGGTCGTCCAGCGCAGGGGTCAGATGAGCCCAGGGTGGCATCAGGACCCAAGGGCTGGCTCTTCATGTCACCTTCTCCATGTGATGAACCAGTGTATGAGCTGTCAGGGGCAGGGGGCTTGATATGGAAAGACCCCTGGCAGGCAGTTGAGAGATATGATACCAGCTGTGTGAACTTGGCCAGTCAATCTCTGTTCCGGGGTTGTTGGAAGGGACAAACAAGATTGTGGGTGTTGAGAATCTTTGTATGCTATAAAGTGTGGTGCAGAAGATGATTGCTAAGATCGATGCAGCCCTTACCAAGTGCCAAGTGCTGGACTTAACAGTTTTCTGTCTTTCAACTCTTATAATCCTAACAATAACCCAGTGATGCAGGTACTGCTGTCCCCGTCACCCGTTTACACGTGAGAGTGAAGACTCGGACCCGGGCAGACTGGCTCTAGAGTTTGTATGGCTTAAGCACTATTCTACATTACCTTTCCCCGTGACCATCTTCGCCCTGTCTTGTTCTGCGACCTTGGGCCAGTCTCTTCCCTTCAATGTCCCCAACTCCATGTTGGGGGTTGGGCCAGATGAGCTCTTTAATCCTTCAAGCTTTGGCAGTTGGTGGTTCTCGAAGGGAACTTCCAAGTGGGGAAGAGGGTGAGGTGGGGCGAGAGCGAGGAGAGGACAAATTTTTCCAGCGTCTCTGCCCCAACCCAGCCCCTCCTTAGTGGGTAGATTGGCAGGCTCCCCTTTGCCCTACAATTATGGGGCCAAGGGAGCAGGTGATGCTTAGCACCAGCCTGAAATACCCACTGGTCACTGGGGGTCACTGAAATCTGAGTGCCAGGACACCCGACAACAGGCGGTCAGGGCCTAGAGGGTAGCAGGGCCACAGCCTGCTGGAGCCACACCTCTTCGTTCCTACCCACCCACCCTGGGCTCCCGTCTCCTCACTCAGGGTCAGTTTATCTGGGCACCAGGCCTGCTCTGGGCCCTGAGATAGGGCTATTTCTAGATGTTCTCCTTGTCTGCTTTGCCTGGGCCTTCAGCCAGCTCAGGTCACCCACATAGACCCCACACACACGCGCGCGTGCGCGCACACACACACACACACACAGAGTGTCCTTTTCTCTCTCTCACTCACCGCCACTGACTTGGTGCCTGGCCCTGTGCAGGGTACTGACAACCAACAGATATCTCACATTTGACTCTCACTCTTTTGAGAGATGGGAGAAGTGGATGCATGTACAGATGATGACAATACAGAACAGCTATCACTGTCCCAGGGGCTGTACAAAGACCGTGGGAGACCAGAGGAGGGAGCTGCTTATTCTGCCAGGAGGGTCAGGGAAGGCTTCACATAGAAGATACCCTTTGGGCAGAATCTTGAAGAACACATCAGAGTCTGCTGTGTGTGGGGAGAGGAATTGGGAAGGCAGAGGAAGAGGGGATAGTTAAGCAAAGATGAGATTTTCCTGCTGATTCATCTGGGAGGAGGGCAGAGGATAGAAGTGGCAAGTGATGAGATTGGGAGTATAGTTTAGGGCCAGACACGAAAAGGCCTTGTCCATCACGGAGGAGGTGGCCTTTCTTCTGAAGGAATGGGGAGCCACGGAAGGTTTGGGGCAGGGCAGCACCATGATATGACTTGTATTAAGGGAAGAGTTTTCTGGCTCTCGTGGAGGCTGGACCGGAGACTGGTTAGGAGGCTGTGGCAGCTGTTCCAGTCTGCTCACCCACACCTGCAGCCAGCAGGAAGGGGAAAAGGGGAGGTGACACACCTCTCCTAATGAAAGGCATGACCTGGCAGGTGCACACGTCTCCTCTCTCGGCCAGAAATTAGCCACACATCCACATGCAAGCGAGTCTGGGAAACATGGTCATTATTCTGGACTGCCTGTTGGTCTAGAAAAAGGAGAGAATGGATATCAGGGGACCAGAGGTCTCTGACACAGTGGTTAAAAGCCTCTCTCTGAAATCAGACTTCCTGAGTTCAAGTCCTGTCTTACCACTTACCAGCCGTGTGGGCAGGTTACGTGCCCTCTCTGTGCCTCATTCACCTCACCTGAGGGTACAATGAGCCAACACACCAAGTGTTAGAGTGGAGCCTGGTACATAGCGAGGCCCAGAACTGTCTTTGGCTTCTGAGAGTAGGGGTTGTTTTGGGGACACGTGCTCCCTGAGTCCCCTGGCAGAACTGAGGCACCCATGGGGGCTTATGTATGGCTAGGGCACCCAGGATTATTTAGCCCCTTCCCTTAAACCCCATGGTTTAGCTGAGGCAGAGAATGCTGGGAGCAGGGCATGGGGGTCCTGGGAAAAGAAAGGTCAATTTTGGAGGGAATTCGAGAATACGTGGCCCAAGGAAAAATACCCCTGGACCCAGGAGCTTCGGAGGCATCCCAGCCCGGAACCCCTTCCACTCTCAGGAGAGCAGATCTCCCAGGACCAGGAGGTGGTTAGTTTTGAGTCAGGGGCCCTTGAAGCAGGGCTCAAGGGATCAGACTCATAGCTGCTGTGTGACCCCAGGCCTCCAGCCATTATTGCCCCTCTCCTGACCTGGGTCTTCCCATTTGGAAGCTGGGGATCACTTATTCCTACCTTCCTGCCATGTGACTGTGAAGATTAAAAGTCAGTCCTGGCTCTGGAATTGGTTGCACCTGCAGGGCAGAGCACCTGGAGGGATGGGTTGCTGCGGATGACAGTGCGCCCCCTCCTGGGAAGGCGGAGCATTGCAGTTCCATCCTGCTGTGCCACCGACCTTCTCCCTTGTTTGGCCTGTGCTCCCTTTCCCAGGCTACTGGCTGTGAAACAGGGTGAAATAAGTGCTGATGTGGGAGGGAGAAGAGAAGAGCCTAGAAAGATTGCGGTGGGAGGGAGGAGTGGGGAGAAGATATAGCAACTGCAGGAAAAAGGCAGAGGGGTAAGATTGAGGGCTCGTGGGCAGGGACGAGAAGCTTAGTGTGAGTGGAGAGGTGTTTAGAGTTAGCTTTGGAGGGACCCGTTCTCCCCATATTCAGGCCCAGATGTGGAGCTTGCTGAGGGCAGGGACTGTGCCTCATTCATCCTTCTGTCCCCTTCCAGGACACCGCATAGGCCCCCACCAAAAACAGGTCAGCTATCAGAGTTCGTTGGTTGACTCATGCCCCACCCCAAGTCTTCGTGAAGCCCCCTTCCCTCCAACCAGACTCCGCTTCAGGGAAGATCTGAAAGGCAGCCCTGGGAGGAAAGAGGTGCCCTGGGAGACAGGAGACTGGGTCCCAGGCAAGGAGCCCTTGTTGCCTTGCTCTGTGACCTGGGACAAACCACATGCCCTCTGGGCCAGTCTCCCCATCCGAATAGCACGAGGGGGCACTGTGGTTTGAGAGCCATTGTACACCAGAGAATCCCGTCTTCACACGAATTCTTAGGCGGAAGTCCAGGAGAGGAAACAAGCAAAAGGGAGCTGCACTGCTGAAGCCAGGAAGGGGCCTGGAATCTATCTACTTGTGTGCTCCAGGGGGCCAGCAAGGCCAGTGTGAAGAGTGCCAGGATGGACACTTGGATCTCTGGGCCTGGCAGCCCTGCCTGTTCTTTCTGCAGCTTGGGGGTGGGGGCGGGGATGGTGGTGGGCAGATGGGTATCTAAGCAGCTTTGGCGAAGAGCAGGCAGAGCCCTTCCCCGGGTTGCCCTTCGATCACTGGGAACTGGCCCTGCCCACCCACAGTAGCTCCCTCTGGGGTCCCTGGGCTGGAGGGAGGGACCCCAGGGAGAGCCCTCAGATTCCAGGGCCTCTGGGTGCTTAACAGGGTTTGGAGTCCTGAGTAGGAGGATGAGGAGAGGGGAAATGAAGGGGAACCGCAAGATTTGGTGTCAGGAGGCTCCTGCCAGCAGGTTAAGTGGCCTGGAGCAGCCACTGCCCCCCTCTGGGTCCCAGTGTCCCTGTCTGTGCAATGAGGGCTGAATGCAGTGATATCTTCAAACCCTTTGTCACTTGTGACTGGAGGAAAGATGGGGGTGGGGCTGGAGATTATGCTGTCATGCTGAGCTTCCCAAGAGAGATGGAATCCTGCTTGGAATTCAGAGGCAGTGATGGTGGGCGTGGCATCAGAGGCATGGAGGGGGTGAGGTGGGCTGGCAGGAAGACTGACTCTGAGCCTGGGCTCTGCCACTAAGTTGTTGTGTGTGTTGTCCCCTCTCAGGGCCACGCTTTCCCCATCTGTCTAAGGGGACCAGGTGCTCCCAGATCCAGGATTCAGTGACTTTCTGGAGTCAGACTGGGGCAGGGGTCTGGAGCAGGCCCAGGGCCAGGGTTCCATTTCGCAGAGCTGGGAGTGGCTGTCATCAGCCGTGGGAACCTGAGAGTCAGGTAGGATGCAAGTGCCGAAAGGAACTTAGGGGTCATAACACCCAACAGAAGGGCAGCCAGTTGCCCAAGGTCCCAGAATGGGTTGGGGGCAGAGCCAGGCCCAGAACCAGGACTCCTGACTGCCCGTTTCCTCTTCTCCTCACAAGAAGCCCTGATTGTGAGGTACAGGAGCAATCCGGGAAGGGGGGGAGACTGACTCCTCCCTGATCCCTGGGGTCAGGGAGGACAGAGGTGACACATGTGGACATTGTGGCACCCAGTGTTAAGCCCAGCTAGCATGGCTTCCTCTCCTCTCTCCCTGGGGCTGGTGATCTGGGAGGTTTCCATTGCCCTTCCTATTTTCCTGCAGGGCGAGGGGTGCAGTGGGGCATTGGGATTTTGCAGAGACAGAGGGGTCCTGACTGGGCGGGGGGGAGGTGAGGCTGGGCTGGGGGGTGCAGGGAGGAACTGAAGACAGAGGCTATTCCCCATGTCTGGGGTGGGGTCGGGTACTGCCTTGTAATTTCTGGAATTCCCGCAAAGACCAGCATTCTACTCCCCAAGTCCAGAGGAAGAGACATCCCAGGCATGCACAGGCTGGGACCTGGGACCTGGGACCCTTTGCTGCAGCGCTTGCACTTGTACAAACGTCTCCTGGAGCAACAAAATACAAAGAAACAAATAACAGTGTACATGCTTGCAGTTGGGGCAAATTATGAACAGGAAGATACAAAAAGACCAAAAACTCAACAGCTACTTCTGAGGTGTCAGGAGCAAAAGCAGGGCGCTGTGCATGATCCCTGCACACAGCACCACCAAGGGGGTGGGGAGACCACAAGCCCCACTCTGGTCTGACCCATGAACCCCCCCATACCCTCACCCCGCTTAAAGGACCAGCTCCTTCCCCGCCAACCCCACACCCCCCGCCCCCAGGGAGCGAGCAAGGGAACCTGTTACTTGTTTTCTCTCCCGCTTTTTAAAAAATTAATTAATTAATTAATTTTTGGCTGCATTGGGTGTTTGTTGCGGTGCGCGGGCTTCTCACTGCGGTGGCTTCTCTTGTTGCGGAGCATGGGCTCTAGGCGCGTGGGCGTCAGTAGTTGTGGCTTGCAGGCTCTAGAGCGCAGGCTTCAGTAGTTGTGGCTCATTGGCTTAGTTGCTCCGCGGCATGTGGGATCTTCCCGGACCACGGCTCAAACCTGTGTCCCCTGCGTTGGCAGGTGGATCCTTAACCACTACGCCACCAGGGATGTCCCTTTGCTCCCTCTTGCTGCAGCTTGAGTCCCAATAAAGCCTTACCTGAATTTCTCTTATCTCTGCCCTCTTATCAATTTCTATTGATGAAACAGTCCAGGAACCTGGGTCAGTAACACAACCGCATTGACCTCACATACACACCCAGACACTTACTCACATATTCCCGCCCCTTGACTGGTGACATAATTGGTGGGGCCCAGTGCAAAGGGGGCCCCTTGTTTAAAAATTATTAAGAATTTCAAGGTGATGACAGCAAGCATTAAACCAAGAGTGAGGCCCTTGTGAGAGCAGGGAAGCTGACCGCACCCCTAGACCCACCACCCCCGAGGCACACGCTCCCTTCCCTCCAGAAACACACAACTAACTACACCAGCCCCTGGGTTCCTGGAGCCTCACACTGAGCCAGAGCCCCTCTCAGCTGGGCAGGTCCAGCTGCCCCTCATCTGGGGTGCGAGATCTCTCCCTCTTACTCAACAAAACTGCCCCCTTACACACACCACCCTGCCTGCTGGCTTGGGGGTGAATGATAGAGGAGAGGGCGATGCCAACTCCTCCACCCATTATGTGTGCCAGCCTGCAGGGACGCAGCTGACAGTGAAATGCCAATAATAATATACCTAACACTTGTTGAACATTTACCATGTGCTAGGCACTTCTAACACTTTATAAATATTAACTCATTTAATCCTCACAACTTTATGAGAGGTATTGTAAGTTATCGCCACTTTACAGATAAGGAAACTGAGGCACAGAAAAGTTGAGTCACCTGTCAGATCACACAGCTAGTAAGGGAATTGGGATTTGAACCCAGGCTGTCTGCTCCAGAGAGCCTTCTCTGTCGGTTGTTGCCATGGTGCTGGACCAGGAATGTATCAGGCACTGTGGACCCAGATCTCGCAGGGCCTCTTGTGAAATGAAGAAAAAAGGTGATTATGATGCAGCTTCACCTTGACTGGGATCCAGGGACAACCCCGGGAGCCCCAGCATGGTCACCAGACCGCAGAAACACAGAAGATTGTCTTTATTACAGTCTTAATATTTAGAAGATATATGAGCTAGAGACATATTCATTTTTTATCTTTTCAGAAACAAAAATGTCATATATGTAATGAAGGCATTTTCACTGACAACTGTGTACATGGTTGGATCATGGACAGTCCACATGGTGGCCAGTTATCTAGAAGACTTTCTCACGAACTGGAATGAAGGGAAACCTGCCCTGCCAGCAAGTCCTGTTCATCCAACTGGCCTCCTTTAATATCATAGACCAGACTTCCCTGGTGGCGCAGTGGTTAAGAATCTGCCTGCCAATGCAGGGGACGTGGGTTCGATCTCTAGTCTGGGAAGATCCCACATGCCACGGAGCAACTAAGCCCGCGAGCCACAACTACTGAGCCTGCTCTCTAGAGCCCGCAAGCCACAACTACTGAAGCCCGCATGCCACAACTAGGAGCCTGTGTGCCACAACTACCGAAGCCCACACACCTAGAGCCTGTGCTCCACAACAAGAGAAGACTCTGCAATGAGAAGCCTGCGCACTGCAATGAAGACCCAATGCAGCCATAAATAAATAAATAAATAAAATTTTTAAAATGTTAAAAAAAAAAAAAATCTTAGACCTTCGGGAGAGTCTGCCCAGCGCATGCCCACCCTCCTTCTCTCAGAGTTGCCCCTCCCCACTCGATGTGATCCTTGAGGCCCGGTCTGAATCCTTGGTCCCGCTCCTCCACACCCCTGGCCATGACTGATTGGTCCAGGAATGTCTACCTGCTCCAAGCCGGCCAGTCAGATCTTTTGTCTGGGGATGGTGGATCTGCGTGTCAACCCACTGCGGCTGGTCTCTGACCTAAGAGCAGGTAAACTTGTTGACTGTAAACCAGCTGCCTTCACCTTCACTGCTGTTTTCACAAAAGAAAAGAAGAAGGAAGCTGTGTACAGGGGAAGGGAAGAATGAAGTAGTGACGAAGGGTTATGTGGGGGGAGAGGGGAGCTGGCCCTCCCGCTGATGGTCACAATTGCTCTTCCTCCCCAGCATGCATCCCTAGGATAACTCCTGCTGTCATGTCAGTTAGCCTGAGAAATTGCTGTTCCTTGCAGTCCAATAACCTTATTTAAGTTTAAACTGGAAAACGGCAAAGAAAAGTACCACAAAGCCCCTGAATGTGTTGGTTTTATTGTCGTTGTTGAAAATGACAGATCCCCAAGCCACAGAGCTATCTGTGTCCTGGGAGTGTCCCCAGTGGAAGCACGAGGTCATCTGTCTCTTTGTTTGGAAAATGCTTCCCACAGTGGAGAGGGCTTCCCCAAGACGAAATGACACCGAGTTCCCTTACCAAGTTTATGATTAATCTCTCTATCCGAAATTTTCTTCCCTTTCTTGTCCGCTCTGACCTCAATCCTGTGCTAACTGAACACTCATCAACCAGAGTCAGATGACTAAACTTGCTGCTGTCAGTAACATCATTAATGTACTAAAATTGCTGCTGTAAGATATCATCAATGTACAAATTCAGGTTGTTTCTCCAGACACACCTGGCTTCTCCAGAAACATCTGGTTGTTAGCCAGATGAGCTAACAGACCCCCACCCCACGCACACCCCAGCCATGGACTACCTGGCCAGATAATCGTAACCCAGAGACATCCTGACTTCTGAAACTATAATTAATGAAGAGATGTCACAGCGCCGTCACTAGGCGATGATTAATCCCGGCCTCTTTGTTCTTCCCCTTTAAAAAAAACCCCGTAACTCAGAGACCAAGTTGGGGCTGATCTGAGGTTTATCTCCCACTCCCTTGCTTGACATCCTGCAATAAACCCTTACTTTGCTGCCAACTCCCGCTGTCGGAGTTTATCTTTCTGCACTGCTGGCACACGAGCCCTTTGCCTGGTTTCAGAAATGTGCTTTGCAAAGGACTTTATCAAACTTGGGCTGTCCAATGGTGTGCCAGCAAATATACACTATATACATATGTACATATATGTTTATTATAAATTTTACTGATAAAGTGGATGTGTAGAACACAATTTACAAATAACTGCACAATGTAGGAACTCTTGATTGTAGATTCCACATAGTCAATTGATTCTCCAGAAGGCTTTTGTTAATTTTTGCTGAACTCTTGCATGTCTAGTCAACCTATGGCTGCAATTCAATCCAAATTTGAAATGGAGTTGCATTCCAGTCTGCTGTACTAACTCTTTTCCCCGTAAATTTATTGTCATTAAATCTGATATGTGATCTACTGTTACACTACTCACTCTCCCATAAATATATTCATTAAACGGAAACCTCTTTCAGCTTCAGCACTTTAGTTTACACTGTTAATATTTCATCCATCACTTTCTTTAACCCAGAAAGTCAACAAAACAGCAAATCAAGGCCCGATTTGTGACTTTTGCCAATTCCCACCTTGGCCGACTTCAAGTTACCAACATGATATCACAAAGCAGAGGTGGGAAGAGGTGTGTGGAAGCACATCATTCATTATTGCCAAAGTTCTCCTATTCAGTTACAATAGATGCAGATAACCTCGAGAGAATAGAGAATAATAAAATGTAGTAAAATCAGTAGGAAGTCGTGAGTTTTGAGTATTATCTTTATTTTAATATTTCCTTTTTTAATTGAAGTATAGTTGATTTACAAAGTTGTGTTAATTTCTGCTGTACAGCAAAGTGATTCAGTTATACATATATATACATTCTTTTTCATATTCTTTTCCATGATGATTTATACCAGGATATTGAATATAGTTCCCTATGCTATCCAGTAGGACCTCGTTGTTTATCCATGATTTAATATCTCTTAATTGTAAATTTATACAATTTAATTTTTAATAATGACTGTTCAACAACCTGAAATTGCAAAATTCCCCAAACTGTAGCAACTGGCTCCTGAAAGCTGGTGTGAGCCAGTGCTGGCGCACTGCTGGATTTGTCTCCATCCAAACGCACCCTATGGGACATTGTCAACAGAAGAGGCCCCGTGACTGGAGAGTCTGTGGTGAAGCTGTTTGTCGTGGGAAAGTTTGACCTGGTTTGTGCCTTGGAGCAGAGGAGGAAACTTGAAACAATGACTCTGTCAAATTCAAGGACACATCGACGCAGCCAGTTTGGCAGGGCCATTTTGATTCCTTCATATCAAAACATGAGATTTCTTTTTTTAATTACTAAGTGCTCAACAGACATCCTTGACGCTTGACCTCAGCCCCTCTCTGCCCCCCACTCTGTGTCTGAGACTCACCCCACTTATCACAGTCTGTAGATGCCTGTTTTCGACCCAGGCACCCAGAGGAGAAGCCCTTTTTGTTTGTGAGATTTTTCAGTCTCCATCACAACTTGCTTGTCCCTCTTTCCCAGGGAAAAGCGGAACTTTCACTAAGATCGCTATCTTTGCGTAGCCAATGTGACAGGAAAATTTGTTTAATTTTAGAAGAATTCAGTACCTGTTTTACTCATTCTCACCTTTCGGAACCCTACTCACATGTCACCTCCCTTCTGATATTTCATTTTCCAGCATTGCTATGGCTATGACGTGTCCATAATCCAATTGTACTTGTTCAGACGAGAGTGTAAATGTTTGTTTACTAATCAGTGCCCTTGACTAGGCTGTGAATTTTTCCTCAAGGGCAAGGGTTGTGTCTGTCTTGTATGCTATTGTGTGGCCAGTGGCCAGTACAGGATCTGGCACTGAGGATTTTCTCACTAAATATGTCAAGTTAAAACACCTGAATAGGGCTTCCCTGGTGGCACAGTGGTTGAGAGTCCGCCTGCTGATGCAGGGGACACGGGTT
Source organism: Aethalodelphis obliquidens (assembly GCF_003676395.1). Classification (NCBI taxonomy): domain Eukaryota; kingdom Metazoa; phylum Chordata; class Mammalia; order Artiodactyla; family Delphinidae; genus Aethalodelphis; species Aethalodelphis obliquidens. The sequence goes on along the minus strand of NW_020837953.1, from coordinate 28,144,899 downwards.
CGTGCCCCGGTCCGGGAAGATCCCACATGCCGCGGAGCGGCTGGGCCCGTGAGCCATGGGCACTGAGCCTGCGCGTCCGGAGCCTGTGCTCCGCAACGGGAGAGGCCACAACAGTGAGAGGCCCGCGTACTGCAAAAAAAAAAACAAAAAAACACCTGAATATATATTCAATGCTATGGGGCCTCCTATAAGCCCCTATAAGCTGGGAGGTCACACTGTGGTTTGGGGGTCATTCTGGTAGGTCCCCCTTTGGGGTCTGGCTGCAACATGCAGGGCCCTCTCAGGGCCCATGATGTCTCTGCTCTCACCACTGTCTCCATCCTTTCTCCTGTTCCAGCCTGGGGAGGGCTTTCGTCTGCTTAACAGTTTCTCTTGCATGGGAAGCAGGAGAGTAGGAAAAGGGCAAAATATTAGGAGAAAACAAACAGATCAGTACATATTTCTGGAGTGGCTTTTATGTACCAAGCACTGTTCTAGGCCCTGGGGTTGCAGCTATGAGCAAGCAGACAGTTTCTTCTCTCAAGGGGAGCTGGGGTGGGCAGACAGTGATGGTCACAATGGCTACCCTTTATGGAGCCTTACTATGTGCCTGTGTCATCTCATTTACTCCTTCCAACAACATAATGACATGTGTTACTATTATCCCCATTTTATAGGTGAGGAAATAGAGGCAGAGAGGTTCAGTAACTTGCACCAGCTAGTAGATAATAGGGGTAGGATTCTGAGTCAGGCAGTCTGAAAATTAAAGAAGGTCATGGGGTAGAGAAGGGCTGGCCGTGCATCCAGCTGGGGAGGACACTTCTAGCGTTCCTGAGTGAGGAGGTGGTGTTTGAGCTGAGGGCCGCCTGATGATAAGAGGCAGACATGCCTGGATCTGGGGAATGAACATTCCAGGCAGAGAGAAGTGCAAAGGCTCTGATGTGAGAATGAACTTGACTTATCAAGGGCTGGAAGGAAAGCCACTGTGGCTGGGAGGTCAGGAGTAAAGGAGAGAAAGTAGCAGGGGGTGAGGGGCGAAGTAGACGGACCCAGATTGGCAACATTAAACTCCGTGGAGCAGGGAGGTTGCAGACATCTGGGCTGCTTCCCTTGTGCTGGGCAGGGCCAAGCCCTATGCCCATAAGCTCCAAGAGGTCATTATCTCCTGCCCCCGGAGGCAGCTGGGGCACCCATGCCTGGGGCCTATTCTAACCTCTCTTTGGTCCTGGGACCCTGAGGACTATCCAGCTGCCAAGGGGAAGGGGGCCAAGGGTGGGCTGGGGTGGAGGCCCTGGGGCCCAGGGAAGACATTTGCAGGAGGCAGGAGGTGCTGACCCCTGGGTCAGAGACCTGAGGTCTTTCCCAATGGTGGCAAAGGCATTTTGATTGGAGTCATTAAGATCACTCAGCCTTGATGGCCTGGACTAGAGCCAAGCTGTCCTCATTGGCTCCCCTTGACTTCCTGGACTGACCTCTCCCACCACCCAATGACACGAGAGACCCCTCTGGGGGCACTAACCGACACCCCCTCTTCTGGATTCCAGGGCTTTCTCCCTGCCCCCAGTCAGGGAAAGAGCTCCTTTTGGAGACCAGCCATTGCCTCTGCCCCCCACACGCACTTTACCCCGCATCCTGGGGGTTCAGCTGAGGCCAGTGCAACCACATTTCCCAGGGCCTCCTGGTCCTTCCTGCCCACGGGGAATTTTCACCCATGTTCCCTCTACTGGGAATGTTCTTTCAACTTCTGTTTACACTGAAAATTCCTCCTACCTTATTCCTCAAGGTATAACAGGTGAATTTCTTCCTCCCTTCCTTCCTTCCTGTGTTCCTTTCCTCCCTCCCTCCTTCCTTCCTTCCTTTCTCTTTTCCTCCCTCCGTCCCTCCCTTTCTTCCTATCATTCATTCATTTTATTTTTTTTAATAAATTTATTTTTATTTATTTATTTTTGGCTGCGATGGATCTTCGTTGCTGCACGCGGGCTTTCTCTAGTTGCGGCGAGTGGGGGCTACTCTTCATTGTGGTGCGCGGGCTTCTCACTGCGGCGGTTTCTCTTGTTGCGGAGCATGGGCTCTAGGTGCACGGGCTTCAGTAGTTGCAGCACACAGGCTCAGTAGTTGTGGCTCGTGGGCTTAGTTGCTCTGCGGCATGTGGGATCTTCCCGGACGAGGGATCGAACCCGTGTCCCCTGCATTAGCAGGCAGATTCTCAACCGCTGCACCACCAGGGAAGCCCTCATTCATTCATTTTATTCATACATTTTAGGCATTCATTTATTCAGCTTCCACCAGGCACTGGGGGCACAGAGGGGGTAGGACAGATTCTGAGGTCAAGGAGTGTATTAACCTGTGTGAGAGGCAGAAGGTAAACAAGCAGGACAGGTTACATACATAATGGACGGGTCCCAGTGCAGAATAAAAATGTGAGACCCGTTGTTAAAAAATCATTAAGAATTTCAAAACGGTGACAGCAGAGCATTAAACCAATCAAAGGGTGCTTCCTAACTAGGGAGCCCTTCTGCAGAGTTCGTGTCCCCAGGAAGCTGGTCCCGTGAACAAACGATTCCATCAGACATGTGGTGGCGAGCCTGGGAGTCATCCAGGGGGAGGGGATGTCCACAAATTGCCAAAAGCGGAAGGAGAGAGATGGAAGGACTCTTTTTGGAAACTGCATGTTGTCTGGACATGAAAAGGGGCCAGAGGAGCAGGCAGGGTCCGATGTAAGGGAGTGGGTCTTTATTCTGTGGGCAGTGCAGAGCCACCTGAAGTTCTAAACAAGGGTGTGATCAGATTCTTCTTCTGAAAAGATTATTCTGGGACCAAATAAGAAATACAAATAAAAATATATGAAAAATATAAATAATAATACATATAAATGATACAAAAAATAAATGTGAAAAAATTTCCACTTCACTAGTAATCAAACAAATTGAAAGTAATGTTTTTAACTTTTTTTTTTTTTTTTTTGCCACGCTGTGTATCTTGCGGGATCTTAGTTCCCCGACCGGGGATCAAACCCGTGCCCCCTGCAGTGGGAGTGCAGAGTCTTAACCACTGGACCACTAGGGAAGTCCCAAAAGTAATTTTTTTTTATTATCAAAAAGTGTTGTTTACAATATCAAAACTTTGGAAATGACTTTAACCCACATAGATCAGGCTGGTGCCCTTGTCCTCACAGCTCCCGAGAGGTCTTGGGGTTCTCCGGGGCACATGATTGACATGGGAGACATTCCAAGGGGGTCGGCTTTATTTGATGATAAGTAATTTCAAACCTAATTTTTGTGTTCAAACAAACATGACAATCACACCACATGGCCACAATAAAAAATATAGACAATGACAAGTGTTGACAAGGATGTGAAGCAGTTGGAACCCTCACCCATCGCTGATGGGAATGGAAAAGGGTGCAGCAACTTTGGAAGGCAGTTTGGCAGTTTTCAAAATGCTAAACAGAGTTACCATATGACCCAGCAATTCAACTCCCAGGTATGTACTCAAGAGAAATAAAAACATATGTCCACACAAAAACTTGTTTATCAATGTTCATAGCACCATTATTCGTAATAGCCCCAAAGTGGAAGCAATATAAATGTCTGTCAGCTGATGAACAAATAGAATCTTTTAAAAATGCGTTATTCGTATAATGTAATGTTATTTGGCAATAAAAGAGAATGAAGTGCTGATACATGCTATGATACGGATGAACCTTAAAAACATTATGTTAAGTGAAAGAAGACTGTTACAAAAGGCCACATAATTCCGTTATTTGAAATGTCCAGAACAGATAAATTTATAGAGACAGAAATTAGATCAGTAGTTGTCAGGGACTGTGGGGAGAGAGGAATGGGAAGTGACTGCTTAACGGGTACAATATTTCTTTTTGGGGTGCTGAAAATGTTCTGGAATTAGATAGTGGTGGTGATCACACAACCTTGTGATTGTTCTAAAACCCAGTGAAATGTACACTTTGAAACAAATGGATTTTATGGTATGTGGAATATATTTCAATAAAGCTGTTTTTTTTTTTTTTTTTTTTTAGAAGAAATCATGAAAACAGTCGAGCAAAGAATTAGGGTGACCAGCTGTCCCAGTTTGCCCAAGACTAAAATCAGAAAAGTCCCAGGCAAAACAGGGTAAGTTGGTCACTCTGCATAGAATGCAAACTTTACATTTATTTGAATGATCAAATGTGAGAATTTAAAGAAATTTCCTGGTTATATGAGAGGTAAAGCAGGGGGAAAGCTTAAGGAGCAATGACCTAAAGGTCCAACAACAGGAGGTAGTTAAATTCATTCATTCATTCATTCATTCCCCACTAGAATGTAAGCTCCACAGGGGCGAGGGTTTTTGTCTGTTTTATTCACTGCTGTACTCTGAGGGCCTAGGACTCTGCCTGGCACACAGTCCATGAATGTTTGGTGAGGAGAGCTGTATGCTAAGTGCCAGTGGTGCATTAGTTCCTCCTGTCCTAGGGCTTAAACTGCCTCGTGGCTAGTTTAATAAGCAGACAAACAAGACACTAGTGAACAGATGAGGGAATAAGATAATTTCAGATAGTGATATATGTCATGAAGAAAATAAAGTGATCGAGTGGATCACTTTAGGCTGAGTGGTCCCAGGAGCCTTGCTAAGAAGGTGACTTCTGAGGAGGGGGACACCCACTGACAAGCCACTCTCAATGGTGTTAAGAAAACATCTTTTTTTCCAACAATGAATCAACTTCTTATTTCACTGACGGATACTTCTGATTCTCTATCTGATGCCGCATTTAAAATCTTCAGAGTCCCCCAAAACAGCATTCAGTCTTCTTATATCCAGAGACAGGGGCCCAGAGGCAAAAAAGCTCAGGCCCCAGGCTGTTTTCAGGTGGGACAATGGCAGACATTCCTATGCAAGCCTGTGTCAGTTTTTAACTGAAATGCCATTAAGCTCTCCATCCTGAAACTTTTTTCTATGACGTCTGTGGCAGAAATACACTCATCTCTCATATACATAACTCCATGGGGGTGTGGGGTGGGCATTACACAGGTGCCAGCCAAACTTCTTATTCAGCCAGAAACTGGACTTCTTCAGTTTAATAGCAAGGAGATGAGCAAAACTGTGGTGAGTGTGCTGGCTCTTCCTCAAGGTGAGCTGGGCTGGATGTGAACAGAAGCACATGATAAAGGTGAATTAAGCTCTATAAAAAAATTAAGTTGCTCCTATCTCTATGAGCAGTCTATGAGCTGCTTCCAAGAAACCAGGATGCCCACATCCCATATACCTCATCCAGACAAGGCCAATTCCTCACGCACAGCTACATGGGAAGCATAAAAACCTTTTGTTGGACTTCCCTGGTGGTCCAGTGGTTGAGACGCCTCACTTCCAATGCAGGGGTCGTGGGTTTGACCCCTGGACGGGGAACTAAGATCCCACATGCTGCAGGGCATGGCCAAATAACCCCCCAAAACAAAACAAAACAAAATCTCTCAAATAACGTCTTGCTTTAAAAAAAATCTTCTGTACAGCTGAACCAGTTTGCAAGGCAGAAATAGAGACACAGATGTAGAGAACAAATGTATGGACACCAAGGGGGGAAAACGGGGGTGGGGTGGGGTGGAGTGGTGGTGGTAGTGGTGGTGGGATGAACTGGGAGACTGGGATTGACATATATGCACTAATATGCATAAAATAGAGAACTAATAAGAATCTGCTGCATTAAAAAAATAAAATTCAAAAAAAAAGGAAAAAACCTTTTTCTTTAAAAGAAAAAAATCTTTTATTAACATTGTGGGGTGGGGATTGGGTCTAGGGAAAGATGTGGGATGGCTTTTTTATTCCCCCTGCCAGCAACAGCTATGTATCTACACACACACTCAGACACACATACATATCCACGTTCAAGGAAGTTTTTCTTCCCTGACTACAGGACCCCAGAATCCAGCCTGCCCCAGGCTGAGAGACAGTGCCTATTAACTGCACAGGTCTGACGTATCAACGTACTGTATAAGGCTCCTGTGTTGTCTCACAAACTGAGAGCGCAGGGACAAAGGGAGTGGATACTCACGGGGGGTTTGCTTTTTGTCTGAAATCCAACCTACTTGGCAACACTCTTAGGACCAGGCTCTGGGAGAGGTTCTGTGGGCACGATATGGTGGGTGACCTGACGGTCCCAGCCCACTGGGGTAAGAAGGGAGTGGTTTCGCAGGGACAGAGTAGTATCTCTCACAGTCTCTGTGGGCTCAGCTTCCACACCCCTCGGCAATGCCTGAGTCCAGCACAGCAAGTGAGCCGTCTTCACTGACAGAGGCCAGGAAGGGAGCGCTGTGTGGGGAGAACACCAGCCCAGTGACACACTGGGAGCGCACAGCTGAGCTGAGGGCATAGCTTGCACTCTTTGTGCCCACAAGGGAGACAGTCCATTCTCATCACCGAAGACAGACTTTACTCCGCTGAGGATGCCAAGGCTGGGAGGTAGGAAGGTAGTCAGAGGCACTGCAGCCCATCTGTGATGCTGGCTTGGGGCAGTGGATATCCCACAGTGAAATTCTACTGTCCTCAGTGCATGAAAGAAACATGGAGTCCTTGTGTAGAGAGGCAGCAACACAGGTGACCTGCCCAGAGTGAGCTCGGTATGAATTCAGAATCATCTACTGAGCAAGGTCCCAAACCTTGATGCAGAAGTCTTTGCTACCACCAACCGCTTGTGCGCCAGAGCTTGGGACACTGCAGACACGATGTCATCGTGCTCATACTTGCAGAACTTGCTGTCAATGAGCGTCTCATTCTCATCCAGCTCCCACAATTCAACAGCACCTGAATTGGAAGCCATTAGGATACCTCTGTCCCCTACCCAAGTGAGGTCAGCCACTCCAGCCTCCGTCTGGACTCCAGCGGAGCAGAAATCTTCCTTGCGGACAGCACAATGGTCCCTGAAAAGCCAGAGGGAGCCAGTCCAGCAGAGGCCACTCAAGCTGGAAACTGTTAGCAGGAATGCCCCGATACCACACCGCCTCCAACTGATGCCCCATACAGGTGGGCGCATTTGGGGGATGGTTCCACTCCCCGCTGCCAGGGGTACAAGTTGGGGGTGGGGTTTCCTTCCAAATCTCCATGGTTCCAACTCCAACCTGGCCCCAAACTGGACGCCCGCCAGAGATTCAGCTCTGCCAACCCCCACGTGGTCCCTCCTCAGGAAAACATCTTAATGGCCAGGAAAACGTTCATGGTGAAGTGGTACCCTTATGTTCATAGCAGCACTATTCACAGTAGCCAAGACATGGAAACAACCTAAATGTCCATCAACAGATGAATGAATAAAGAAGATGTGGTACATCTATACAATGCAATACTACTCAGCCATAAAAAGTATGAAACAATGCCATTTGCAGCAACATGGATTCAACTAGAGATTATCATACTAAGCAAAGGAGGTCAGAAAGAGAAAGACAAATACCATATGTTATCACTTATATGTGGAATCTAAAATATGGCACAAATGAACCTATCTATGAAACAGAAACAGACTCACAGACATAGAGGACAGACTTGTGGTTGCCAAGGGGGAGGGGGGTGGGGGAGGGATGGAGTGGGAGTTTGGGACTAGCAGATGCAAACTATTATATATAGAATAGATACACAACAAGGTCCTACTGTACAGCACAGGGAACTATATTCAATATCCTTTGATAAACTATAATGGAAAAGAATATGAAAAAGAATGTATATATATGTATAACTGAATCACTGCTGTACAGCAGAAATTAACACAACATTGTAAATCAACTATAATTCAATAAAATAAATTTTTAAAAAAGATAAGATATAATAAAGCACGTTGAAGGTGGGAAGTCATGGGTGATTTCTTTTTACTTTTCTAAAGCATTCTTGTATTTCCCCAATGCCCTGCATGACGCAAAAATCTGGGGGATTGGATCCTGGGGTGAACCAGACAAATGAGGTCCCTGCTCTCATGGAACAGGTATATTTTATAACTGGGAGAAACAAAACCCAGAATAAAGGAGTAACGTTATTTTTTTAAAAGATTGAAGAAATTGCACTGGTAGGTGTGCCAAAGAGCCAGCTGGAATCTGGAGTCCGGGTTAGGAGTCGGATGCAGCAGCTGTGCAGCCCGGGGTGAGAGCGGAGCTTGCTGGGGAAGGAACAGAAAGTCAGGGAGCACCTCTCAACAGTCATCCATTGTGTGCATGGGTGTAAGTCCTTTCCCCTCTCTCAGCCTCAGTTTCCCCATCTGTTAAATAAGAGGAGACACTAGAGGTGTTTCTTGTTTTTAAAAGATTTATTTATTTATTTATTTATTTTTGGCTGCGTTGGGTCTTCATTGCTGCACGTGGGCTTTCTTTTTAGTTGAGATAAGCAGGGGCTACACTTCGTTGGGGGTGCGCAGGCTTCTCATTGCTGTGGCTTCTCTTGTTGCGGAGCTCTAGGCGTGCGGGCTTCTGTAGTTGCGGCAAGCAGGCTCAGTAGTTGTGGCACGTGGGCTCAGTAGTTGTGGCTCGTGGGCTCTAGAGCACGGGCTCAGTAGTTGTGGCGCACGGGCTTAGTTGCTCTGCGGCATGTGGGATCTTCCTGGACCAGGGCTCAAACCCCTGTCCCCTGCATTGAAAGGCAGACTCTTAACCACTGCACCGCCAGGGAAGTCCTTCCTTCCCTTTTAAGACTGAATAATACTCCACTGTATATATATATATATATATATATACGTTAGGTAGTTGTGAGTTTCCTTCAGCTCCAACATTGCAGGATTCTCAATTCCAAGTGGCTGTCCACCCTGGGGCTGATTGCTGCCTGGTGGGTTGGGGACCCTGGCTTCAAGCTGACTTTCCCTCCTGCTTGTGTCACCAGGCAGCCAGGGGAGGGCCCCGGGGGATGAAAGGCTTTGGCTAAATACCTGCTGCCTTCTCTCTGGAGCTTCAGGAGCCAGGTCAGGGCCTGGCGCAGGGCAGGGGAGGGGAGTTAATGACGGCCTGTCAGAAGCTTTGTCATCCAGATGAAACTGACCCTGCTCCCGGGCCCCTGCTCCCAGGCCGGCCTGATTACAGGGAGCCCTATTCTTCCCCTCCTCAGGGCCAGGCCTGGCCTCGAAGCAGCCTCTGCACGCCCAGCTGCTCTGGAGCAGCTGCAGAGATAGGCCAGCTGAGGAATCTGGGGTAGCAGCCACCGAAATGCACTGGCTTTGGGGCCAGAACAACAGATACAACGCATGGTGAAGCCAGCAGGCTTATGCGGTGGTTCTCATCTGGGGGTGACTAGCAATAACAGCCACTGTTGCCTGAAGTTTTAATAGGTTCCTCATGTACCAAGCACTGGACATGAATTATTTCATTTAATATCACACAGCCCTAGGAGGTTGGTACTGCTAACCCCATTTTACAGAGGAGCAAGCTGAGGCTTGGGGAGCCTTACACAGCTGGTAAGCAGCCCAGCCTTGTTCGGTGATGAAGCCTGATCTCTTATCCCCTGGTTCTGCACTTGGGTGGACATTTCTTTGGTGAGTTCCTTGGTGGAGGGCAGATGGATGGAGATCTATTTGCCTTCCCTGCACCAACAAAGGGCAGCAGCTCTTGTAGCTGCTCGGGGTTCTGCTTCCAAACATGTGAAAGCCACTGCTGTAGTTCACCTCATTTGTTTTACAGGTGGAGAAACTGAGGCCCTGGGAGGGACAGGGAACTGTCCAGGTTCACTCCAACAGGGTCTATGGCAGAGCTGGGACTAGAACCTGAGTCCAACCTCCCAGCCGTGCTCTGTTTTTGGTGCCCACGTGGCCTGCTAGATCTTGTATGTGACCCACACAGGCAGGAGGGCACTCTGGGGCCTCACCTGCTGGGTCTGCTGGGCCTGGACCCCCACCCTTCCTTACAGAAGGAGGGAGATGCAGAGGTGGCCGGCAGTGGTGCAGAGAATAGCATGCAGGCTGGAGCTCAGTTCTGATCCTGCTGCTACCTTGCTATGTGGCCTGGGTAGCTCTGCTCTCTCCAGGCCTCAGTTTCCCCTTCTGTACAATGGGGGTTGATGACAGTTTGGACCAACAGGCACTGGGCAGGGGAGGAAGAGTGGTTAGTCAGGAGGAGAGGAAGGGAGGAGAGGAAGGGAGTGTATGGAGAGAAAGGGAGGAGCCACGGGGCCGCAGGACACCCTGCCTTGCCCTGCTGTCCTGGGGAAACACCCCAGCCCACACTCCACTGCTGGCTAGGGGATGCCGCTTGGCCTGAGAGTGTCCAAGCCTTGGATGAGAGAGTTCTTGGTCCCCAAGGCTGCCATGGGGCCGGTGGCTTCCCTTCCTCAGCCTGAATCCTCGCCCTGAGGACGGTGCTGGCCTCATGAGGACTTAGAGGAGGCTGAGTTCCTGGGTGGGCACTCCCATGGGCGTCAGCCTCACCCAGCCACGTGTGCTTGCATCCCTGCAGTGCGTGTATGTGCAAATGCACGCCTCACACGGCAGGGACTCTCACAGGCCAAGAGAGGCCCAAACCAGTTCTTATTTTTGAGGCTTCCAGTAATTTAAAAATGAAGACATGCCGAAACAGTCTGGCCACAACTGTGGTGTGTTTAACATACTTCTTTTATTTAATAAATGAACATCTTTAACATGCGCCCACACACACTCACAAATCCAATGCAATTGAGAGATTCCTAAGATCATTGCAGGAATTATAAATGATATGAGTTCACAGTGCTGTGTGGTCTGGTGACGGGATATAGTTTAAAATTGTATGATGAGCGTCCTGTTCTTTCCATCTTGCGCGTGATTCCCTGGGACTAGACACGCAGCCTCCTTTGAGTGTACATTGTTTTCTAACATTTTATTATGAAAAATGTCAAGCATCCAGGAAGGTTGAAACAATTGTACACTGAACACCCACATCCTTATCATCTGGAATCTATGAGGAACATCTTGCAATATTTGCTTTAAGTCATATCCATCACTTTTTCCATTCTTCCATCCAAATCCATCCTTTCATCTCTCTATCCCTCCACCCGTTCTTCTGTTTTTTGATGCATTTCTGAGGCTCACGAACGTGAGGACTCAGTCAAATGACACTCTTTTCCCTCCTCCTTCTCCCTGACAGTAACAGGCCTTGCTGCACTCACACTCACACTCACACACACACCCCCCATGTAAAATCCTCATCGGCACACACCTCACATGTTTCACCCATGTTCTCCAATTCATGCATGTCCTCTCCTTACACATATTGACATGAATTCACATATGCAAACATCACACATGATCACCTGTGCACACACACACATAAAGACACACACACACACACACAGTGCCCACATGTGCATTTGTGGCAGACTTTTGATATCTGTAAAAGGAGCATCCAGAGACCTAGAATCCTCAGACCTGTGACCCTCGGGTAGCCCGTGCCAGGCCCTGGTTTACTCCTCCAGCCTTCGCTTCCGGCAAGTGTCAGGGGCTCCCCTGCAGCTCCCCGCCCCACATGTCTCACCTTTTCCACTTTTCTCACAGTCTTCTCCCTCACCTCCCAGCCACATTCCACAGAGAAAACCTCCCACAAAAGTTCCTTCTGGAGTGTTAACCACCTCTGGGTACAAAGCCCACCAGACTGCCGCTCCAGGAGGGCAGGGACAGTGTTGGCTTTTTCACACCACATCCCCGGCACATGGCACCCAGCAGGCCCTGTGGTCGGTTGAAAAAGGAACAAAAGCGGCAGAGCTTTGCATCCCCTGGGCAGCCTCAGGGGCATACGCGTCACACATGCTCACCGCCATGCACACACAACACATTCTGCATGCATCCGTGCTCACATGTACATCGTGTGTGTGTCTGCGTTCATGCACACACCTGTCTGCCTGTCTCCATATTCTCCAGATGGAGTCAATTCCAGGACCTGAGTCCTTTCCTAAAGCCTTGGTCGCCTAAGACCACTGTGAGCACATCTGCTGGAGTGTGAGGTCCAGATGTGGCCCCATGACCATGCGCTCCTGAGCTTGGCCCTGTGCATCTGCATGGCAGAGGTTAAGAGTACCAGCTCTGGGCTTCCCTGGTGGCGCAGTGGTTGAGAGTCTGCCTGCCGATGCAGGGACACAGGTTCGTGCCCCGATCCGCGAGGATCCCACATGCCGCGGAGCGGCTGGGCCCGTGAGCCATGGCCGCTGAGCCTGTGCGTCCGGAGCCTGTGCTCCGCAACGGGAGAGGCCAAAAAAAGAGTACCAGCTCTGAGAATTCCCTGGTGGTCCAGTGGTTAGGACTCCACGCTTCCACTGCCGGGGCCCTGGTTCAATCCCTGGTCGGGAAACTAAGATGCTGCAAGCCGCATGGCGTGGCAAAAAAAAAAAAAAAGAGTACCAGCTCTGGAGTCCGACAAAACCTGGGTTCCATCCTTGCTCTGCTTGTAATCACTTTATATGTTTCACGTATGACTTACGTGAGTGCTACTTCTTGGAGCATGGATTTCCTTATCTGTTAAATGGGAAAATAGTTCCCATCTTAAAAGCGTCTTACAGGAGATGCTCTTAGCAGGGTGCCTGGCATGTTGTAAGCACTTAAAAATGGTTGCTGTGGATATCATTATTGTTGTTACTTCAGGCCTTTGCCTCAAACTCCCATGCACCCTTTGGGAGGGAGGGCAGCCTTGGTGGGGGGCTGTGTATGAGTGGATGGTGTCTCGTGAATGCCTCTCCCCAGAAGCTCCCCCAATCCCAAGCCCTTATTATCCCACATGCATATTCATAAGGGATAGCTCCAGCCCTGCTCTGTAAATTGGTCAGAAGAAGGAAGTGGAGGTCAGGTCAGAGAGTGAGGCTCAGGGGACAGGAAGCTCAAAGCCAGAGTGCATCTGAGTCCTCACAGACAGGAGGATGGTAAGAGGGATGGGCAAGGATGGGTGGGGGATACTGGGGGCCATGGGGGAGTTTGAGCAGGGGATTGTCCCCATATTACAGATTTGAAAACTGAGGCCCAATGAGATCAGATTAGAGAACCCTTGGGCTGAGTGGCCCAAGAAGCCGGGTCCTGCTTCCTTTGGGATCTGGAGAGTTGAGCATCTGTCTGGGCTGGGTGATGGGCACAGGGGGTTGGACCAATTGACCCCTGTAGGTTTCTCTCAATGGGTGTAGTTTAATGGCATTACATGGTTGGAAGAGCTGTGGTGATCCTGAACCCCAACCCTCCACTGAGGCTCCAAGAGGACGGGTGACTTGCCAGGATCACACAGCTGCTGACAGTAATCTTGCCTTTGGAGGTGTGAGAGATAGAATTATTCTGGTCTCTTGCAAGAGATTCAAGACTGGGAGAAAAGTGGGTGGGCTTGTCAGGATACCAAGGAGTGAAGGTTCTTTATCCCCCTCCTCATTTCATCTCCTCACTACTCCCGTGAGACAGCTGGAGCAAAAACGATTATCTCCATTTTACAGATGAGAAGCATGAGGCTGGAAGAGGAGGAAGCACCAGGAGAAGGCTACAGAGTGAGTTGTCTGCAGGGGGTCTGCCCCTCTGTGCAGGGCGATGTGGGGATGTGAGAGCCCAGCTCGCCTCCATCTTGGGCAGGGTGAGGCCAGGACAAGGCAGCACATCACCCTGCTCTGGAAAACTTCAATCTAAAAAATCAGAGGGGGCTGTTTCTCTACACTTGCAGGTATATTAATCCCTCCCTCCTTTCAGATAATTGCCTGTTTCTTAGAACGCTTTCTGGATGCTTGGAACTGCTCTGTGAGGTTAAGTAAGATAACCACTCCCATTTCAGGGTAAGAGAGAATTGATCTCCAGAGCGGCAGAGGGTGTGAGAGGCAGTGACAGAACAAGAGTCTCAGCGAAGTCGTGGGTGTTTTCTACTGGACCAGTTCATGGAAAGGGACGTGTTGAGGGATGGAAAATTCGGCTCTTGGGGCAGCAGTGTCAAAAGGAACTGACCCTGGGGTGGGTGGCCGTGAGAAGGGCTCACTTCAGACTGCTAGGTGGCAGATTGAGGACACTGGCCTTGTGGTAAATGTTCAGGCATTCATTCATTCAGGAAGCATCCACTGCCTTCGTGTACCAGGCCCTGTGCTGTGCCCAGGGCAGGGGAGGGACCGGCCAGAGGTGAAGCAGACAGTCCTTGGGTGGCTCAAAGTCTCCTGAGGGTCTCTGACTAGGACTGAAGACATCATTGGACAGAAAAAGAGGCTGACTGGGTATTGTCACCTCTGCTTTCAAACAGAGGCAGTGAGATGTCGGGGACAGGCCTTGGGTTCTGAGATCAGGGCCAGATTGGGCGGTCTTCTAGCTCTGCCCTTCTGAGCTGTGTGGCTTTGAGCAGCAATAATAACTAAGCACAATAGTCATAGCTGATGTTTATTCAGTGCTCAGTTTACGTCTAGCACGTCACTTTACTTCTTTGAACCTGTTTCCTCATCTGTAAAATGGAATGGAGTAGGAGTTAGTCTACTTCTCAGGGTTACTATAGGGCTTGAATGGGACCATGTAGGTGAAAGAGTTTGGTATAAGCTTGAGCTGTGTGGTAACTTTAGTTATTTGTGGGGCTGTAAAGGGGCCCCGTGTTGTAGAAACACAGGGAAGCAGGAGGATATTTATTCCTAATGGAGCCAGGTAGTGGTTTTGGGGGAAGGGTGTTTCTCTTCACCAAAAAGATATGCGATTGTGAGCAAGGCTTTGAAGGGTAGAGAGGGGGATAAAGAGAAGGACTTTCCAGGGGTCGGGTATCCTGTGTGCAAAAGTGTGGAGGAGGGAAAGTGTAGGGATGTTTGCAGAACAGTCCTGGTACAATGAATGGCTAAGCCTGGCGCCCCATGAATCGCCAAGGATGCAGTCAGGTAGGATCTTTGGCCCCGGGGCCAGCTTTGAGGCAAGCAGATTTCCTTCCCTAACATTATCCCATCTACGGCTGAGTGAGGAGCGGGCTGGAGGGTGAACCGAGAGTGATTACAGAGCCCTGTTTCTGGGTCTCTCCCACCTACCTCTAGGGGACGGTCTGGCAGGAATGTGACCCACCCACCCCTTCTGACCTCCTTAGCTGGGGGTCAGGTTCGGGCATCCCTGGAGCGATGAGCCGGGTGGCTCTGGGGAGCATGTGGCCCAAGACAGGAGTCAGTAGAGCTTAAAGAACAGGTGGATGGAGGGGAGGACAGACGAAAGAGGGGGAGGACAGACGAAAGAGTGCGAGGCGGGGTCTTAGGAGTAACAGGCACAGGGAGCTCACACTTGGCAAGCATCTCCTATGTGTTGTACCAGCCCTTTGAGGTAGGTACCCTCACTTTACAGATGGGGAAACTGAGGCTCAGAGAGGTGAAGTGACTTGCCCATTTCTTTGTCCAGTCATTCATCATTCAACGCTTATGTATTGGGCAGAGGCTCCGTGCCAAGCGCCGAGGAGTCAGGGGTGACCATCTCTTGGCTACTGTCCCCTGCGGTGGGGGTCCGGGGGAAGTGTTGTGAGGTCGCACTGCGACCTCGTCGGCACTCGAACCCAGGTCTCACTATTTCCAAACCATCACTTTGGATCCGGACACAAGCCCCGTTGCACGGCTCGCGCGGCCGCTGGAATCCCCGGTACCTCCACTTTCCCTAGGGTCCCACCTGCCGCACCTGGCCCAGGTGAGTCCCGGGAGGTCCCGAGCGCCGCCGGAAGGCGGCGAGCGGTTCCGGCAGGTAGGGCGGGGCGGGGCCGGGGCGGGGCTGAGGGCGGGGCCAGCCCGCGACGCCAGGAGCCCGACCGGATTCCGCGCCCTTCTGCCCGCGCCCTGCGCCCCGCGCCGCCGCCGACATGGGGGCCTGTCTGGGCGCCTGCTCCCTGCTCAGCTGCGTGAGTCCCGCCCCCGGCGCCCGCCCCCGCCGCCTGCCCCTTCTTCGGCCTCGCACTTTTGTCCTGTCTTCTTCCTCCAAATAGTTTCTTCTTTTGCCTTCCTCCAAACTTGTCTTTCTGGGCCCGCATCCCGCCTCCTCGCCCCTCGGGTCGCCCCTCTCACCGACTTCCCCCGCCCCCATCCCGGGCCCGCGGGCGCCGGGGACAGCTGGTGTCCGGGGATCGGGTTACCGCGGGGGCGGGGGTGGGGCGCGCTCGGGCGGGGGAGGGGGTGTCCTGGGCGGGCGCCCCTCCAGGGAACTGGGGAGACTGAGGCCCAGAGCCCGGGGCGGCTGCGGCCCCAGCTGGCTCAGCTTGGAGTCGTCCTGGCAGTGCGCCTCTGGTCTCCCTCCCGGACGCTCTCTTTGTGTGGCCTGCCGGTCCCTGTCCCTCTCTGCCGTGTGTCCTTCTCTGTTTCTCTGGCATTCTGTCAGTTGGTCTTTCTGTCCCTACCCGTCTGCCTCAGTTTGTCCATTTGTATGTGTCTGATATCTGTCCGTTCGTTTGTCCGACTGTCTTTGTCCGTCTGAAGCCTCTCCATCTGTCATTGTCTGTCTAGACGGCTCCGTGTCTGTCCGCCGGGGTCTGTCTGCCCGTTCAGTCTGTCAGTCTCTCTGTGTCTTGTCTCTGCTTCGTTCAGTCTGGCTCAGGCTAATTCCTGGGCACTTCCCCAATGAACCCCAGACGCTTGCCCTCTGGGCCCCAGAGCCGAAGTTGGGGGAGGGGAGGAGGCCTCCTTTGCTTTTCTAAGCCGGTCTTGAGTGAGGGGTGCGGGTTACCACCGCCATCGGCCCAGCTCTGGGTGGGAAAACCCGGGAACTGAGGGAGGTTGGGGTGTGTGGGGGAGGGATTACCTGGTCGTCTGCTCGGGGACCTGGGGAGCAGCCAGCAGAGGGGAGGAGCGTCCTGCAGACCCCGGCTGGGAGGCCCCTTCTCTTTTCTCCTTTCCCAGCCCCCTCTCCCTTCCCTCTTCCCTTCATGAAATCTGAGGTTTATTCAGGCAGCCCCCTCCCCCTCTGCCCCACACAAAAGATGAGCAGAGAGGCAGGAGGGGGAGTCTGGTGGCTGCTGAAATCCCAGTTTCCTTTGTCCCTGATTTGTGTGAGTGTGTTAGGATGGGGGTGTAGGAGTGGACAGATATCTGCACAGAGAGGCTGCATAGTGGGTTCCTGGACTCTTGTCCTCCCTGGGCCTCTATTTCCCCATCTGTGAATCTGTGAAGGGCGTGTGTGTGTGTGTGTGTGTGTGTGCACACCTACGGGAGGGGGAATCAAGAGCTGGTCCCTGAGATCCCTGCCTGCCCAGTGAAACCAAGGTTTGGGCTTGCTTCCTGATGGGGGAGGGAGAGTTTCCTTGGAGTTGACCAGAATTCCATCAGGCTGGGCTATCCTGGGGATGGGGGGAGTGTTGAAGGGAGACCTGCCATTTCTCTGTGCCTCTGTCTCCCTGTCTACCTCCCTCATAATGCTGTTGGGAAGATTTAAAAGTGCCCCGCCCTGTTAGAGTAAGTGCTCCAAATAGGAGGTATTGTTATTATCATCTTAAAAAGGTGGGTGGAGACTTCCCTCTGGAGCCAGTTGCTGGTCTCTGAGTCAGACGCCTACAATGCTGAGTCAGAAGGCACCTGACAGGCCTGCTCCAACCCCCAGTTTACCGATGAGGAGGCTGCAGCCCAGAGAGGTTAGCTGACTTGCCTAAGGTTGCACAGTGAAAGGAGGAGGAACTGCACAGTCAGGATTAAAATCTGATTCCTGGTCTAGGCTTCTGCCCACACCTTCCCTCCCTTCACATCCTGGATGCTGAGGGATAGGGTTGGCACAGAGTGGAATTGGCAGGTTCGCTTAGGAAGTATCTAATATCTGCAAGGGACCTGCCCCTCGGGGCAGGGGCCTCCCCTTGGCGTTCTGACCTCTGACATTTACTGAGTACTTACTGCATGCCAGGTGCTGTGCCGAGCCCTTCACCCCTGCCATCTCATTACGCACCCCACCCGCCAACCCCATGACATAGTTATCCTATTTTACAGATCATGATACGGACAATAGCTGCCGTTTACTGAGTGCTTACTGTAGGCCCAGAGCTCACAGCCCAGAGCTGTCCAGTGGTAGCCCAGGCCCAGCAGTGTAGTGAGCACTTTGTATGTACCCTTTCATTTAATCCTCACAACGACCCCAATGAAGCAGTGAATATTATCCCCATTTCACAGCTGAGGAAGCTGGATCAGAGAGGGAAGATGATTTCCCCACAGCCACACAGTATTAAGTGGTACAGTTGGGCACTGCTGGATACCAATAACAACCTGTTTCAATGGACATTGCCCCACAGGAGTGAAGTTCTAAGGGGGGGTTGCCAGGCATCTTTAGAGGGAACATTTTGGCATACATGGGTGGGTGGGGAAGACTTTTGTCCCTCCTGCCGTGATGCATTTGCGTCTGCCTCTTGGTCAGATGCAAATGCGTCACGGCAGGAAAGGGACAAAAGTCGCTCTCTTGGTCAGCATTTGGACTGGGCTGAAGGTGAGTCCTGGCTGGGAGGAGATGAGATGGACCCACTAGGGATGGGAGTCGCCAGCCAAGCCAGCACATGGTGAGCTGGATGGTCAGCAGATATTTAAGGAGGACCTTCTACAGTCGAGGGAGTGTGAAAGGCCTTTGGCTCAGACCCATTGGTCTTGGTCCTGGCTTGGCCTCTTCTCAGCGGCGTGACTGAGGACCTCTCTCCTTGTCTGTAAAGTGGCGAGAACAACGGCACCTGCCTCTCAGCACGTCAGGAGGGTTCAGTGAGACTTAGTTAGCATGAAGCTGGCGTGCGGCGGCTGCTCCGTAAGCTCCCGCCAGTGGTAACGTGCTGGAGACCACTTTCGAGGAATGGGGAACCTAGTGAAACCCAGGGCTGTCTGATGGGCTCCAAGCCACCTCACTGCCCTGCCCAGAGGCCCATCTTATGGCTGAGGAAACTGAGTCCCACTTGTCTAAGGTCATACTGCCAGCTGGTGGCAGAGTCCAGACAGGGCCCTCTCCTCTTCACACTGCGTGGGGAAAGGAAGTATGCTTTGAGTAGTCTTGGGCTGACCTCTTCTCTCCTGTGTTTGGTCTAGTGCTAGGGTGGCTCGGCCAGTTATGGGGTGCCACGGAACCTCGCAGCGTAAAGACTCGCAGACCCCGGGCTCCTGAGTTCTGAATTCTCCATTCTGAGAGCCTGGCTGGTGCTAAGATTCCCCCGCTCTTATTTCTGGTGCTTTTCCATTGCTGCCTTTCCCCTGAGTGCATTTGTGGAGGGGGTGTTGTAATCTGAGTGTGGGAACAGTTTGTAGTCTGCCTTGGCCTTTCACATTGCATCACAAGCATAGCCTGTGTTGCTGTCAGTCTAGTGGCTTTCATCTTTCCAGCCTCTATAACATTCCATGGAGTCAGTGGGCCACCGCTGTCCCCTGGTGTTGGGCAATGAGGTCATCTGCAGTTTCCTGATAGTCTAATAAGCTCATACAACCTAAAGCTTCGTGCCTGTTTTAGTTTTTTTCTGAATTTAACATTTCTATTTTTTGATAATGAAAATCAACTTTATCGGGGTATAATTTATATTTAACTATATTTAGTTGTATATGCCCATTTAAGTGTTCCCAGCACATCTGCTCCATTCAGCAGAGAGATGCCTCTTAGGGATCACGATGTACCATGATGTACCACGATGTAATGATGGATATTTAGTTATTTTCAGCTTTCCCCTATTATTTTCCTCGTGGGAAGTGTCACAGTGGACTTCCCTGTGTACATGTGTGCGCACGTGTCTGCCTTTACTCCCGTGGGCTGGTATTTCTATAGGAAGAGGTTGTGGTAGGAGTGATCCCCAGAGGTGGAGTGGGGATAAGAATGTATGAACAACTCCAAGGAGGCTCCAGAAGCAGGGGCGGGGGCTGTGTGTATTGTTCTCTCCCTGACCTGGTCTCTCTGGCTACCAGCCAGGCCCTTGGAAATCCTAAGGTTTCAGGTATCAGGAATACCTGGATTCTGATCTCCAAAAACCACAGTGAGTTGAAAGGCCAGGCTCCCTGACTGCAGTGTGCAGCTTTTCTCGTGTCTCAAATGTCTCAAATTGAAATGGTATCAAGCCAGAGCTGGACCCTGACCTGGGTACTTGGGCACTTGGTTCCTGAGGTCATACCTGTTGGCCTCCCTTGGTTTTCTTGGGCACTGGAGGGATTGTTTTCATCGCTGGGCTGTTTTGAAATTTAATGAGTGCCATCAGTGACTTAGCAGGCCCTGGTGCAGACAGACTTGAACTTGAATCCCAGCTCCTTAGCTCACTTGCTGTGTGACCTTGGCCGCATCACCTCTCTGAGTCTCAGTTCCCCACTTGTAAATGGGAAGTTACAACACACTTCATAGTGTCCGTGAGGCTTAATCTAGACAAAGCCCTTATCATAGTGTCTGGGACAAGTAACTCGTCATAAAGGGAAGCTGTTACTGTTATTACTTGAATCTCAGCACTGCTGTTCGCTTACTGTGTGACTTCTGGCAAGTTTCTTAATCTCTCTGATCTCAGAATGCTCTTTACGGTTTACAAAACACTTCTTCTGGCATTTGCTTATCTCCTCACCGCCCCCGCCCTCCTCCAAGGTAGCCCTGAACAGGAGTCAGGATTGGGGTGGGGTTTGCAAGATACAACCAGAAATTGCTGGATGATTTGGACCATGAGGGAGAATTTCGTTCGGCATTCACTTAGCAACTGTGCTGTTACTTGGCTTTGTGGGTGAGAGAGATGGGTAAGAAGGAGCATTCTCAGGGGCATTTCCAGTCTGGGGGAGAGGTGTGGGGGATACGGGAGGGCAGCTGCCCCTCAAACAGAGTGTGCTCTACCCCTTGTGACCAGTCCAGAAAGCAGGGGACGGGGCCTCCGAGGAGCAAGGGGCCCTTTTTCAGCCTGCTCTCCACAAAGCTGGTCACTCAGCATAAGGCTGTTCCTGTCCCTCCGGCTTTGAGAGGTGATGCCCAATGGCAATGGATGCCCATTGCTCGTGGGATGAACACGAGGATCCTGCACATGGCTGCCGGGCTCTGCCAGCCTGGCCGACCTCACCGCTCGCTTGCTTATGAAGCTTTGGCCATAGGGACTTCTTTCCATTCCTCCAACGCTCAGCTCCTGTCCGCCCCAGAGCTGCCTCAGGCTCCGTTCCCTCTGTCTGGAAAAGGTCAGAAGAGGCCAAGCCTTCCCCTTGGTCAGGAGAGTGAATCCTCATTGTTCAGCTCTCAGCTTAAGTGTCACTTCTTCCAGGAAGTAACCCACTACCCCCAATCTAAACTAGGCCCCCGCCGGTCACTCTCATGGCAGCACGTATGTTTTCTTCTTCACACTTACCATGACGGGTGTAATGACTTGCTGAGTATCTTTCCTGCCCTTGGAAGCTCCAGGATGGCAGAGCCTGTGTCTTTCTTGCCCTCCAGACTCTTAAATACCTGAATGAGGAATCAGGGCTGTTTGGGGGAAGAGAAACAGTGAACCAGATGTATCTGGATGTGGGCCCACTTCCTCCAAGGCTGGGCTGTAGAACTGGCTCCCAAGGGATGAGTCTACAGCTACGAAAGGTGTGGCATCACCAGCCCCTAAGTGATTTCAGCCAGCCCTAGGGAGGGAGGGGCTGACGGAGGGCAGAGGAGCTGGAGACAGAAAGGGCTGGACGCCTCTGCTGTCCCAAACTGGTGCAGCCCCAGAGCGGGAAGTCACAGCCACCCACATTCTTCATTGCATTCATTCAACAGATGCTGATTTATCAGCGCTTGCTCTTTCTGAGGTCTTAACGTACGTCTGGTATGATGCCAGACGCTTTTCATTTGTTCAGCAGATAGTCACTGAGCTCCCGACGACGTGCCAGGCACAGTTCCCACCCCTGGGAATACCATGGTGAACAAAACATCAAAACCCCTTGCCCTGGTGGGGCTTGCACGCTAGCAATGAGAGGCCGGCAACACGAGTAAACTGTGAAGCCAATCAGGTGGTAGTAAGTCCTACAGAGAAAAATAAAGCAGGGAAGGGACAAAGGGAACCTGAGTGAGTTACAATTTTTTTTGGTCGTGCTGCGAGGCTTGCGGGATCTTAGTTCCCCGACCAGGGATTGAACCCGGGCCGTTGGCAGTGAAAGCACGGAGTCCTAACCACTGGACCGCCAGGGAATTCCCAGGGAGTTACACTTTAAAATCCCTAGAGGACTTTCCTGGCGGTCCAGTGGTTAAGACTCTGCGCTTCCACTGCAGGGGGTGCGGGTTAGATCCCTGGTCGGGAACTAAGATCCTGCGTGCTGCGCAGCGCTGCCAAAACAATAAAAATTAAAAAATAAAATAAAATCCCTACAGTATTTCATTCTTAGAACTGCTATGTGAGAAGCAGGTACTGTTAGGATTCCCATTATATGGAAGAGGAAACTGAGGTTCAGAGAGCTTGAGTGAGCTGTATAAGGGCACATAGCTAATCAGTGAAAGAGCTGGCCTTCCGGATTTTTTTTTTCCACTCTGCCTCCTCCTAAATAAGAAGCACTGTGACCCCAGCTCTCTCGCCGAAGCCACAGTAACACCTGAGATAGATCCAGGTTTGAATCTGGGTTCCGTTGCTTACTGGCTGTGTGTCCTTGTGGGACCCAGCCTCTTCCAGCCTTGGTTTCCTTGGCCTCTCCCTTGGGCTTGAAAGTTAGATGGGGTGACATCTGGGGAAGAGGTGTCCCTTCGTGGTGTGGCACAGGAAGTCTCTGCATAGGTTTGGAGATATTGAGCGGGCAGCGGGCAGTGGGTGGATGCTGCGTGCTTGGGCGGGGAAGGGGAGAGGAGACCGGAGAGTAAGGTGCCATCCTGGCCTCCCCGCAGGCGTCCTGCCTCTGCGGCTCTGCCCCCTGCATCCTGTGCAGCTGCTGCCCCTGCAGCCACAGCTCCACACTGAGCCGCCTCATCTTCACGGCCTTCCTCTTCCTGGGGGTGCTGGTGTCCGTCATCATGCTGAGTCCCAGTGTGGAGAGCCAGCTCTACAAGGTGAGCCACCTGCGGGACCTGGCCTCTGGCAAAGGCTCAGCTACCAGGGGGCCCAGGCTTGGGGGCCCAGCTGATCAAGAGGTGGGCAGGAATGCCAGCGCACCGATGATCCAAGCTTGACGATGGAGGGTCGTTTCTTCATATTGGGAGGAGGGTTTGAGCCTTATTGTTTCTCATAAGCCTTGGTCCCCTTGGGAAGTGTCATGAATCATTATCGCCATCCCTGCCAGACACTGGCCCAGGGTAAGCTCTCCCCACTTTAATGCATGAGCCCAGTTTGAGGGTCCTAAGTCTTCCCTTCATCTCAGTGTTTCATAGCCAGTGGGATAGTTAGGCCAGAGGTTCTGACATACTAGTGTATACAGAGCATGAATTCCCTGGGAAGTGTGCCAGTCATGCAGAATCTCAGACCCTGCCTTAGAGACTCTAGTTCTGTAGGAGAGGGGAACCTCTGGGGATTCTGATGTAGCTGGTGGGCGAGAGCACTTTGGGAAATCCTGCCCTGGACCGTGCCATGCCTTCTGTTTGTCCCTGGGGGGCTCACTCATAGGGCTTCAGTCGCAGAGGTGGGTGGGAATGGAGATGAGCCATAGGTGGAAGTGGGAGGCTCGGGTGGCCCTCCTGGGAGAGCCTCCTGCCTGGCGGCCTGGGCAGAGTCAGCCCGGGTTCTGGGTGGGGTGGGGTCTTCCAGCTGCTCTGTCTGTCTCCACAGCTGCCCTGGGTGTGTGAGGAGGTGGCCGGGTCCCCCGTCGCCCTGCAGGGCCACATCGACTGTGGCTCCCTGCTCGGCCACCGTGCCGTCTACCGTATGTGCTTCGCTATGGCGGCCTTCTTCTTCCTCTTCTCCCTGCTCATGATCTGCGTGCGCAGCAGCCGGGACCCCAGGGCTGCCATCCAGAATGGGTGAGGAGGGGTCCCACCTGCACCCTGGGCCCCTCCCGCTGTGGTTTTCCCTATCCTCGGCCTGTCTCCAGCAATCTCCAGACCCTAACCCTCCGACTCAGGGGCCGCTGAAGCCAGGAGGGCACAGCACACAGGTCGGCTCATCTAGTAGTTCCCATTTCTCAGATGAGGAAGCAAAGCTCAGGAAAGGCAACAGCATCCCTAGGGCCGCACACCAGTTTAGTGACACAGTTGGGGTTAGAGCCCAGGTGACCGTCCTCACCCATCATTGGTCCTTCCCTCTGCCCCTCGGGGCTTTTTCCAGGGCCAGGACAGATTTTCTGTGCCTGTCAGACCATCAGGAAGTCTCTCTCACCTCTCCCAGTACCTGCTCTTCAGGGTTTGGGTTCTGGGGGTCCAGCCTTCTTCTCTCCCCCTACTCAGCTTTCTTGTCTGTCCTCCCCCTTTCCCCACCATAGGTTTTGGTTCTTTAAATTCCTGGTTTTCGTGGGCATCACCGTGGGTGCCTTCTACATCCCTGACGGTTCCTTCTCCAACAGTAGGTGGCCCTGCTGGGGAGGGATGGGGGCTACCAAGGGTGAGCGTGCTGGCCCCCAGCACACAGACCCCAGACTACTGGCTGGGTCCTTGCCTCCCACCCAGGAGAACAGGACTCTGGTGCTTGGCCACATGGCCTTTGGGCAACTCGGGGTTGGGGGGACCCCCTTTGACCCCGACCCACACCCTGACACAAGGCATCTCTGTGCGTGGCCAGGGGCTCCTGAGGGCGGGGACTTTGCTGCTTCTCAGTGTCCCCAGTACAGGGTGTGGCACAAATGACTGTTGAATGTATAAAAGTGAGCGTGAGAAGAGACCCAGACCCAGGGGCTGCTGCGCCATGGCTGGACCCCCTTGCCTCCCTCCCCTCTGCCTGCCTAGTCTGGTTCTACTTTGGTGTCGTGGGCTCCTTCGTCTTCCTCCTCATCCAGCTGTTGCTGTTCATCGACTTTGCGCACTCCTGGAACCAGCGGTGGGTGAACAAGGCTGAGAAGAGCGACTCCCGCGCCTGGTATGCAGGTCAGTGCCACCCAATGGCCTCGTGAGGGGGCTGGGCTACCTGAGGAGTTGGGGCGGGGGGGGGGGGGGGTCCCTGAAGCTGGACGACGGCCTGGAGGGCATCTCGAGCTGCCTCCTAAGGGCAGGACCTGAGCCGTCCGTGTCACGTGGAGGGAAGGGTGTGTGGCAGGGGCCCGCTGACCCGGGGTGGCTGAGGTGGGGTCAGATGAGAGCTGCACTGGAGAGTTCAGAGGGATCTGGTTGAGCCAGCCCTGCAGAGCGAGCCACGAATGACACCTGGTCATTGAAACCCCAGTGGCAGAACGGGTCCCTTTTCAGTTCTTCTGAATTGATCAAGAAGAAAGGCACTCTTCAGGGTTGATTTGATTTTCACACTTCCCTGATCACCAGGCATCTAGTTCACTTTTTGAGAGATTGTTCTCTATTCATTGTCTTTTTTTTTGGCTGCGTTGGGTCTTTGTTGCCGCGCGCGCGCGGGCTTTCTCTAGTTGCGGCGAGTGGGGGCTACTCTTCATTGCAGTGTGTGGGCTTCTCATGGCGTGGCTTCTCTTGTTTTTGTTTTTGTTTTTTCTTTGCGGTACACGGGCCTCTCACTGTTGTGGCCTCTCCCTTGCGGAGCACAGGCTCCGGACGCGCAGGCTCAGCGTCCATGGCTCACGGGCCCAGCCGCTCCGCGGCATGTGGGATCCTCCCGGACTGGGGCACGAACCCGTGTCCCCTGCATCAGCAGGCGGACCCTCAACCACTGCGCCACCAGGGAAGTCCCCTCTATTCGTTGTCTTTATTTTTATGGTGACCTTTTTTACGGCAAGTGAATCATTTTAGTTCAGGGTGGGGCAGGAGCTCACAAAGCCTGGGTGAGGGACGGAAGTTTTTTTGTTTTTAATAAATTTATTTATTTTAAATCTTTTTGGCCGCACTGGGTCTTCGTTGCTGCGCGCGGGCTTTGTCTAGTTGCGGTGAGTGGCGGCTGCTCTTCGTTGCGGTGCGTGGGCTTCTCACTGTGGTGGCTTCTCTTGTTGCGGAGCACGGGCTCTAGGCGCGCGGGCTTCAGTAGTTGTGGTGCACGGGCTCAGTAGTTGTGGCTCGCGGACTCTAGGGCGCAGGCTCATAGTTGTGGTGCACAGGCTTAGTTGCATGTGGGATCTTCCCGGACCAGGCCTCGAACTGTGTCCCCTGCATTAGCAGGTGGATTCTTAACCACTGCGCCACCAGGGAAGCCCCCAGGGACTGAAGTTTAGTAGACACTCCTTGGAGGAGGAAGTTGGGGCCTGAGACCCAGTGCACTGCTCGACAAGCGATGGGGGTCCTTGCACCTCTTGACCCACCTGCCGCTGCCCCTCCCTCCCAGGCCTCTTCTTCTTCACCCTCCTCTTCTACGCGCTGTCAGTCGTGGCCGTGGCACTACTGTTCATCTACTACACCCAGCCTGGCGCCTGCTACGAGGGCAAGATCTTCATCAGCCTCAACCTCATTTTCTGTTTCTGCGTATCCATAGTCGCTGTCCTGCCCAAGGTCCAGGTGAGCCTGCCTGTCTCTGCCCAGCCTGAAACCAGGCTCCTCAGTGTGTGGGACTTCTTGTAGGAACCTTGGGGTCCTGGGGCCAGGACTGTCAGTCACAGAGGCTTGGGCCAAGAGTGTGGGCTCCCAAGTCAGCCTCCCTGGGTCAGAGTCTTGACTCTCGCATTTATATGCTGGCTGTCTTTGGGAAAGTGCCTTAACCTCTCTGTGCCTCTTCCGTCTCAGATGTAAAATGGGAATAATAACACTATTTGGAGTTATTCTCAAGATTGAGACCATGTTTATAAACACTTAGAACAGTGCCTGGCATATAGATATTAGAACAATGAACACTTAGAACAGTGCCTGGCATATCCATCAGACATTGGCTATTGTTATCATTATTTTGATGTCATCATTTTTTTCATGCAAATCAGGAGAACATTAGGAAGGGTCACCGAGTGATGATTCCTAGACACCTCAAGAAGTGGTGTTAGAAGGTGCAATTCCACAGTTTCCAGTCCCAGACTATCTGGGATGATGGGTGGGAGCTCCCAAGGTAATCACTTGTTCTTCAGAAGAATCCAGTGGTATTTCACAGTTTGGGATATCAGCCCACCAGGTGTTTCAGAGGTAGCTTAGATAGTCTTTGGGGGTCCTTAGCAGAAAGGTTGGGAATCTCCCTTCTGGCCAGAGCTTCCATTTCCCAGTAAGAAAACGGAAGCCCAGAGAGGGTGATGCCTCTGTTCCAGGTCACACAGCAATCAGTATTCATTCAGCAAATACCTCTTGAGCATCCACTGTGTACCAGGCACTCTTCTAGATGTTGGGGATACAGCTGTGAGGAAGAGGAGGAATAATAATAGCTAACAGTTAATGACATCTGTCATGTTATTTAGTCCTTGCACCATCATCATCCCCGCTTTCCAGATGAGGAAACAGAGGCTTAAAGGAGTAAAGAGACTTGCCTAAGGTCACACGGCTAGTAAGGGGTGGAGCTGGGATCTGAACCCAGGCAGACTGGCCCCAGAGACGGTGCTCCTAATCATAGAGTTCAGATTCATATTTTCAAGTGTGTCTGTGTGGTGAGGAGTGGGGAAGAACAACCGACAGGAGACGAGGCCAACTGAAGTAATTTTGGAGAATAAGTGCTATGTGGAAAATAAAAGAGGGTATGGGCTGAAAGGGAGGTGGGCAGGCAGGGCCGGGGTCTGCTGCAGTCAGGGTTTTCAGAGCCTTTTGCGGGGGTCCTGTTTGAGCTGAAGCCTGAATATAAAGACACTGCTGGTGCAGAGATGTGGGGGAGGAAGATGTCAGGGAGAGGGCAGGGCGAGTGCAAAGACCCTGAGGTTGGAGAGGATTTGGCAGGTTCCACGGACAGAGAGGTGGCCACCATGTTTGGGGAGTAGCAGCAGGGAGGGCTGTCGGATGAAGATGCAGATGGGGTAAACGAAGGAGGGCTTTAATTCAGAGTGTGAAGAAGTGCTGCCCTTGAAGGATTCTCAGCTGGGGAACAAGTCGGGTAATCTGTTAAGAGAAAAAATTAGGACTCTACCTTTGTGTGGGCGAGGTGGCAGTGGGTGGCCCGGGTGGTATGTTTCCCCGAAGGGTGTGGGGTGGGATGGCCCTAGGGTGGTGGGGGTTTCTGAGGTCCCCCGGTCGGGCGTGGCTGGGCTGGGTGGGGGGGAGTGTACCCAGGTTTGGCAGGAGTCACACTGTGGGCTGCCCTTGCCAGGATGCCCAGCCCAACTCGGGTCTGCTGCAGGCCTCGGTCATCACGCTCTACACCATGTTTGTCACCTGGTTGGCCTTATCCAATGTCCCCGGTGAGTAGAGGCCTGGGTTCCAGGTGGCCTGGTCTTCCTCCTGGGCTGGGGACCCTCAAAGATGACGGGGACATTCCCAGCATTCCAAGACTTAGTCCTTCGGGGAGGTGGGAGGACCCCATCTGTTCCTGGAGCTGTCTCTGTTGTTTTGTCTGCTGCGTGCTGTCGCCGGGACTTGAGTGGTTGGTTGTGTGTCTGTCTGTCCCTTGGCTGTCCATCTGAGCCCATCCTCTGGGCTCCCTGGCTACAGACCTGGCCTGCGTGGGCTGAGGGTGACCATGGTCCCCTCCCCAGACCGGACATGCAACCCCACCCTGCTGACCCACTTGGACAATGGGACGGTCCTGGCAGGCCCCGAGGGCTACGAGACCCAGTGGTGGGACGCACCGAGCATCGTGGGTCTCATCGTCTTCATCCTGTGCACCCTCTTCATCAGGTAGGGTGGGGGCTGGTTTCTGGGAAGGAATCATGATTGGGAGCCCTGAGGCACAAGTGACGGGAGGATGTGGGCGCTGGGACACCAAGCTGGAAGGCGCCTCCACAGGCAGCACATCCAGTCCCGGCACTGCGCTGGCGGGGAAACTGAGCCCCTCAGAGGGCACAGGGTGACTGGGCAGCGGAGGCGGGGCTGAGCCCTGCCTCCTGGCCCAAGGCCTCTCCTGAGCCCGGGTTGCCATGTGCCCAGCTCAGCCGGGTGCAGGCAGCTGTGGTGCCAGGGCCGGAGCCTGGGCTGGGGCCAGCGGGTCCAGGCTCCATCACTCACACCTGTGTGTGGCCGCTTCCCCTTTCCAAGCTTCAGCGTCCTTTTCAGTTACAGGATGATAACCTCTAATGCCCGGGGTGGCTTGTGACCCCACAGTGTCCCTTGAGAAAAAGCAGCTCATTCTTAAGATCACATGTGCTCTTAAGAGCACATTCTTGAAGGGGTCTTAGCAAGTGCTTATCAGCGTGGACTTGAGCCTGGCACCCTGGGCAAGTCTCTCAACCTTTCTGTGCTTCAGTTTCCTTATCTGTAAAATAGGAATAAAAATACTACTTACTGCATTGGATTGTTGAAGAGTTATGAGGAGTTAATATGTACAAGGCGCTTAGAAAAGAACTTGGCAAGCAGTAGGTGCCAAATAAGTGTTTGCCATTATTGCAGAGAACTATTAATATTTGCACAGCTGGGTGGCTGGGAGTGGCTGTTTTGTGTCACCAGACGGTAATATCAAGTATACTTATTGTTGACACTGGCAGACTCAGGTATTGCCTCCCTGCAGCCTGGCATTTCTCCAGGTGCCACTTTGTGTGTCTGCACCTCCGCCCTGATCTTTTCTCCCCCAGTCACCCTTCCTGGGCAGCGCCCGTTTGCCTGTAAGCAGCACACCTGCTTCTAGGCTCCTGGGCTAGAGCATTTTGAGGCTGTTTCACATTTCGTTTTGTTTTCACCTTTTTCAAAACATTTTCTCCTAGTGGAGTTGGGGCAGTTCACAAACATCTCTCTTCTTTGTCCTCTCCTTTGATTTCTTTTCCAACCCGGAAGGGCCCACGTCACCTCCATCTTACAGATGAGGAGACTGAGACTTGGTGAGGAGCAGCCACTTGTCCGAGGCCATGAGCGCACAGTGGCCGTGGTGCTGGAGCTCACTTCCCTGCCCCCGAGCTCTATCCCTCCCCATCCCCAACGTGGGTGCAGAGCTGTGCTTCCTGATGCTTCTAATACACCTCCCTGGCCTTCAGTCACTGGGCTGCACCTTGGAGAGCCCACAGATCCCATCTGTTCTTAGCACAGTTCTTAAAACCCAGGAAGCAAGGAAGCATAAACAGCCACGAGGGCAGGGACCACTGATGATCGCTCTTGCCCCCAGCTGGATGGCCCAGATCTAGGCTCATGTGCACTAGATATCAGCACAGTATTTGGTGATTGGGGTCAACTGAAGCTCAGCAAGGGGTGATTTTTCAATTTGATGGAATGGGCTGGAATCCAGGCCTTTGTTCACTTTTTTCAGGATACAAGTTGGATCTTCAAAATTGTATATGTGTCTCAAACTATTAAATGTAGTTAAAAACATCAAGACCTCATTGTAGAAAAGCAGTGACAGAAATCATTACTATTATTCTCTCTTTATTACTAACATAGAGAAAGGGGAGGCAGTGGGTGATGCTACTCAGCTAAAATGAATAAAAGGTAAACAAATGTACCAGCAAATGAGCATTCTTATGAACATTTTTAATGAATGCAGTACCTGGTACGATCCTTTGCGGTACTAAGTTCTCAACACGTGTTTGTGGAGATGGCAAATGAACAACCAAAATAACAGGGGCCGCTTATCTGGTTTCTACTCTGTGCCAGGCACAGTGCTGGGCCTTCAAACACCATTACTCCGTTTAATCCTCCCAGCAACCCTATAAGGGAGGTACTGTTATCTCTGAATTTACAGACGAGGAATCAGAGGCTCAGAGAGGTTAAGTGTCTTGCCCAAGGTCACACAGGGAGTAGGGGTAGAGTTGAGAGTCAAGGCAGTTTGTTAACTCCAGGGCCCAGGGCCTAACATCCAGGCCGCTGGCTCCCGAGGCTCTGGGACCCTGGTGCCCATGGTCATCATGGCCAATGCCGTGGTGCGTGAGGCCCCCTGGCACTGCCCACCCACCCACCTCAGTGGTGACGGCCTGACAGCCACACGCACATCCTCCCCTCGCCTCCCCCAGTCTGCGCTCCTCGGACCACCGGCAGGTAAACAGCCTGATGCAGACGGAGGAGTGCCCGCCTGTGCTGGAGGCCACACAGCAGCAGCAGGTGGCGGACTGCGAGGGCCGGGCCTTCGACAACGAGCAGGACAGCGTCACCTACAGCTACTCCTTCTTCCACTTCTGCCTGGTGCTCGCCTCTCTGCATGTCATGATGACGCTCACCAACTGGTACAGGTGTGTGGACGGAACCGCAATGTCCGCAGTGCGCGTGCCACTTCCCTTCCCCTCCAGCGCTGCACTGGAGTTTAAGACTTGGGCATGGAGGTGTCTCTCTAGGACCCTCCAGGGAGCCTGCCTCATCAGTGCCCCGGTTTCCCTGCCAGTGCCTAGTCCACGCAGTAGCTGGTACCTTCGCTAAGTGCTGAGAAGTGGGAATCACGGGAGGTGAGGCTGGGCCTGTGCAGGGCAGACCAGGTTTACAGATCAGGGTGGTGATTTGGGTTATGGGGTCGGATTTGGGATTCATGGTTTGAGGGTTAGGAGTAGGGTGTGGGGTCAGAATCAAAGTCACAGGGTCAAGAATAGGAGTCCTGAAGTCGAGAGTTGGGATTGGGGCCATATAAAGTAACAAATTTGGTCATTTGGTTAAAATTGGGGTTACAAGTCCAGAAAGCCAGGATTGAAGTGACCAGGTCAAGGAGCTAAGATCAGAGTAACTAGGTTAGCGGCCAGAACTGGGGTCACAGGGCCAAGGGTCAAAATTGAGGTCAGAGATATCAGAACTGTGGTCATAGGGTCAAGGATGGGGTTATGGGATTGAAGGTCAGAGTCAACGTTAGAGGTCAGGACTAAAGTTAGGAGCTTCTGGGTCCCAAAGTCAGGGACCAGGAGTGCGGTCACGGAATTAGGATCACAAGGTTAGTGACCAGAATCAGGTCACAATATTATGCCTAGGACTTGGGTCAAGGTTGGAATTGAGGTCAGGGTCAGGTCTATGGTACAAGGCCATGAGCTCTATGTAGGGTCTTAAGGCCAAGTGTCAAAAATATCAAATGGCTTCCCTGGTGGTGCAAGGTCAAGAGTCTGCCTGCCGATGCAGGGTACACGGGTTCATGCCCCGGTCCGGGAAGATCCCACATGCCGTGGGGCGGCTGGGCCCGTGAGCCATGGCCGCTGAGCCTGCGCGTCCGGAGCCTGTGCTCCACAGCGGGAGAGGCCACAACAGTGAGAGGCCCGCGTTTCGCAAAAAAATAAATAAATAAATAAAAATCAGAGATGGGGCTAGAGTTTACAGGGTAAGAGCCAGAGGTGAAGTCAGGGGTCGCAACTGGATCCTAAGGTCGGGGCCGGGACTGAGGTCACAGCGTCAGGGCCAGGCTCACTGGGATGATGGTGTGTTCCAGACCCGGTGAGACCCGGAAGATGATCAGCACGTGGACCGCCGTGTGGGTGAAGATCTGTGCCAGCTGGGCAGGGCTGCTTCTCTACCTGTGGACCCTGGTAGCCCCCCTCCTCCTGCCCAACCGTGATTTCAGCTGAGGCGGCTCCCTGCGGCCAGCCCACCTGGTGCTTCGGGGCTCAGTGACAGCAGGCTGAGCGCCCGCCGCGCCTCCGGGACGTGCCTCTGAGCTGGGCCCCTCTGTTCTTAGTGCCTTCAGGGAGGAGGAGCATCAGGCCCCTCCCTCCCGCTGCCCCCCCACGCCCACCATGGAGCTGCCTCCTCCTTCCCCTCACCCCCATTCGCCCACTCTTGCCCTCTTGGGAAAAAAGGGCCCCTTGTTCTAAGGCTCCCCAGGAGAGGGTCCTGAAGGAGAGAAACACTGAGAGCTGCTCAGAAAGCAGGAGTGCTCACCGCGATGGGGTGCCCAGCACTGGGGCCCGGGTATTCCTGACCATGTACTCCAGGACACCCCGTCCCCTTCCTGGGCTCCGTGCCTTACTGAGTCTCTAAGACTCTGCCAATAAAGAAGCCGGTGTGTGTGCCTCCCATGTCTGTGCCCTTCCCCCTTGGCACAGGCCCCATCCCGTCTGGGCCCAGTGCAGGGGCTGGGAACAGAATGTCAGGGCAGAGGGGGCTGAAGGGCCAGACCATGAGGGGCCTTGAAGGTCAGACAGAGGGGCCCTGGCTCTGTCCTCTGGGCTATGGAGAGCCTGCGGGCTGGGGCTATAGAGGAAGGAGGCGCTTTGGCAAAAGGGAGCCTGGGGGTCAGAAAAGGGGGCCCTGGAGCAGTGTCCATATGCGGGGTGATGAGGCCAGAGTCGGGGTGGAGAGGGGGCTCACGTGGGGAGGCTGAGAGGCTGGTCTTCGGGCCATCTTACCAGCGCCCATCCTGAGGTCCTGCCCACCTCTGACCTGCCTCTAGGGTCCTCCTGAAGAACTTGTCACCACCCTCCACTTCTCCCTGCTGTAGCCGTTGGCCCCGGCTCTGGCCCCAGGGTGTGGTGGGGAAGAGCGTGTGCCCTAACGGATCCACAGCTGCCTGGATCCGCTGAACTGCAAGAGCCGTGGGGCTCCTGTGGGGCTCCGGGCAAGTCTTCCCCTCTGGGCCCTTTCCATCATTCAGCAGATGGAAAAACGCCACCTGTACCCAGGCTGCTGTGAGGCTCAGGTGAAGGCGCACAGCGATGTGCGGGGGACGGACAGGCTCCTGGCTGGGGCCTCCTGAGCCTGGTCTTGACGTTGTGATGTCCATCCTCAGGTCATAACAGAAATCGAGGTGACTGGGGTTTGTTGGGGGCTGGGATGCAGTGGCCAGGGACGCAGCCCACTTCTAAGGAGCTTTAGGGTCATGGGGGCAGCACAGGTGCACGGGTGCACCAAGGAGGTGCCTGCCACAGCCCCTGTCAGGACAGTGGGAGTCGGCCAGATCGGGGGAGCGAAAACGCCCAAGGGACAGGGCGCGGCATGTGAGCAAGAGAGCAGGGTGTTTGAGGACCAATGAGAAACGTAGGGTGGCTGCAGTGCAGAGGGCATGTAGGGGTCAGGAGGTGGTGAGCTTCGGAGAGTTGGGCTGGGCCTGAGTCACACAGGCCCTTGAGGGCCATGGTGAGGAGACCAGATACTGTCCTGAGGGTAGAGGGGAGCCATGGAGGGTTTCTGAGCAGGGGAGAGGCCGTGAAGTTGTGAGCTGACCAGGGGGTGGTCCTGGAGGGTTTAGAGCAGAGTAGTGACGTGGTCAGATGGGTATTTTGGAAAAATTTTCCTGGATGAAGTGGAGGGTGTAGCAGCTAGAGGCAGGTACCAGGGCCCAGGACGGAGTGGGTGGGGGCCTGGAGTCGGGCAGGGGCCGAGGAAGCCTTCTCTCACCTTGAGACAGATCTTGTGGATGCTTTTGTCCCCTGGTAGCTTTCAGCTGAAGGAGACCTCTCCACGGAGCAGCCTGAGCTTCCTCCCCGCAACACATGAGATTTCATTTCTCTCCTTTTTTCACTTTAGGGAGAAAAAGCCCACTTTGTGCTCCTGATAACCTTTTTCAAAGGTTTGTAGAAGTGGGCACTTTTATCCTGCTTTTGTATCCTTGTTGCTCTACAGTTTTTCAATTATTCATTCAACAAACATGTACTGAGCATGATTTGTGCCAGGGTCTGGGCTGGGGCAGGCCTGGCAGGGAAGGAAGCCGGAACCAGACTGAAGAGCCTGAATGCTGGCTAAGGAGTTTCAGGTCCCAGTTTGGCTCTGAGAAGCCACCTCGTATCCCCCAGGCAGGGAGCTCTCCCTCCGTGTTTCCTCAGCCCCTGTTCTCTCTGGCGAGACAGTGGTCACACTCCTGTACCTGGTGGTCGATGGGGGTGTCAGGTGTCAGGCCTGACCCACTGCCCCCCCAGGGGCTAGGAAGCCCACTCAGCCTGCTTGCTGTATCCCCCTCATCCCCTGCTGCTCAGCATCATGGCTTCCACACATCCTCCCTCCCCCATCTTTCCTCCATCACCTCCTTCCTCTTTTCCTTCATATCCTCTTCTCTATCCCCTCTCTTCTCTCACACTCTTCTTTGTCACCTCCCTTCCTTTGCCAGTCTGTGGGACAGGCTGTAGGACCCCAGCTCTTTTTGTCTGCCAGCGCTGACAGGCTGGGCTTCCATGCTGGACTGCTAATGGGGAAGCGGCTGCCCTCATCCCCGGAGACCTGTGCTCTGTCCCTGGACACCTGCTGCCCGACACCTGCTTCCCAACACCTGGGCTGTGGTCCCTGCAGCGATACCACCAGCAGCCTCAACCCAGCCTGCTCTGGAGCAACTTTGGACAAAGTTGTAGAACAAATATCTGGGCAGAGTGGGTGCAAGACCTGCAGATCACGTGGGGAAACAGGCAGTGTGGTGCGCTGGAAAGGGCTCTGGGCTCGGCTCCAGTTCTGTTTCCATGGCTGTCTCACCACTATCTTGTCACCTGAAGTTAGGCAACTCAGTTCCTCTCTCTGGGCCTCAATTGCAGCTTCCGTAAAATGGCAATAGTAGCTGTTTTGTAAACCGTTAAAACATGGTGCTTTCATGAGACAAACACTGTGGTTAACCAGCAGACATTCCCAAGCCCCTTCTCCCTTTCCTGCCTCTGTCACAAAGGCGGGAAAAGTCAACTGTCACTTTGCAGCTTCCCTGAGAGTTAGAAGTGGGTACCTGAAAACATTCTAGCTAAGTAGACCCAAGTGGGGATGCTAAGGAGCAATTCTAGAAAAGTTTCTGATTTTCTTTTACAAGGCACTACTCATTCCCCCTTTTCCTATTTTAACACAAATACGATGCCTGGAGCCACAGCAGCTATCTTGGGACAATGAGGCAAAGAGCCTGAGGATGAGAAACCAACATGGTGAGGATTGTGGTACAGAAAAATGGAAGGAGTCTAAGTCCCTGGTGCTCTTTTGAGCTGCTGCATCAACCCTACTGTACCTGACTCCAGACTTCTGTTATGTGAGGAAAACAAACACCAATAAATTTAAGCCCCTATTAGTTGGGCATTAAGTTCTTTGCAGCTGAATGCATTTCTAAATGATATAACATGTGAGATGTTTAGTGATAATAAAAATAATAAACAGGAGAAACTTACCTCCATTCTTCAGGACTATGGGCTAGCAACAGTATAGCACCCCCCATATATATGTGTATATTTATAAATAACTGTATACTGTATATGTTTATATATACATACATATATGTTTAGTAGCAGGAGAGACTGTGACAAGACAGTTGTTGTTTTTTTCCTGCCCCTGCCCTGGACTTCAGCCCTGCTCCCATGATCTGACTAGCTTGGCACCTCTGCTTTACTCTTTCCCTCTTTCCCATGGACACTATTATACTTGTGATATTGTGATCAAATATATATCTGGTCTTTGCCTGTTTCTGGCACAGAGCTCCTAAAACCCTTGGAATTTCCTTAGTGATAAGAGTGAAAAAGTGGACAAGACAGTTTTTTGAGATATTAAATTTTCTCTCCTCTGCCAAACACATGGGAGAAGAATGTTCTGGACCTTCTTGTCTCGGGGGAGGTCTGAGGAAGAGTGGGAAGCAGGAGAGAGAGGTTACTTGCAAAATATACTTCCCTTCTGCCTTTGGTATCCAAAAGTCCAAGTCTGTTGAGCAGCTTCTGGGCAGTGGGGGAGGGAGTGGTGATGGGGGCAGTAGAGGCGCCTCCTGGACGGAGAGGAGAGAGCCCCAAAGGAACTTGGTTAGGGATGGGAGTGGTTCTTCCCAGGCCCCAAAGAAGTTCTCCATGACTGGAAGAGGAGGCCAAAGGCTGTGAGTTCTATGAGCAAAGATGTTCTATGAGCAACTCCTGCTGAGTTGGGGGAGCCAGGCAGAGCCCGGGGAGCAGGTGAGACCTCAAAGGGTGGAAGCACGGTTCCCTGCCCTGCCCGAGCTGCCCCCCGCCCCATACCACATCTTTCTTGCTCTGTCCACTGCCTTGCTGCTACTTGCAACCCCAGGACTTTTGCACAATCCAGGAGGGGTCATGTGTGTTGGGGAGGAAAATGAAAAATGGCTGAGGTTGAATTTCCCACCAGCCTGGCTGGATGGGGCTTTGCATAGAAAGAAAGTTGATATAAAACAAGTCAACAGGGCTTCCCTGGTGGTGCGGTGGTTAAGAATCCGCCTGCCAGTGCAGGGGACATGGGTTCGATCCCTGGTCCGGGAGGATCCCACATGCTGCGGAGTAACTCAGCCCGTGCGCCCCAACAATTGAGCCTGAGCTCTAGAGCCCGTGAGCCACAACTACTGAGTCTGCGAGCCACAACTACTGAGCCCGCGTGCCACAACTACCGAAGCCCACGCACCTAGAGCCCGTGCTCCTCAACAAGAGAAGCCACCGCAATGAGAAGCCTGTGCACCGCAACGAAGAGTAGCTCCCACTCGCTGCAACTAGAGAAAGCCCACATGCAGCAATGAAGACCCAATGCAGCCAAAAAATAAGAAATGTAAAAATAAAAAAATAAAACAAACAGATATTCTGTTTCTTGCACACCTGTGAATTGAGCTTGATACCCCCTTTAAAATAGCTGTAGATATAGGCTGATTTATGGCAACCCCGTCCCCCCAAAAAACAGTACAGGAGTGTGAAAAGCATTCATCTATTTCATTTTTTCAAGCAGCAGCACAGGATTCTATTGAGTGAATATTCTATCATTAATTTAACTAATCCTCAGTTAACGGGCATCCACATTGTTTTCAGTGGTTTGTTTGTTTGTTTGCTTTTGTCTTTCCTACTACCAGCCGCTGTGTTTCTTCTGGCAGCTTGCTGAGCTGCAGGAAGAAGGTGGACTCCAGAGCCAAGATCCTCTAGGTTCTTATCTCAGTTTTGCCCATGAGCTACCCTCACCTCTCTGGGTCTCAGTTTCCCCATCTGCAGAATGGGGATTGTACTAGCACCCACCCCATGGGATGTTGCCGTGGTCAGTGAAATCACATCTGTAAAGGGCCTGGCACCATGCTCGGCTCACCGTAGGAGTCAAAGAATGGGTGCCTCCTTCCTTTTGCTGGCTATCAGTCCTCAGGGACTGAGACAAAAGTCTAGGCCAAAAGATGAGGTCACCTTAGCCTTCCCTCTACCTCCAGAGACACCTGTCCTTTGCCTCTCTGGAGGAGGATGTGAGTGACAGGTGGCAGGAGGTAGGGAGAAAAATTATAACAGGAGCCAACATTTATTGAACAGTTCCTGTGCACCGAGCCTGGAGCAAGGAACTTCAACGCCAATAGCAAGTCTATTAGTGTACAGAGAAAGCAATTCATAAGAGAAAAAAAAGATGGAGACCTTGACTCCCCCATCTTCTCTGATCCCCAGTCTAAATTAGCCTTCGCATTTCTCTTAGTTTTCTTAAAAACTCTACACTTCTCTGCATACATAGCCTTTATTACGGTGTGTGATTATGTATCCATTTGTGTGATGATCGCTGTATTGTCTGACTTCCCCTAAGGTCAAGGAGGGTGAGAACCTACTCTCGTTTATCATTTCCCTGGTGCCTAGAACAGAGCCTGATAAACAGAAAGTGCTCAATAAGAGAAAGGTTAGTTGATTGACTGATCATCGGAATGAGTATTAGTTGATTCTGGAGTCGCCATGAGAAAGCCTAGGGGACAGAGAGTTTATAGCAGAGCAGGAAGGGCCAGAGCCCTGGGCTGAGGTCAAGAGGCCTGGGTTCTGGTACTGAATGTGCAGGGTCAGAGGAAAATTCCGAGGAATGGCTTTGAAGCTGAGACCAGCAAAATAGGTGGGAATTGGGTGGTTCAAAGAGCACAGGAAGACTGCCCAGGGCAGAGAACTGCATGGCAGCGGCTCTGCAGTAAGAGGACAGGACCATCGAGGAGCTGAGGAGCTCGAGCAGCATGGTAAGGGGTCAAGTGGTGGAGGTGGGGAGGTTCAGGCTATGGAGTTCAGAGGTCGCAGACTGGTGACCGGAATGCATGTCTGGTTTGGCCCTTGTTCTATGTTTAAAACAACAAGAACCTCAACAAAGATTATGGTGCCTTGCTCTGGAGCGCACCTTCCGTCTACCTCAGCTTCCCCTGCCCCTCCTCAGCATCCCCCTGCTGCTTCATCTTTTTTTTAATAAATTTATTTATTTATTTATTTTTGGCTGTGTTGGGTCTTTGTTGCTGCTCGTGGGCTTTCTCTAGTTGCAGCGAGCAGGGGCTATGCAGTGCGCGGGCTTCTCATTGTCGTGGCTTCTCTTGTTGTGGAGCACAGGCTCTAGGCACGCGGGCTTCAGTCGTTGTGGCACGTGGGCTCAGTAGTTGTGGCTCGTGGGCTCTAGAGCACAGGCTCAGTAGTTGTGGTGCATGGGCTCAGTTGCTCCGTGGCATGTGGGATCTTCCCGGACCAGGGCTCAAACCCATGTCCCCTGCATTGGCAGGTGGATTCTTAACCACTGTGCCACCAGGGAAGTCTCTGGTTTATGTTTTAAAAGACAGTATGATGTCAGGGGGTGGAAGAAGGTCAGAGTGGGATCAGGGTGACCATTTGGGAGGTGACCATAGTAGACAGGGAAGGAGGTGACTGACTAGTGTGACAGCCCAGGAGATGGTGCAGTGTGAGCTGAGCTGGGAAATTTTGTGGAGGTAAAACCAGTAGAAATTGCTGATGGGTTAGACATGGGGGTGTGAATAAAAGAGAAGAATCAAGGATGAGCCCTGGCTTTTGGCCTGAGCAACTGGGTGAATGTTATCTATTGCGATGTGGACAACTGGAGTTGGATTAGGAGAGGAGAGGTCATCAGATTTCTGTTTGGGATGTTAGAACGTCCAAGGGGAGCTACTGAGAGGCTGCATAGTTCAGGGGTTGAGAGCAAGGGCTCTGGAGCCAGACTGGCTGGGCTGGATTTCTGGCCTTTTAGTAACTGTATGGCCAAGTTACTTTAATCTACTTTAAACCAATGCCTTAATTTTATCATCTGTAAAGTGAGAATACTTATGGTACTCATTTCATAGGATTAATGAGGAGGAAATGAGTGAATTTATGTACAGTGCTTGGGACAAGTATGTACTATATGTATTGTTGCTATGATTATGATGAGGCCAAGCCAGCAGTTAGATATAAGGGTCTCGAGCTTAGGAGAGACGCCAGGGCTGGAGCCATTCACTTATAAAAGATACATGTACAATTACTAGACTGGATGATTCTTCCTGGGGGAGAATACAGAAAAGTACATGGACATGCATGTTGTTGTATTCACCACTGTATCCCCAGTACCTCACACAGTCTGCATATAATAGGTGCTTAATGAACGTGTGTTGAGTGGGTACGTTTCCCTTGGCAGAAGGCTCCTCTAGTGGCCAGACTGACCATGTCTGACCATGTCTGTCTTCCAGATGGAGTCCCCACCACCCTTGGACCCTTTCACTGCTATACTCCCAGAGCTAAGCACGGGGCCTGGCACAATAAGCCCTCAATAAGTACTAGTAGTAGTTGGAAGAGTAAAAGGATACCTACAGGTGTGCCTAGCTCAGGGGCGAACACAGAGTAGGCCTGACCTTGGAACCTGTGCATGAACGTGACTGTTGGCACTTGGCCATGCCACCCCATTCTGTGTTCTCACTGGGTTCCTGGGCTCTAAGCTCAGGAACTAGATGTTCCAGACTCTTTTACTGGCAAGATTATGGGTACAGTTCAGAGTGTCCTGAAGAAACGTGCTCACATGATATTTAGCAGGTGGAAGAGGGTAGAATCCATCTTTCCTTCTTTGGCAACCATGATAGATGTGTGGCCTTCTGCAGATGTAAGTTTTTACAGCAGCTGGATGACTCCATCCTCCGTCCCACTGCCAGTCTTCGGCCTCGGGACTGCAGGACAGCACTGACTGCAATGTGGGCCAGAACTTACTATAGTTTCTCGACTCCAGGTGGCAGCAACATTCTAACTCTTCATATCTAGCTACGCTGTGACTCTTGACCCTAGAAGCTGGTGGCATCTCCTGACTTTACTCCTGATACCTTCTTTGCAAACATCTAATTCCCTGTGTTAAATTCCTTCCTGCTTGAAACGCCTAGAGTGGCTTTTGTTTTCTTGATGGAACTCTGGTCAATACAGCAACCTTCAGGGAGGGACAGGGTTGTGTTGCAGAAAGAGCTGGGACTCTGGAGCCAAGCAAGACTGGATTTTCATCCAGTCTTGTCCATTTTTTTAGCTGTGTAAGCTTGGGCAAGTCACTTTGTCATTCTTTGCCTCAGTTTCTCCTTCTCTAAAATGAATATATAATTAAGTAGTTAATCATCATCATTTATTAAGTATATAACATGAAATAAGCACTTTTCTAAATGCTTTGAATATATTAACTCATTGCATTGTTCCTTAATAATCCCATGGTCAGATTTTAGATATTTAAAACAAAATTTTTAAATTGAGGTAAATTAACAGGAAATTAACAATTTTAAGGTGTACCCTCCAGTGTCATCTCATACTTTCACAACGTTGCTCAAGCATCACCTTTATCCAGTTCCAGAATATTTTCATTTTCCCAAAAGGAAACCCCGTACCCATTAAGCAGTCACTCCTCATTCCCTCCTCCCCTCAGCCCTTGGCCACCACTAATCTGCTTTGTCTCTATGAATTTACCTCTTCTGGACATTGCGTATAAATGGAATATGCGACCTTTTGTGTCTGCCTTCTTTCACTTAGCATAATGTTGTTGACGTTCACCCATGTTGTAGCAGGTATCAGTACGTCATTCCTTTTACGGCTGAATGATATTCCAGTGTGTGGAGACACCACATTTTGTTTACGAATATTTGGGTCGTTTCCACTTTTTAACTATTATGAGTAATGTTGCTATGAGCACTCATGTACAAGTGTTTGTTTGAATAGCTGTTTTCATATCTCTTGGGTATATACACACATAGAAGCAGGTGCTAAAATTGTGTTTGTGAACGTGTGGATGTCCCACCCTGATATGAGGCTACACCGTGCCACTGGCTGCCCAGAGAGAGAGGGCAGAACACCATGGCGTCCTGTGCCAACTCTCCTCCGGGCAGTAAGCCAGAATGTGCACTGGGTTGGTCTCTTCTCTGAGTTGAATCCCAAGATCTTAACTAGTGCCTGGAGACAGGCCAGCCTGAGCCATGACCTCATCTTATTGGACTGTTTAGGCTTTTCTGAGAACTCTTAAGATCACCCAGCACAGTCTGAGTATGATGCCTCCACCCAGCTAAGAGTCTTTAGAACATTCTGTAACCAAGGCAGGACAACTGCTCCACTCCCTAGTAGGTGCATAATGACTACAGGTGAATAAGGTGACTTTGGACACATTTCTTGAAATGGACACATTTCTTGAAATGGAGACTCAGTTTCCTCTCCTGTAAAATGGCAATAATAATGCCTTCTTCCTTCCTTCA
This sequence comes from Aethalodelphis obliquidens, assembly GCF_003676395.1. NCBI lineage: Eukaryota > Metazoa > Chordata > Mammalia > Artiodactyla > Delphinidae > Aethalodelphis > Aethalodelphis obliquidens. The sequence continues at coordinate 28,102,837 of NW_020837953.1, read as the reverse complement.
CTCACTCACTCTTTTCATTCATTCATTCACCAACTATGTATTGTGCACCTATCCTGTGCCTGGCCTTGTTCCAGGCACTGAGTACACAATGGTCAGCAGCAGACATCATGCCTACCATCCCGGGGCTGATAGTCCAATGGAGGAGATGGATATAAACCCAATAGCCACACAAACACATGTGAAGTTCTAAATGTGTCAAGGGCTATGATGGAAAGGTAGCCAGAGCTATGACCTTCCATAGCAAGAAGATTCAACCTGCCTGAAAAGGGATGGATGGCTTCACTGAGCAAGTGCTACTTGAGCTGATGTCTGAAGCAGGAGTGTAGTGGTATCATGCGATCTATATTTTTTTGGCTGCACCACGCGGCATGCGGGATCTTAGTTCCTCGACCAGGGATCGAACCTGGGCCCCTGCAGTAGAAGCACAGAGTCCTAACCACTGGACCGTCAGGGAAGTCCCAGTATCACATGTTCTTAATTTACATTTCCCTGATGACCAGTGATGTTGGGCACTGTTTTATATGCTCACTGGACAGTTGAATACCCTTTTGTGTGTGTGCGTGTGTGTGTGTGTGTGTGAAGTGCTTGTTTAACTTATTTCCCCCAGCTTTATTGAGGTATGATTGGCAAATGAAATTGTAATGTGTTTAAAGTATACATCTGATAAAGTGATGATTGATATACATATGGTACATTTGGTAATATGTATCAGTACATTTGGTGAAGTGGTGATTTGATATACATATACACGATAAAACTATTCCCACAATTACGTTTTTGAACACATTCATCACCTCATAGAGTTCCTTTTGGCGGGGGACGGGGGGATGAGAATGCTTAAGAGCTACTCTCTTAGCAAATTTCAAGTATATAAGACAGTATTATTAACCATAGTCACCATGCCACACATGCCATACATTAGTGTACATTAGATCCTCAGAACTTATTCATCTTATAACAGAAAGTTTGTTCTTTTGGACCAGTCATTCCTTATTTCTCCTCTCCCTCAACCCCTAACAATCACCATTGTAGACTGTTTTTATGAGTTTGACTGTGTTTTTTTTTAGATTTTATATGTCAGTAATATCGTACCACACAATATTTGTCTTTTTCTGTCTGGCTTATTATACTTAACACATTGACATCCAATTTTGTTCATGTTGTTACAGATGGCAAGATTTCCTTCTTTTTAAAGGCTGAATAATATTCCACTGTATATCTGTTGAACTCTATTGCCCATTTTTAAATTGGGTCATCTTGTAGACGCTTCTTGAGAAGTGCGTCCTTTTATTGACATACGTTTTGCAAATATATTTTGCAAATATCTTCACCAATCTCTGTCTTATCTTTTCACTCCCTTACTGTTGTCTTCTGATGAACAGTAGTTCTTAATTTTAATGGAATCCAATTTATTATTTTTTTCTTTTACGATGCTTGTTTTGCCCTGCTGATGAAACTTTTGCCTCCCCCAAAGTCAGAAATATATTCTTTAATTTTTTCTTTTGGAAACTTTGTTGTGCTACTTTTCATAGTTAGGTCTATTCTCAAACTCATATGACCACTGCTGTTATTTGTCTTATCAACCCTTACTCTTCCTTCAGAATCTAGTTCCATCACTGGCTTTTCTCTGGAACACCGTGACCGCTCTAGACTTATTTAAAATGCAGTTATATCACTGAACACACTGTGTTTCAATCAGGATTCAGTTACATGCTGGCTAGTCTAAGCAGGAAGGAATTTTTCAAGGTGCTAAGTGGCTCACAGAATGATGGGGTGAGCTGAAGAAACAGGCTCCAGTTCGAATTTTCAAGAACAGCTCTCAGAACTCGACAATCAAGAGCTCGGCTCTAATTAGAAAGATTAGGCTCCAGAATCACATCACTGCCGCAGCTAAGAAGCTGCTACTAAGGTACGAAGCCATGCCTGCTATAATCCTTGGCAGCAGAATGAATGAGTGTCCAGGCTTATTCTTAATGTCTACCAAGCAAGGGAAACCACATCGTCACTAACTGTGCTTCTGAAAAACCAAATGTCTCCACAATTGTGCTGCTAGGCGAAATGGCAAAAACAACGGGAAGATGGCCTCCATCTCGCTTCCATTTTCCTAAATCTGGTGTGAGTGAATCTGATTGCCCTTTACATAAATCCCCTGAGTCCTGGCCGCCAGGGGCCCTGGGAGAGCACACTGGAAGGAGGGTGCTGTCCCAGTGTATCCATCACACACAGTATTGTGATACGTGTGCTCTTTTCTGTCTTTCTTACTGGAAGGGATGTGTTCCAGGAGGGCAGGGTTCTATTAACCTTCGTGTATGCCCAGTGACTAGGTATAGTGTAGGGGCTGGTTAAATGTTTGTTGTATGAATTAATTAAATGTGTTTCTGCTTATTGCCTGTATGTCACTTAGGATACTTTTAGTTATAGCCAACTGAACAGCCAATTCAAATTTGTTAAAAAAAAAATAAAGAGAGTCTATTTGTTCATGCAACTAAGAAAGGCAGAAGTAGATCTCACAGCAGGTGAGGCTTGATCAAGCTGCCCAAAAATGTCACCAAGGGCCTAATTTCTTGTCATCTCACTGGTCTGACTTCTTTCTCCGATGTTGGTTTCATTTTCTGTCCTCGTGGGTTTTATTTTCTAGTGAAGATGAACAGATGATTTTATTTTATTTTTATTTTTTTAAGATGTATTTATTTATTTTTGGCAGCATCGGGTCTTAGTTGCGGTGCACGGGCTTCTCTCTAGTTGTGACGTGTGGGTTTTCTCTCTCTAGTTGTGGAGTGCAGGCTCCAGGGCACGTGGGCTCTGTAGTTTGCAGCATGCGGGCTCTCTAGTTGAGGAGCTCGAGCTCAGTAGTTTTGGCGTGCGGGCTTAGTTGCTCCACAGCATGTGGAATCTTAGTTCCCTGACCAGGGATCGAACCGGCGCCCCCTGCATTGCAAGGCGGATTCTTTACCGCTGGACCACCAGGGAAGTCCCAGATGATTTTAAAATATGGACTATATAGTGTATTAAAAGCTGAGATATGCTCTGAAGAATAAATAAAAGAGGAATAAAATAATAAATAATGAATTAAACTTAAAAAAAAACAGGATTGGAGGGTGGGTCAGCCAGTGGTTCTTAACCTCTTCTGTGCCATGGGCCTCTGACAGTCTGGTGAAGCTTAAGGACTCCTCAGAATGTTTTAAATGCACAAAATAAAATATATAAGACTACAAAGGTAACCAATTATATTAAAATAATGAATAAACAAACTTAAGATGGGGTAATATATGTATTTTTATAGATACTTAATATAATAAGATATTTTAAATACCAACAAGTCAAAGCTTTAATTTTATTTTAAAATGACACATCAACGTGAGACACTTACCCAGTTTTAATAAGAACATTAAACAGTGAGGTGAACTTTGACTTACCGCCTTCCACTTGTTGATCAACAAACTATGTAGGGCAAGGAGCCTGGAAAGCAATTAACATACCTGGGTCACTGGTATGAGACCACGAGACATAGCTGTTTGGTGACTGAACATCTACTAGGCACAGAGTTACCTGATATTGGCTGGCAATGCAGGAGCAGCAGATGAGAACATTTTGATCACATGTATTCAGCAGCAAGTTTAATAATTACTCTAATTTAGAAGTAATAATGAACGTAAAGGATATTTTGAGAGGTTTGCAACCACTGCAATGTGATATGAATATCTGTGATTTCCACTGGTGACAGACACAGGTACTGATCATGTGACTGTGGTTTGCTACCTATATTTATAATGAAAGAAAATGATAAATTTCAGTGAGAGGCTGGTGAAAATTAAGATATAAGCACTTTCCTATATGGACATCCTGAATTCTATCTGTGGCCCCCAGGTCAAGCAGGTAAGTCATTCATTGCCACCCCATCCAGAGGTGAGATTAGTATTATCCAACTTCTAATGGTTGGAAAATTCTGATATGATAGGGAAGGTGGGGAATGGATGCTGGGGAGGTCACAAAAGAGTGTCCACTGTATCTCTGTGGATCTTTCATGAGTGTGTTATATTCAGTCCTGGTTTCCACATCCTGGGAATCCCTCCTCAGTCTTAGACAAACCAGTAAGGCTAATTTCTCTACTCATCCAGCTTTCTCTGTAATCTGTGTGCTTCCATGAGTTCATGAATTTGGCTTCATTTACCTGAACTTCGACTTAACCCAGGAGCCGTTTTGCATGGGAGAGTGGGTTAGTATCCAGAAAACTGTCTTCACGCTCTGGTTCAATCCATTTGGGTTTTATTCTCTGGGTTTTATTCTCAGGGACTTGTAAGATCATTTCATCTGACCACACGCAACTCTCAGATAGGTCATGAAGGAGTGAGAAGGTCCTCTCTTCCTTATAGAATATAAAATCAGGACAGCCCTGAGCTGTCAGAGAGCAGATTCAGATGCTTCCTTGCACACTTCAATGTTAGCAGAGGACCTGTCCATGCTGGGACCAAATCTCTGAGGCAAAGACCTCAGTTTCTCAATCTGAGAAATGGAATGATTGGAGGAGATCAGATATTCTTAGCCTGCAAAAGATTTTGATAAGAGAAGAAAGGAATAATAACTTTCACTTGATTCTCAAAATGGTCTATGATCAAGAAAAGTTTAGATCCCTTGGATTAGATGGTTTCTAAAAGGCCTCCTGGACATTCCATCATCACCATTGCTATCACTAAGGTGACCAGCTGTCCTGATTTGCCTGGGTCTGAGAGATTTCCTGGGATTCAGGACTTTTGGTGCTGAAACCAGAACAGTCCTGGGCAAACTAGGGGATGGTTGGTTAACCTAAGCATCACCGTCACCACCACCACCATCATCAATAGCATCCCCATGAGTACCCCACTGCCACCATCATCATTACCATCCTCATCACAGTCACCCCCACTATTACCATCTCTACCATTACCACCGCCATCATCCTCATCACCACTGTCACTATCATCACCATCACAGTCATTCTCATCTGTAAGTTACTGGACTCTTACTATGTGCAAAATGCTTTACATGCATGGTCTCATAAGTTCATTACAAAGCAGTAAGGTAAGAACTAAGTCTTAAGAATTCAGGCTTAGGAATGTGATAGTAATGAGCTCAAATCCCAGTTCTGTCACTTACCAGCTGCAAAACTTTGCAAGTCATTTACCCTCTTTGAGCATCATTTATTTTTCCATTCCTATTACTTTCCCCTCTCTCCTTGTTGTATATCTCTGTCTCTAGCACTGGATTTCAGGATGCTTGAGGGAAAGCAGTTTGTTTTATTCATTTTCTCTGTCATTCCACCTCACCCAAGAGACTGATATAGAATAAACATCTATAAATAACAATAATTGTTATAATGGTAGCTAATACATACATTTTTTGGAGCACTTACTTTGTGCTGGGCTCTTTTCTAAGCACTTTACATGTATTAACTCATTTCTGATTTAGTTTATTACATTATATATAAACAAAAAAAGATCAAAGAAAAATGGTGGGAAATGGAAATGCAAAATAATATGGTATGTTTTATAGTATAGAAATTAAATCTCCATAAAGCCACATGAGAAACAAAAATATAAGATTGTAGAAATAAATACATGTTTGTCATTAATCACAATAAATGCAAATGAATTTAATTAACCAGAGTTCTCTGATAAGATTTTTTTATAAAGACATGTCTATATACTATTTGCAAGGGTCACACCTAAAACACAGTGACACAAAAGAACAAAGTATAGGCATATCTCAGAGATATTGCAGGTTTGGTTCTAACTACTGCAATAAAGTGCATATGCAGTAAAAAAGACCTACACAAATTTTTGGTTTCCCAGTGCATTTGAAAGTTATGTCTATATTATACTGTAGTCTACTGTGTGCAATAGCATCATGTCTAAAAAACAGTGTTCATACCTTAATTTAAAATACTTTATTGTTAAAAAATGCTAACCATCAGTGACCAAATGCTGTTGGAAAATGGTGCCAATAGACTTGCTTGACTCGGGGTTGCCACAGACCTTCAGTTTGTAAAAAAACTGCAGTATCTGTGCAGCACAATACAGCAAAGCAAAAGAAAATGAGGGATGCCTGTAAACTGGTGGAAAAGACATGATAGGCAGACACTAACCTAAAGAAAGCAGGTGTGTCAATATCGATACAAACGAGATAGATTTTAAGGCAAAAGTCTTTGTTAGGTATATAAGAGAATCATTTAATGATAAACAACTCACCAGGAAGTTATAATGAACCTAAAGCTCTATGGACCCAATAATGTAGCCTCAAATTATACGAAAGCAAAAATTAACAGACTAGGAGAAATCTACAAATCTACAATTAAAATGGGATTTTTAGAGATGCTTTTCCAATAAATGATGTATGAGACAGTAAAAAAGTAAAAATAGAGAAACTGGAATAATAAATTCAACAACTAGTGGGGATAGAGGTTGGGAAATAGATCCTTAAAAATTAGTCTTTAAGGCTAATGACATTTGTGTTGGTAAGATGTGGAGAAACAGGAACTCACATATTTCCAGCAAGAGTGTATATTGGAGCCATTATTTTGGTGGGAAATGTGGCAATATTGGGCAAGCTTGAAGATGAGAACAATGATTGAGCAATTCCATCAATAGATGTTTGCCCTAGAGAAACCTCACCCACATGCACAGGGAGACATGTACAAGGATGTTCATTGCAGCTCTGTCCATAATAGTAAAAAGTGCAAAAGATCTAATCAGCACTCTGTTAAGGATGGGTAAATAACCTGAGGTTTGTTCAGATAGTGGACTACCCTATAGTATTTGAAATAACTTAAGTAGAGCTACATAAACCAATAAGGATAACATAAAAACACACTGAAGACTGAAAAAAATCAAGTTGCAAAATGATATGGTATGACACAATTTATGTTCGTTTTTTTGAAATGCACAAAATAATACCCTATATTGTTTGTGGGTACATGCATATGCAGTAGAAGTACAAAAACATGCATAGTATTTTTTAAAAATTTATTATTTATTTATTTATGGCTGCGTTGGATCTTCGTTGCTGTGTGTGGGCTTTCTCTAGTTGTGGCGAGCAGGGGCTACTCTTCGTTGCGGTGCATGGACTTCTCATTGCAGTGGCTTCTCGTTGCAGAGCACGGGCTCTAGGCGTGTGGGCTTCAGTAGTTGTGACACACAGGCTCAGTAGTTGTAGCACATGGGCTTAGTTGCTCCGAGGCATGTGGGATCTTCCCGGACTAGGGCTCGAACCCGTGTCCCCTGCATTGGCAGGCGGATTCTTAACCACTGCGCCATCAGTTTGAAGATTTCCCTGTGAGGGATAAGGAAGAGGAATGGGGTTCTGGCCACGAGACCACTAACCGTAGCTCTAACTCTAACCAGGACTGAGTCTCGAGCCTGGTGGGGTTCTGGGGAATCCCTCCTCATCCTTGTTGCGTATTAGTTAGACTCCAAGATGACCCTTGCTCTGCTGTCGGTCACGTGGGAATTTGGGCTTGTGATCTTGAGCAATTCCCAGTATCTCTCTGGACCTCGATTTTCTCATCTGTGAAATGAGCTAAAGATATTTTCCCTAGAGGTGGACTCAATCTTGACCTTCACATTGTCAGAGGCTTGTCATGGGGAAGAGAATTTAGACTGATTTGTACTGTATGGTTTCAAAGAACAGAGCTAGAAGCAAGAAGTGGGAGGTCGAAATAAACTGCTATCAGTCAGAGTTGCTGTTCAAGAACTGAAAGGGAGCGAGCTCTCTGTCTTCAGGAATGTGCAAATAAAGTCAGCTAGATGAACATGTGGAAAGGAAGTTGGAGAGGGAATTCCTGGTCTGGGAGGAGTGGCTGATGTCCCAGGGACTGCCCCCACCCCTCCAAGGTCCTTGCTGGCTGAAAGCTTCCGTGATTCTAAGTTTCTATGATTAAAAGCACCTGCCTACCTGCCAGGTAACTTTTATTTACCCCTATTTTGCAGATGGGGAAACGGAAGCTGAGAGAACACAAGTAACTCTTATAGGAAAGCCCCTACATGTGGCTTAAGATCCCCTGTCACTGTCACTGTCAAGTGACAATTTCCCTTCTGCAGGGGAAGCACATGGAATTAAAATACTGTGAGTGGCTATTGCTGTTATGCATCTTTTGCAAGGGCTGCTGCACCTCTTCTGTGAAGTCAGTTGAAGATCTATGATGGAGAGAATTATGTGGTCTCAAGGCCCTTTGTTGGAGATGTCTTTCTGCTGGATAAGTATGTGGTGGTGAAACATTCGCCCTCAGCTCCCTCCGGTTTAGTCATCATGCTGGCTAAGTGCTCTGTTTGTGTCCACGCTGCCTTCCAAGGGCTTGCACATCAGTGTCCCAGTTCAGGGACATGGGGGATCTGCGATGTCACCACAGGCCTGAACTTCTACTCTGAGTGAAACAGTGAAAGGGAGGTGGCCCTCTTCCCCCTCCCCCACCCAGTCACCTGGTTGCTGCAGCAGGGGTTTGGCTGTGGGTGGTGGGTAAGAACCTTTGTTGGCTTCTATGGCCATGTGGACTACACTAGCTCTGGGGATTGGATGCTATTAGGTGACTGAAGACCCCCACCTTCAGACAAGAATAAGAAAATGTGGGTAGCAGTTTGCATTGTAATTAACCGGGACTAAAGCATTCCTTGTAGCTCATGACTTTTGGTTCACTGGAACCAAGAGCAAAGTATAGTCCGGAACCGAGGGGGAGTTAGTCCCTATTTGGCTGACCCTAAAACATTTGGAATTGCATTTGCTGAAGCTGGGATCCCAACAGGTCTTGAACCATTGGGTGGGAAATCACCAATCACTGATGGACTTGATCAGTGGGGAACGGGACTCTCCCGCCCCTTCCTGCTGCCACCAATAGCTGAAGCTGGTGGTGGGGAGTAAGAACCCAGGAGTCAGTCTGAGGCAGGAGGATAGAGGTAGCATGCGAAGCTGCCCTCAGTAAGATCTTCTTTCTGCCCAATGGTCCCAAATGGATCAGAGTTCTGGTTTTTCTTTAATTGTGGTAAAATATGTATAACATAAAATTTACCACTTTAACCCTTGAGTGTACAATTCAATGTTATTAAGTACACTCACATTGTCGTGCAACCATCAACCCATCCGCCTCCAGAACTTTTCTGTCATCCCAAACTGAAACTCTGTACTGGATAAACCATAGCTCCCCATTCTCCAGTCCCTTCCATGCTGTCCCCATCTAGCCCTTGGTAGCCACTATTTTACTTGCTGTCTCTATGAACTTGACTAATCTGGGTACTTCCTATAAGTTGAATCGTACAATATTTGTCCTTTTGTGTCTGGCTTATTTCACTGAGCAGAATGTCTTCGAGGTTCATCCATGTGTCAGTGCTTTATTCCTTTTTACAGGTGAATAATATTCCACTGCGCAGATATACCACATTTTGTTTATCCATTCATTTGTTGATGGACATATGCATTGATGGACTTTTAGCTATTGTGAATAATGCTGCTATGAGCATAGGCATACAAATGTCTGTTTGAGTCCTGCTTTCAATTTCTTTTTGGATATATACTTAGGAATTGCCAAATCATATGATAATTCTGTGTTTAAACTTTTTTAGGAACTGCCATAGTTTTTTTACACAGTGGCTGCCCCATTTTACATCCCTGACAGCAATAGACAAGGGTTCCAGTTTCTCCACATCCTCACCAACACTTTTTTATTTTTTTGGTAATAGCCATCCTAATGCATGTGAAGTGGTATCTCTTTGAATGGACCGGGTATTTAAACTATGAACAGGTACTTACCTTCCCTGAAAGTACAGTAAACTTGGCTGTGGCCAGAGGACGATTGCCATGGGCACCTGGATGAGGAGTAAGGAGACAGGCATAGTGAAACCCGTATCCCGGTTTTGGCCACCTGTTCAGTGGGTGGTTGATCATGGAGGGATGGAAAACCAACTCTGCACCTTGAAATCCCCTGATTGGTCAAACTATTTGTTATTGAACACAAGTTCGAGTGCCTGATGCACAGCAAGGCCAAACAATACGGAAACAATGAAGTTTGGAGCAGAGAAAGGTTGATTGCAGGGCCATGCAAGGAGAACGGGTGGCTCATGCCCCCCCAAAACCCAAACTCCTTAAAGCGTTTCAGCAAAGCATTTTTAAAGGCCAGGTGAGGGAGGGGCATCGCAGGGTATGTGATCAGCTCATGCTCTGATTGGCTGATGGTGACCAATCCTTAGGCGCCAGAAGGTCTGGGAACTACGTGTTTGTGATCATCACGTAGTTAATTTCTTCCATTTGGTGGTGGTTTTAGCACCTGAAAAACTCAGGAAATATGCATGAAATACTCTCTGGGTACTTCAGAGAGGAGCAACAACAGAGGATATGGGGGAGGGGTCCATCCCAGTAAGGCCCCATAGGGTCCTGCTCAGTTATGTATTTACAGAGAGTCCTCCACAAGCCAGTGCAAAAAGATGGTAGGTCTAAAATGAAGTGGGGGGGGGTTTGTTTTATTTTTGTTTATTTGTTTTTTAGGTCTTGATTTGTCAAGAGAATTTTGAAAAATGCTGAAGATCTGGTCCATATTGTCCCTCATGTTACTATTCCCTATGTATCTAGTGCATAGAGACTATTTGTGACACTAGGTGCCCTTGTTATCCACCTTCTCTGGGGTTCCCCACAGCTCTCCCTCTCCTGTTCTGAACAGTTCGGCTCCTCCCCTCACTTGCAGCTACAGAGGAAAAGCCCTGCCATTACCCATGTTCAAGCATGCTTACCACTCCCACAAGTGACTTATCAATGCATCTTTTCCAACTACTTCAATGTGAGTTCCATGAAGGAGGAGATGTTGGTTTGTTCACTGCTGTATCCTCAATGCCTACACTGTCCCAGGCCCATGGTAAGTGCTTGATAAATATTTATTGAATGAATTGATTAATATATGAATGAATGAACAATGCATTGTACATTTCTGAATAGTAATTCTGTAAATACCATGTTCTTAACCTTGTCACATTTCCGGTGGTATTTTAGTCCCCCTTAAAAATCAGCAGCTTCCTGACTGGTCAATCCCTGTGCAGTTCTGAGCACCTCCCACTGTCCTCTGTCAGCACAGTGAAGTCTTCGAAAGGAGGTGTGTATTGAGCTGGACAGTCTAGCTTAGGCTGCAGTAACAAACAACCTTCAAACCTCAGTACTTAAACAATAAGGTTGTTATTTCCTCAAACTATATATCCAGGAAGGGTTGGCTGGGGGCTCTGCTCTACACTGTCCTCACTCTGGGACCCAGGCTGGTGGAGTAGCCACCATCTACTGATTGCTCATATAGAAGAAAAGACGACGATTTACACTGGCTCTTAAAGCCCCCTACTGGAAGTAAGGTATTGCTTTAGCTCACATTTTATTAGATGAAGCAAGTCACATGGCCATACATAACTCCAAGGGATGGGAGGCTGTGATAGACTGTATTATTGCCAAAATGTTTGCTGTCTCTCCCTGTTATCCTCTCCCCACTGACATCAGGCTTGGCCATGGGACTTGTTTTAGCTACTGATTTTTAGTAGAAATGTGCCATGAGGGTCTGCTCCTTCAGCCTGAATCCTGGAATGATGGAACAGAGCCAGAGCTGACCCACAATGGGAGCATAAGATGAGTGAGAAACAAATCTTTATAGTTATGAACTTGTATGATTTGGGCATGCTTTGTTATTGGGGCATAACTTAGCTTAAATGGATTGATTCAGTGGGGAAGTGTAATTTTACCAATTACAAGAGAATTGCGAATAGCCGATGGACAGCTCTAATGACTACCACCCAGAGCCATTTGAGTTGGACGTCATTGGAGATGAACAGTAGCTTAGCAGGCTGGAGGGAAAGGGTTTCAGGCAGAAGGAAACTTCTGCAAAGGTTTGTAACAGAGAGGGATGTGGTAAGTGGGCTGGGTGGGACTGGAGAGTCTTCTGAGGTTGGTTGTGTGGTGGGAAGGGGGAGACTGGCAAGGACAGATGAGGCCATTATATTCCCCCAAGACTGGTTGTTTGCCCTGGTCTCCATCAGACCCAGATCTGAGGTCATCCTTCGAGATGACTTCTGTGAGTTCTGGAAGCCATTTTGTTGGGTGAGGTCCTGCTTCTCTCTGACCTTCAGGTTTCCATCTGTAAAACCAACATAATAATATTCACTTTGCAATGTTGTGACTATTCAGTGACTATTTTAACTACTAGTGGAAGAAGCCTGGGATCTGGAATCATACAGACCCGTGTTTGAATCTGGATCTGCCACTTACTGAGAACCTCAGGAATTTTTTGCTGTTGTTTTTTAAAAAAATTTTTAGGAATTTTTTTTTTTTTTTTTTTGTGGTACGCGGGCCTCTCACTGTTGTGGTCTCTCCCGTTGCGGAGCACAGCCTCCGGACGCGCAGGCTCAGCGACCATGGCTCACGGGTGCAGCCGCTCCACGGCATGTGGGATCTTCCTGGACCGGGGCACGAACCCGTGTCCCCTGCATCGGCAGGCAGACTCTCAACCACTGCGCCACCAGGGAAGTCCAGGAATTTTTTTTAAACATCTGTGAGCCTCTGATTTCTCATCTGTAAAACAGAGATGGTACACAACACTGTAAATCAACTATACTCCAATAAAAATTAACTTTAAAAAATAGAGATGGTAATTAGTGCTTCATGGGGTTGTCATGAGAACTATAAGAAACAGTGAAACTATGCAATGCATAGTAGGAGTTCCATAAATATTCATTAACCCAACTGCAGGGCTCATAGAAATGTTGGGTCTGACTTATCTTTCTTTGATTCTAGACTTGCTACAAACCAGATGGTTTTGATGCATTTAAGGCAAGAGAATGTGCGCGGCATGAAGCTTCATGGCCTTTAACAGCACAGTTAAAGAAAACCTGAGGTATCTTGGCATTTAACCACATGGCCATCCCAGGATCTAATAGGACCTAACCCCAGTTATTCACCAAGGTCGCACCCTGCATTTCAATCCCATTCCGAGTCCATAGGGTCAAACTATGAATGTTCCAGAAGAAATGTGCATATGATCAGACAGGCTGTGCTGAGAGTCATGTACTCACCTGACCTCTGCACGAGCAAGTCCCAGCTCTCAGAGAAAGGTAGGGCTGTCAGAGCCATCTGCGGAGCACCTGCTTGTACTAAACTGTGTACCAGCCTTTAGAGGCCAGGTCCTCAGATCCCAGTAATTTAAACCAACAGGGTTTAAGCTCAGATCTTTATTTGGTTGTCTCATTCAGTCCTCAAAATAGCCCTAGTGTCCTATCCTAATATTATTTCCATTTTTCAGATGAGGACATAGAGGATCAAAAAGGTAAAATAGGGCTTCCCTGGTGGCGTAGTGGTTGAGAGTCCACCTGCCGATGCAGGGGACGCGGGTTTGTGCCCCAGTCCGGGAGGATCCCGCATGCCGCGGAGCGGCTGAGCCCGTGGGCCGTGGCCGCTGAGGCTGCGCGTCCGGAGCCTGTGCTCCGCAGTGGGAGAAGCCACAACAGTGAGAGGCCCTCGTACCGCAAAAAAAAAAAAAAAAAAAAGGTAAAATAATTTGACCAGAGATGGAATTCAGATGAAGACCTTAAATTGTCTCATTACACTGCTTCTTGGGTTTTACGGTTGAGAGACTCAAAACCTGAGAGGGCAAACTTACTCAAGTCACACGGCCTTGTTAGCTAATCTCCACGTCAGCACCATGTCACAGGTCTCCTGATTCCTAGAAAGAATGAGTTCTGAGTTTATGAATGTACATAATTTGTACATCAAATCTCAATGTACAAATGTACATCAAATCTCAATGTTTACACTATGATCTCTTTGGTCACATCCAAGCTTAAAACATCATCCTCCCTCCCAAAGATATGATACATAATTGACTATATTTTAATGTGTTTTATGGATTGTTTAAAAGCATATATTTGACACTTTAAATCATTTCATGTTTATATCGGTTAGAAGTGAGGTTCTAAATACATTTTATTTTCCAAATTGCTCACCTGCTGTCCGAACACCATTTGTTCTATAAATTTTTTTTTTGTTTTTTTCAATGATTGGTGATTTTTTTAAACAATTTTTAAAATTTTTTTATTTATTTTTGGCAGCTTTGGGTCTTCGCTGCTGCACATGGGCTTTCTCTAGTTGTGGTGAGCGGGGGCTACTCTTTGTTGCGGTGCATGGGCTCTAGTAGTTGCAGCACACGGGCTCAGTAGTTTTGGCACGACGGCCCTAGAGTGGGCAGGCTTCAGTAGTTGTGGCACGTGGGCTCTGTAGTTGTGCTGCACAGGTTTAGTTGCTCCGCGGCATGTGGGCTCTTCCCAGACCAGGGCTCGAACCCGTGTCCCCTGCATTGGCAGGCGGATTCTTAACCACTGCACCACCAGGCAAGTCCCTGGTGATGTGTTAAATTCTTTTGTTCTGAGCTTTGTTTCTGGCCTGTCCGTTCTGTCCCATTGATTTTTCTCTTCTTGATCCTGACAGGTTGTAGAAGCTGACAGACTTTGATATATATCCTAGATCTTAAGTGTCTTAGCTGTGACATCGTATATTTACTTATTCTACAAATATTCACTGAAGCAAATTCTGTGCCAAGTCTTATACTAGTGTGCATCACTGGAGACCCAGAAATGCAGAAGATGTGTTCCCTGTCTTCAAGCTATCATAATCTGGTGGGGACAATTCATAGGGACAGAAACGCAAGCACAAATGCCAACAGTAATAGTGAAGCACTTCATGTACATTATCTCACTTAATCCTCATCACTGCCACTTGAGGTCACTGCCCCTCATTTTTCAGAGGAGGGAACTGAGGCTCAGAGCTGTCAGGTAATTTGCCCACGGCCCCACAGTTAGTGAGTAGTAAGCCAGGATGATTTCAAGCCCAGGAGATTAACACCTCTGCTATACCAGGTCACTTGGCAAACAGGAGGAAAGGAAGAATACTGTCCAAGTCATGCAGCAGGTTATTTTCTGAGTAGAGACTCACTTCTTTGCCACCCAGACATAAGAGACTTGCCATCTCTGCCATCCTTGGGTCCTCCCCACCCTCCCGCCCAGGCATGGCTGGCAGAAGAGAAGAGTCAGGGCAGGAGCCGGCTCCTTGATGAACTGCCTTCCTGGAACAGGCCAGGAGGCTCTGGTCACAGCACAGAGGTGGGGTGTAAGCCTGCGGGGAGTGTCAGCTGGCATTCCAGGGGCAAGGCAGCCCCAAAGTGGTGGCTTCAGCCTGAAAGGGCCAGCAGGTCACAGCGACCTCAGCAGCTCACATGTACAGGGAGGGTGCGGCCAGGGAGGAGGGACGTGACCGGACACTGAGTGACACAGATAGCCTCATTTTTCCATCTATCAGGGTGACTAAGACACTCTTTTTGCAACTCAGCAACCTCTTCCATCAAGGGCTAAGCTCCCCCAAGAAAGTCAGAAAGACTTGCAGCCTCCTTCTGCCTTGGCCACATACCTCCCCCAAGGGCATAAATTACAGAAATAGCCACTGGCATCAATGAGGAGGAGAGAAGAAGGGACAAAAATAAACCATATCTCAAAACAGACTGATGGGGCTTCCCTGGTGGCACAGTGGTTGAGAGTCCGCCTGCCGATGCAGGGGACGCGGGTTCGTGCCCCAGTCCGGGAAGATCCCACATGCCGCGGAGCGGCTGGGCCCGTGAGCCATGGCCGCTGAGCCTGCGCGTCCGGAGCCTGTGCTCCGCAACGGGAGAGGCCACAACAGCGAGAGGCCCGCATACCGCAAAAAAGAAAAAAAAAAAACAGACTGACGTTCAGGTCTCAGCTGAAGCCATTCATTCTTGGGATTGAGTCTCAACTGTGCTGCTTCCCGACGGTGAGAACTTGGGTGAGGTACACCTGCCCTCGGAGCCTCAGTGGCCACATCTGCGAAATGGGAATAATTTATACAGTACTTCTGCCCACACCACCCCCCACCCTCGGCACAGTGCCTGGCACATGGTAGTTGCTTAACGAGCACATGTTGCATGAGTTCCTACTTGTCTCCCTCTGGTTCAGTTGAGTAGGAGCTTCACAGGGCAGGGATTTGGGTTTGGACTGTTCACTGCTGTTTCCCCAGCACCCAAGCTAGAGCCTGGCACAGAGTAGGTGCTGGAGAAATCTTTGTTGAATGATTATAGAATAAGTAACCTAGAGCCTTCCCTGGCCCAACAGACTTCTCCTTCCTACTGAGGAGAGGGGCGTAAGTCGATAGGGAGTAGAGAAAAGTGGTTAAAAGCAAAGCTCCCTGGACTTGGGAGACCTGGGCTCAGATTCTGTCTTTGTCATGTACTTGCTGTGTGACCTTGAGCCAGTGACTTCCTATTTCTTTTTTCTATTTTTTAAATTTTATTTATTTTTAGCTTTAGTGGGTCTTCGTTGCTGCGCTTGGGCTTTCTCTAGTTGTGGTGAGGGGGGCTACTCTTTGTTGGGGTGCATGGGCTCCTCATTGCGGTGCCTTCTCTTGTTGCGGAGCACAGGCTCTAGGCGCGTGAGCTCAGTAGTTGTGGCGCACGGGCTTAGTTGCTCCGAAGCATGTGGGATCTTCCCAGACCAGAGATCAAACCTGTCCCCTGCACTGGTAGACCGATTCTTAACCACTGCGCCACCAAGGAAGTCCCTGACTTCCTCTTTCTGAGCCTTCATTTCTCCATCTTTAAGATGGGACTTAAGAGTTCTTGTGAGGATTAGCTGAGATAACCCACTTCCCAGGCTTCCCTCCCTCTTTCCCTGTGCTGGCAGGACTGCCAAGACCCCTTCACGGTGGCCGACCTGGGCGTACTGGCCAGCTGCCATCGGGCCTTCCGCCAGGCCCTGCCGCAGGTCTCACCCTCTGTGCGGTGAAGTGCAACAGTAGCCCCTGGGTGCTGCGTGTCCTGGCCACCCCGGGCACCAACTTTGACTGTGCCAGCCAGGTGGGTCTGGGCCTGCTAAGGGTCAGTCTGGATCAGCCAGGTAGGGGTTGAATCCCACTGAGCTGCGGGTCGTGCATAAGCTTCCCCTTGTCCTGTTGAGCACTTTCTGTGCCAAGCGCTGTGTGAAGGGCCTCACACGGATTTCTGTCCTTGATCCTCCCAACAGCTCGACGAGGTGGCCAGGGGTATCCCCCCTTCATTTAAGGAGGAAACGGACTTAGGTGAATGACTGAGCCTGACCCAAAGGCTGTGCTCTTTCCTTACACTGGGGAGTAGAACATTCTGGAGATTTCTTAGCAGAAAGGGATTCACGGTGTTGAGACAGGTTAGAGCAGGAACTCAATTGGCGGGAATGATATCCCTGGAGATGGGGATTTTTTTTTTTTTTGGGGGTACGCAGGCCTTTCACTGTTGTGGCCTCTCCCATTGCGGACCACAGGCTCCAGATGTGCAGGCTCAGTGGCCATGGCTCACGGGCCCAACCGCTCCGCAGCATGTGGGATCTTCCTGGACCAGGGCACGAACCCGTGTCCCCCGTATCGGCAGGCGGATTCTCAACCACTACGCCACCAGGGAAGCCCAAGATGGGGATATTTTACTAAGCCTCCCTCCTTCCCTTTCTGAGGATCCCTCAGCTAAGCAGGATTAAATGCACCAGCTGCCTACAGGCAGCCACCCTGATTTCTTCTCCCATGGGACCAGAGTTTATTGGAAAGGGGTTGGTTCTGAGCTAGAACTATCAGCATCTGGAACAGTGCCTGGCACATTGCAGGGACTCAGTCACGGGCACCTCATGGTCCCATCCAGTGGCAGCAAAGGAGTGGGTCACCAGTTGGGCTCTTGGCCATGCCAGGTGGAGCTGGAGCAGGTGCTGGGCCTGGGCATGGCCCCTCGTGCATCATCTATGCCTACCCCTGCAAGGCTGTCCCCCACATCGAGTGCGCCGCTTGCCATGGGGTGAAGCTCCTGGTCTTTGACATCGAGAAGAAACTCACTGAGGTGGCCCAGGACCACCCGGGGCCAGGTGTGACCGGCAGGGGTGTGCAGGCAGCTGGGGTGACAGTCAGGGGGCTGGGGACAAAGGCAACGTAATGAGCGAATTACCCAACACAGTACTTACCCAACAAACATTGGTCTAAGACAAATGAAGAGGTGGACCTGCAAGTCCCAGCCTGGTTTAAGGGGGTCTGGCAGCTGGTGGTACGTGGGAGCTCTATTGCATTTGGACTGAGACAGCCCAGGTTCAAATCCCAGCTCGGTCATTTACCTGATATATGTATTGGGCAAGTCTCTGAACATTTCTAACACTTGGCTCCTTCATTTTCAAAATGGAGGCGTGTTGCCTGGCACACAGTAGGTGTACCATACCGACGCTGTATCTGTTTTCTACACTCCCTTCCCTGGGTGTAACTGAGGAAGAGGTAAATGGATACACATGTGTGCTCTTGGGCTGGTGATGGAGGTGGAGACTCGGTGGTATTGGACACCCTACTGGATCTGGGGGCCCGCTGGCCCTGGAAAGAGGGTGGGAAGCAGTGGTCTAGGCCCCCTGGCATCTCGGCTGAGTGCCCTTTCCTTGCCCTCCCCATTCACTGTGTCCCTTGCCCAGGCTGGTCCTCCAGCTGCAGACCAAAGACAACCAGAGCACCGCCCCCTGAGCGCCAAGTTTGGGGCCAGCCTGGAGGTGTGTGGGCACCTGCCCATGTCTGCCAGAGACCTGGGGTTGGCAGTGGCGGGAGTCGGGTGAGGGAGGCTGAACACTCCAGAGCTGGGGGCGGGAGCCCTGGGGTCTAGTCCTGCCCTCGGCAAGCTGCAGCCCCTCTCTGGGCTTGTGGGACCCCATCTGTCAAAAGAGGAAGGATGGGATATGAAGTTTACTTAGGTCCTCCTGCTCCAAGGCACTGGGGTTTGGGGTCTGGTCATGAAATGTCCCTGAGAGGAAGAGGAAACCAGGTGGCTGTGCCGCCGCTGGGGTGTGTGTGCGGGTGTGTGTCACGTGGACCCCCGGGTCTGGAGGTGAGGGCCCCCCATGGTGCCTTCATCCGTAGGTCAGCCCAAGTGTGCAGGTGTCTGTGAGCTCACAGCTGGGCCGGCACAGTCAGGGATGTTTCCAGGTGTTGGTTTCTGCATTTGGCCCTGGTGGCTCTGTGTCTTATATATGCCAGTGCATCTCTCTCTGTGATTATCCACGGTCTTTGTGGCTTTATGGTTCAGAATATATGAGGCCATAGGTTTCTGCACGCATTTCTCCTGAGTTACACGCACGGACCGTGCTCAGCTTCCACATGGGATCCGACTGCCAGACACCCCAGAGCCTCGTGCGGGCCGACGCTGACTGCCGGCACATGTTCGAGATGGGCTGCAGGGCTGGGCAAGACATGAGCCTCCTGGCTATTAAAGGGAGCTTCCCAGAGTGAAGGGTTTGGGCCCCAAGTTTGAGGAGGTGAGCTGACGAGGGCCCTGTGGCTGGTACCTGTGCTCAGGGAGATCACAGGGTGTGCCCGGGCATGTGCATGAGTGTGGGTGTCTGTGTACACGTACATGTGTTTGTGTGTCCACCTCTCTTTGGGCCTCTGAGTGTACCAGGTGTGCATGTGTGGTTTGGTTCCATCCAAAAGCAGACCCTGAGACAAAAACTTGGGTGCTAGTAGTTTCTTTGGGAGGCACCAATGAGGAAATCAGGAGAGTGAGACGGAAGGGAGGCAAGTCAAAAAAAGAAACGGTCAAGCTGGTTACCACCGTGGGCATCTGGACCAGCCCCGCTGGGGATCATCTGTGGAACCAGAATCATCCACCAGAGGACAGGGAGCTGGGGCCTTTGTCCATCAACTCCTGAAGTTGTGGGCAAGGGATGGTAATTCCCCCACACCCAAGCTGGTTTCTGGTGAAGCTGGAGAAAATCGTCAGGGAGAGAAGAAGGTGTAGGTATGTGTATATGTGTGTTTGTGTGTGTACATGTTTCCCTGTGTCCGTGTGTAGAAATGTGTATATCTACTAAATAACTATTCTCAGTCTGTCCCATGATCCAGCAACCAGAACAATAATACCTGACCCAGTGGGGCCTCCGGGACCCTCCTCCAGATGAAGGTAGTTGTCCCTCCAAATAGGTTGACGCTCAGGCCATATTGTTTGTAAATATGTTGACTTTCACTCCCAGCCAATGAATGTCTTAGTGTGTGCACAAATTTGCTTGTGTATACATGTGTGTCTGCATGGGTGTGTGTGTAAGTGTTTCTGGGTGTCTCTGGACATGTGTCTTCGTGTGTGTACTTGTCCCTCCTCCCATCAAGCTCGCATGCTGGAAACAGAGGTGCTCTAAGAGCAGAGGTTACAAACGAGACCTCTGGGCTTGTTTGGCTCCCACAATAGTTACAAATTTTAGTTGCCAATAGTCTTTGTTTTAAAATAGACGCATTTCACAAATGCCTGAATTCCTCTGGCCCTCTCAAAAATTTGAGAGAGCTGATGATATAGAAGTACAGTCCATCTTGGCAACAAGTAAATCAAATTTATGGCTCATGTCCAGTATCTGACGGATCTGTGGGACTGGGAGAGTAGCTGCCCTCTTTGCAGAGGCATTGACTCTCCAGTTTGTTGTAAGACTTAACTGGCCCATTTTCTCATTTATGTTACCTGCTCGGCCCCTTAAGTAACTGAGCTTTCAACCTCTGCTTTATAGCAATAATCGGAGCCAACAGCCTCATACTTTACAGATGAGGAACTGAGGTCTCATGTGTGGGCAGGCCCGACTCTGTCAGGCTGGGCAGTGGAGGGATAAGTCCCAGCCAGTGCACACACCCGTGCCCCTCCGAGTGCTCTGATAGCTTCCGGGTGAGCCGGTGAAGGGGAACAGACCAGCCCTCGGTCTTTTCTGTCTTCCATCCCTTTCTTCCCTTCCCCTGTATCCCTGCAGGAACTCTGCCCCGATCTGCCCCTCTTCCCATGCACCCTCTACAGATATCTCCCCTGGACATATGGGGAGCAAAGTGTGGATTGGGGTAACGGGTGGCAGCCAGAGAAGCTAGAGGAGCCCAATGACCCCACTCAAACAAGGTTATCTCATGGACGCATCGCAGAACATCAAATTCCCCATCTGCAAAGTATCTTGGTTCTGCCCAGTCAGACACTCAGGGGTATAAGTAGGCTCTGGGAAAATGTAAGTTAAATCAAGATGGAAGACATTTCCATGAGTTTTCTTTGCTTGGGGAGGATGGGCAGGTCTGAGTATGACTCATGGGTCTCCAGGCCTAATCAGCCTGTAACAGACCCTAAAGAAGAAGACCTTTGCTTTTTATTCTCCATAGTAAGAAGTCTCCATCCCTTGAATCATGGGAAATTCTTTAAAAACAAAAAACACTAGGTTTTCATCCTCAAGAAAATACTGAAAATCCAGGAGAAGTGCTCCTATGTCCCTCAAGGCCATCCCGTGCTCTCTCTCCTGTGACATAATAAGAAATAGATATTTGGTCTCTCTCCCTAGTTTTCTAGCACAGCTCCTAAAACCCCTGGAATCTCTGAAGAGATGTGTCTTTTTGTATGTTAATGCAATGGCCTCAGGATTTAATCAATCATGCCTACATAATGAAGCCTCCAAAATCCCCTAACTGGAGGGGTTCAGAGAGCTTCCATAGGTGAACATGAGGTGCTGGGAGGTTGGTGCGCCTGGACAGGGCATAGAAGCTCTGTGCCCCTTTCCACATACCTTGCCCCATGCACCTCTTCCTTCTGGCTGTTCCTGAGCTATACTCTTGTATAACAAACTGGTAATCTAGTAAATAAACTGTTTTCTTGAGTTCTGTGAGTTGTTAGCAAAATATAAAACCCAAGGAGGGAGTTGTGGGAACCTCTGATTTGTGGCCAGTGCGTCAGAAGCACAGGTGACAACCTGGACTTTTGATTGGCATCTGCAGTGCAGAGGACAGCCTTGTGGGACTGAGCCCTTAACCTGTGGGATCTGACGCTTTCTCCAGGTAGATCGTGACAGGATTGAGTTAGATTGTAGGAGAGCCAGTTGGTGTCTGCAGAGAATTAGAAAATTACTTGGTGTTGATGCCGAAAGCTCAGCCTCTGTGCACCAAACTGAATCTCGGGAACAGAGTTTTGGGTGAAGTAGAAAAGAATAGCTTTATTGCTTTGCCAGGCAAAGAGGGACACAGTGGGCTTGTGCCTCTTAAAATTTTGTGTCCCAACCTGGGAGGATTTGGAGTTTTATAGCAGTAGTTCAAGGGTGGGGTTGCTGACAAGATTAGGGTGTGTGCAGGGCCTGCACTCCTTTATTTATCTATTTTTAATTAATTTTAATTGGAGTATAGTTGCTTTACAATGTGTTGTTTCTACTGTACAGCAAAATGAGTCAGTTATACATATACATATATCCCCTATTTTGGGATTTCCTTCCCTTTTATGTCACCATAGTGCGTTAAGCAGAGTTCCCTGTACTATACAGTATGCTCTCATTAGTTATCTATTTTATACATAGTATCAATAGTGTATATATGTCAATCCCAATCTCCCAATTCCTCCCACCTTTCCCCCTTTCCCCCTTGGTATCCATACGTTTGTCCTCTACATCTGTGTCTCTACTTCTGTTTTGCAAATAAGATCATTTCATCTCATCTCAGGTGGTCGGGTCTCCTAATCTTTTTTTTTTTTTTTTTTTTGCGGTACGCGGGCCTTCCACTGTTGTAGCCTCTCTTGTTGCGGAGCACAGGCTCCGGACGCGCAGGCTCAGCGGCCATGGCTCATGGGCCCAGCCGCTCCGCAGCATGTGGGATCTTCCCGGACCAGGGCACGAACCCGTGTCCCCTGCATCGGCAGGCGGACTCTCAACCACTGCACCACCAGGGAAGCCCGGGTCTCCTAATCTGGATGGGCTTCTCTGGTCCCTTTAATCTGGCCTCAGGTGGTTTCTTGACTGCTCCTCCTTTTATTAGCAACTGTTCAGAATCTGCGCTTTGGAACTCAGGGAAGGTCATGGAGGCTGGAGTCTTGCCTTCAAATAAGAAATGGGGGACAAAAAGGCTTCTGTGCCCAGGAGCCCCACGGGGTCCTGCTCGGTTTCAGTGTGGAGCAACCCCCATATATCTGGTTACAGAAGTGTTCTGTGAGTGTAGAGAGAAAAAGAGTGTGGCTTTCTTTCATCATCCCTCTTCGACTGGACCCCTGCAGCTCTGGGCTCAGCAGGAGCACCCCTGAACCCACTTCTCTAACTGCCTCTTGCCGGCTGCTCCAGGCTGTTCTGGTTTCCTGCGCTCAGTCACTCTGAGCCTCCCCCCACCATCCCAGAGTGCAGCTCAGATCACACCATGGTGCTTTACAGACCTTTTCTGAAAGTTTGATGATGAATGGAATTACTGTGTGGAGAAGAAAACATTAGGTTTCTAGGCAAGGGGCTTGGTTTTTCTGGGCCTTAGTTTCCTCATCTATGAAATGAAGATAATGACAGTGCTTTCCTTATCAGATGGACATGAGGAATGAATGAAAACATGCACATAAAGCATGGTGAGCTGGGACTTCCCTTGGTGGTGCAGTGATTAGGAATCTGCCTGCCAGTGCAGGGGACACGGGTTCGAGCCCTGGTCCGGGAAGATCCCACATGCCGCGGAGCAACTAAGCCCGTGTGCCACAATTACTGAGTCTGCGGAGCCCACATGTCACAACTACTGAAGCCCATGTGCCTAGGGCCCGTGTTCTGCAACAAGAGAAGCCACTGCAATGGGAAGCCCCCTCACCACGACTAGAGAAAGCCCGCATGCAGCAACGAATACCCAACACAACCATAAATAATAAATAAATAAATTTATTTATTTAAAAAAAAAGCATGGTGAGCAGTCAATAAAATCACCTCATTACACGTGTATGTCATTGACAAGTACTTATTAAGCATCTATTGTGTGCTGGGCCTTGCTGAGTGATAAGATAGAGCAGTGACTAAGGCTCCCCTTTTCAAATTTATAGTCCATTTGAGAAGGACATCAGTTGGGATCTTACAGGAAAACAGAAAGGACCCCAGGTATTTCAAACAGAGAGGGATTTAATTGAGGAAATTAGCTGAGAGAAGGTTGGAAGTGCAAAAAAAGGAAGATGTGTTACCCAGTGTCTTAATTCCCCCAGGAGTTGACCCAGGGACAAGGATTTGAGTGCATACAGTTAATTTGGGAGCTGCAGGGGACACTAGCAGGGTGGTGGGGAAGTGAGATAGGGAAAGGAAGGCAGCCAATAGGGGGCAAAACACATGGCTATCACAATGGGTGATTAGTGTTCAATTCCACAGGCAACTCTGGGGTATAAAATGCATGCCTCAGAGTCATCCCACATGAGGAGCAAGGGAGCTGGACTATTTAACCCCAACTCCCAAGAATCATTGTTTGAGGGCTCCTGGGCTCCTATCCGTCTCCCAGAGTAATGGAAATAAAAACAAAAATAAACAAATGGGACCTAATTAAACTCAAAACTTTTGCACAGAAAAGGAAATCACAAACAAAACAAAAAGACAACCCACAGAATGGGAGAAAATACTCACAAACGATATGACCGACAGGGTCTCCAAAATTTACAAACAGCTCATCAGCCAATATCCAAAAAACGAACCACCCATTATGAAAAAATGGGCAGAATAGACGCGTCTCCAAAGAAGACACGCAGACGGCCAAGAGGCACGTGAAAAATGCTCAACGTCACTAAGCGTTAGAGAAACGCAAATCAAAACCGCAATGAGGTATCACCTCACACCAGTCAGAATGGCCATCATCAAAATATCTACAAACAGTAAATGCTGAAGAGGGTGTGGAGAAAAGGCAACCCTCCTACACTGTTGGTGGGAATGTAAATTGATACAGCCACTGTGGAGAACAGTATGGAGGTTCCTTAAGAAACTAACAATACAGCTACCATATGATCCAGCAATCCCACTCCTGGGCATATATCCACAGAAAAACATGGTTCGAAAGGATACATGCACCCCAACGTTCATCACAGCACTGTTTACAATAGCCAAGGCACGGAAGCAACTTAAATGTCCGGCAACAGATGAATGAATAAAGAAGATGTGGTACATATATTCAGTGGAATATTACTCAGGCATAAAAAAGAATGAAATAATGCCATTTGCAGCAACATGGATGGACCTGGAAATTACCATATTCAATACTAAGTGAAGTAAGCCAGACAGAGAAAGACAAATATCATATGATATCCCTTATATGCGAAATCTAAAAAAAAATGATACAAATGAACTTATTTACAGAACAGAAACAGACTCACAGACTTTGAGAATGAACTTATGGTTACCAGGGGGAAGGGTCGGAGGAGGGATAGATGGGGAGGTTGGGATTGACATGTATACACTGCTATATTTAAAACAGGTAACCAACAAGGACCTACCGTAAAAAAGTAAATAAATAAAATAAATTAGTTAAAAAAACCCAAATGATACCAAAACAGAAGTATCAACCCCACATAAATCATTAGATAATAAAGCTGGTAGAAATAAATCATTACATTTGAGCGAAGGAGAAGCGTGAGAAGTACAGGGTGTGATGGGAGGTATAGGTAAAAACCAGGCTTAGTCGGCATGCTGAGAGAAGTTGTTGCTCTAATGCTGGTGAGAGATGAGGGTCACCTGGGTCAGGGTGGTGGTGAGGGATGGGATGTGTGTCAGAACAGCGTGGTGAGCAGAGTGGAGGAAGACCATCTGGTACGCCCTGTGGGGAGAGTCCTGTAGATTCAAGTTCCCACCACCCTCCTTCCCCACCCCAGGTTGTCCTTTGGTCTTTGCAGCCTCCAAGCCCTCCTTCCATGCCCCTCCCCATTCAGTTATCTGAACAGTATCAGTTCAGTTATCATATGTTTACAATCATCATCTCCCTGGTACATCACAACGATCCTATAAATATTATTATATTTTAAATAAATAAATTTATTTATCTATTTTGGCTGTGTTGGGTCTTCATTGCTGCGCACAGGCTTTCTCTGGTTGAGGAGAGCAGGGGCTACTCTTCGTTGTGGTGCGCGGGCTTCTCATTGCAGTGGCTTCTCTTGCTGTGGCACAGGGGCTCTAGGCTCACAGGCTTCAGTAGTTGTGGCACGTGAGCTCAGTAGTTGTGGTGCATGGGCTGAGTTGCTCCGCGGCATGTGGGATCTTCCCAGAGCAGGGCTCGAACCCGTGTCCCCTGCATTGGCAGGCGGATTCTCAACCACTGTGCCACCAGGGAAGTCCCCTATAAATATTATTAATCTCCATGTATTAGAAGAGGAAACTGAGGCTCAGGAAGTTGGTGTCACTGCCCAAGATTTTTTGAGAAGATGATATTTGAGCTGAGACCTGAAACATGAGAAGCTACTCTTGGGAAGGGCTGGAGAAAGCACTCGAGACAGAGGAGAGCCACTGCAAAGGCCCTGAGGTGTGGAGCGGTTTAGAATATTCTAGAAATAGGAAGGAGGTCTGTGAGGCTGGAGCTCATTTCTCAGACCAGGGCTACCTGGCATCTGACTCCTCTTCAGGAATCGCCTCTCTGATGGTGACTCTGACTTCTCTCTCCAGCTCTGGCCACACACTTGGGGACAGTCTGCACTCAGTCTCTCTGCAAGGGCCATCTCACATTTCCCTGCCCTCCCTCAGACCTGGGGACCAGCGCTCTCACTGTAAAGCCTGAGGCTCCCGCCCCAATCCCTGGACTGGCCTCAAGGGGGCAGCAGTGTACAGAGAATGCCCAGGGTGAGGCTGCCAGCCTAACCAAGGCCTCTTCCTCAAGGGCTCTGCTTCCCGCTGCTTCCAGACCAGAAGCAGATTTATCACAAAGTGAATGAAACTTAAACCTCAAAGTCCTTCACTCTGTTAAGCCACTTTCAAGGCCCAGGAATGGGCTCACAGCAATTTTGTACTAATAATTTTGCTTTTTTCCCCGTAAATCTTACAGAGGATCCCAATCTGTATAGCTTCAGATCCCACCAAACCTCTCAGGGCTCCAGGGGATTCAGGAGGAAAAATAAGGTCACTGGTCAACTGAAGTTGAGCCAGTGAGGGCCTGAGGGCTTCCTGGTGGGTTAGGACACTGGTCACAGCCAGTGCCTGCCAGCCAACATCAGCTTTCGACCTCTAGGCCCCCACGCTGAGGGTCCCTCACAACCCTCATGTGGCTCTGCTCCCAGTGGGTTCTTGGTCCTTAGCAAGCCACTTTCCTGCCTGGGCCTTGGTTTCCACTTCAAAGTACAGCCAGAATGAAGACATGAATGAGAGAGGTGGCCACCTCAGCTCCTGACGGCCTCTCAGTTCCTGGTTCTGCCTTTCCTGGGGTCTCTGAGATGCCTCAATTTCCTGCTAAGAAATCCCCTTTGAGTGACTGAGCGTGAAGGTGATTTTCTTGTAACCCAAAGAACTAAGAAGGAGCAAAAGATCTGCTATATCTTTTAGCAGATTTTTGCTGTTACAGAATGCACTGAACAGAGCCAATGTGGGTTAGGCTGCCCAGCACGCAGACACTGGGACCATGTTGATTGCTCAGTGATTGGCTCTTCTGAAACCAGGAGGAGGTTTGTCGACTGAAAAAAACAATGCACAACCTAAAAGTTGAGGGTTAGGTTTTATTTGGTGGACATTCCGAGGATTCCAGACCCCAGACACAGCATCTCAGATAACTCTGAGAAACTGTTCTGAAGAGGCAAGGCAGGGAGCCAGGATATATAGGAGTTTTTGCTACAAAAACCAGGTAGTTGGAACATCAAAATATTACTGTTAATAAAAGAAAACCAGACATCTCAGGTTAAGGAATTTAGAGCTTTCCTATACATGGGAAGAGGCAAGAGTCTGGGCTCACTGAAGTCATTTGGTATGCACCTCAGGCATCTGGGGCCAGCATCCTGTGCTTTCTCATCCCAAGTCTCCTCGGGGCGCACTGTTGGGGGTGGCTGCAGTAGTTGACTGCTAGGTGGCCGGCATTCTTTGTTTCCATCCTGAGTTCCCTCAGGGCTCACCATTGGGGCAGGTGTAATGTGATGGCTGGGTGGCTGCAACATCCTTTGTTTACTGATATGGCAGGCAATATTTTCCTTCACAGGCTGAAGACAGTTGGAATGGTTGAAAGTATTTGCAAGCTTGGACTAATTTATTCCATTTTGA
Source organism: Aethalodelphis obliquidens (assembly GCF_003676395.1). Classification (NCBI taxonomy): domain Eukaryota; kingdom Metazoa; phylum Chordata; class Mammalia; order Artiodactyla; family Delphinidae; genus Aethalodelphis; species Aethalodelphis obliquidens. The sequence goes on along the minus strand of NW_020837953.1, from coordinate 28,074,824 downwards.
TTTGGTTTGGGCCAGTCTGAGCTGGTTTTATCTGGTTAGACCCCATTTATTACAGGTTCATCAGGCAGAGGTGAGTCTTGGCCTGTTTGGACTAATTTTTGCCATTTGAGCTGACTTAGGCTGGTTTGATCCAGCTGCTCCTCCATCACATTGGCAAAAATGTTCAAACTAAGAACCTTGGGGAAGGATGCAATTTGGCAACATCTATTTGCCAAAGCAATTTGGTAATAGTTATTAAAATTAAAACCACAGACACTTTTTGGCCTAGCGATACCACTCCTAGAATCTGTATCACAGAAATGAGAATGCAAGCATGGAAGGGTTTATGTACAAAACATTTTTGTTGGCAGCATTGTTCCTGATAACAAAACTGGAAACAAAATTCATGTTCATCTAGGGAGGAAGAGTTAATAGCTAAATAAATTGTAGTACCTCCTTACCATGGAATAGAATGCAGCCATTAAAAACAATGAGTTAGGGCTTCGCTGGTGGCGCAGTGGTTGAGAGTCCACCTGCCGATGTAGGGGACACGGGTTCGTCCCCTGGTCCAGGAAGATCCCACATGCCACGGAGTGGCTGGGCCTGTGAGCCATGGCCGCTGAGCCTGCGCGTCCAGAGCCTGTGCTCCGCAATGGGAGAGGCCACAAGAGTGAGAGGCCCACGTACCGCCAAAAAAAAAAAAAAAAAAAAGCAATGAGTTAGAGCTAGATCTATTGATTTGGAAGGATTTTCATGACATTTTGTGAGAATAGTAAGACACAGATAAATGTATATTTTTAATATAATTTTTATTTTTATTAGACAAAAGGCCAAAACTGTATATATATATGATTATATGAGCCTAAAAATACTGTGAAAGGCTACATACCAGTTGGTTAAAGTAAATTACCTGGGGGGGTGGGAGAGGAAGGAAGGAATGAAAAGAGGAGAGAGGGAGGGGGAAGGGGAACGAAAAGGCTGATTTTAAAAAGATGTTCATGATACAGAGTACACACGGTTACTGTCCCAGCGATGGGATGTTAAGTATACGGGTTTGTTAGAGTCATAAACAGATGCATGTGAGGCTGGTCTGAAAACATTAAGGGTTTTCACTGGGGAAATGGACTTTCAAGTGGTTTTTACTTGCTTTTCTTTAACTTTCTGTATTATGTAAGTTGATCACCATAAGCAGGTACTATTTACATAAGCCAAAAAATAAAGAGCTATTTTTATTGTGGAAGAAAAAGGAAAAGAGATACCATAGTCTTCAAAGACTCTCTGCAAGGGTTTTTTATTTTTTTTGGCGGTACGCGGGCCTCTCGCTGTTGTGGCCTCTCCCGATGTGAAGCACAGGCTCCGGACGCACAGGCTCAGCGGCCACGGCTCACGGGCCCAGCCGCTCCGCGGCATGTGGGATCCTCCCGCACCGGGACACGAACCCATGTCCCCTGCATCTCTGTTTCACAGCTGCGTGAGCAAGAGTTTGGAGGTCCAAGATCACACAACTGAAAGAGGTGGGGGGACTCAAGCCCAAGGTCCAACACTGAAGTCCAGGCCACACCCACTCTCTGCCTTCTGCCTCCCAATAATGTAAGTTCTGGAATCAGACAAACCAGTGCCATTCGCAGCTGTCACAGCAGGCCGGCCATCGCTGTCTCTGAGCAAGGACCTGCCTCATAATTTTGCCCAGTGAATTAATAGAACCACTGTGTCTCTCCATGGCCTGGATTCATGGCTGTGTCATAAAAGTGCTGGCAGCAGCCAGACTTCCTCCTTCCTGACCCTAGGCCCCGCCTGCCTGTGACCTGAGTCCTGTCAAGCTAAGTGGCCCTCGTGTGGAAGGTGTCTCCACAAACTGTTTCAGCCGGTTTCAGTCCAAACTGTTTCAAGACAGAGTGGTCTGGGCTTTACATCCTGTCTCCTCTGTGCTCACAGAGCTGATTTCATTTTGCTGTGTACAGGCAGAGCATGCAGGGGTCAGGCATCTGCTCTGTTCTTTCCAGAGTGTGAGCCAGGGATCCCTCCTGCTTCCTGATCTCTGAGGCAGCTCACGCTGTCTCTGAACACTCATTTCAGAGGCATCCGTTGACCTTCCCAAACAGGGAGTGAGTGACAGGGAGAAGGCAGCACAGCCAGGCCCTGCCCTTGGTCCTCTATGTGCATTGGCTCAGCGACCCTGAGAAGTGACATCTGTTAGTATCCACATCTGACAGAGAAGGAACAGAGGCACAGGAAGGTCAAGTACTTACCCAGAGCAGCCCCAGAGCCGGCTCAAACCTTAGGGGTCTGGCCGTAGGGTCCATGACCTTCACTACTACCGCTCTCCACGGTAGCTGTGGGACCATGGACAACTCATCTGAATTGTTGACCTTCAGTTTCCTCATCTATAAAGTAGAGATGAATACCCTGCCCTCCGCCGCCCAGGGAGTGTGTACATCCTTGACTCAGCACATAGACTTGAGTCTCCTTGACCCAGTCCCCTTCGTTCCTCTCCACCTGAACCTGCACCCCAGGGCCTGGCTCAGAGTTGGAATATCTCGTGTTTGCTGATATCGCAGTATGCAGGAACACACCCCAGAAAGGTAAGGGCACAGAGGCAGTAGCATCGGGCCTGGCTCCAAATGTGCATTGTATCCATGGTGTGTCTTGAATAAGTCATTTATTCCCTTAAACTCAATTTCTTCGTCTACGAAATGGGGCATTAATCTCCCCTCTGCCACATTGGCTGTATTCATGAAAGTACAGTAAGTCCCCTACTTATGAACGAGTTACGTTCTGAGAGTGCATTTGTAAGTCCAATTTGTTTGTAAGTCAAACAAAGTTAGTCTAACTACCCAACTAACACGATTGGCTATAGAGTACTGTACTGTAATAGGTTTATAATACTTCTCACACAAATAATACATAAAAAACAAACACAAAAATTAAACATTTTGGGGCTTCCCTGGTGGCGCAGTGGTTGAGAGTCCGCCTGCCGATGCAGGGGACACGGGTTCGTGCCCCGGTCCTGGAAGATCCCACATGCCGCGGAGCAGCTAGGCCTGTGAGCCATGGCCGCTGAGCCTGCGCGTCCGGAGCCTGTGCTCCGCAACGGGAGAGGCCACAACAGTGAGAGGCCCACGTACCGCAAAAAAACCACAAAAATAACAAAAACATTTTGGGACTTCCCTGGTGGCGCAGTGGTTAAGAATCCGCCTGTCAATGCAGGGGACACAGGATCAATCCCTGGTCCAGGAAGATCCCACATGCTGCAGAGCAACTAAGCCCACGTGCCACAACTACTGAGCCCGTGCGCCACAACTACTGATGCCGCGCACCTAGAACCCGTGCTCCACAACAAGAGAAGCCACTGCAATGAGAAGTCCAAACACCGCAACGAAGAGTAGCCCCCACTCACTGCAACTAGAGAAAGCCCACGCTTAGCAACAAAGACCCAACACAGCCAAAAATAAGTAAATAAATAAATTAATTTTAAAAAATAAACATTTTTAATCTTACAGTACAGTACCTTGAAAAATACAGTGGTACAGTACAACAGCTGGCATACAGGGGCTGGCATCGAGTGAACAGGCAAGAAGAGTTACTGACTGGAGGAGGGAGAGGAGGTGGGAGATGGTAGAGCTGAAGGATCGTCAGCTATAGGAGATGGAGGGCGAGCTGCAATTTCACTCATGCCTGACGCTGATGGCACAGGTTCTGGCTCCTAGCTGGATTCAATTCTATTTACCCTGTTGAAAAACGATCCAGTGATGTCTGGGTAGTAACTTATTTTTCTTGTCATAGATGACACGGTAGCACTGGATTGCATTCTGAACGGTTGCTGCAACCTTCGTGTACCGTCTTACGTTCAGGCGCTGTGCCTCAAAAACTAACAGTGCCTCCTGAAATAAAGAAAATCCCCTTGCCATTTCCTGCATTGTGAATCTCTTCGGTTCTTCAGTTACTTCTTCTTCCTCTTGTTTCTCTTCATCCTTTCTCTGGGCCTCCAATTCCATCAGGTCTTCATTAGTAAGCTCCTTGAGTTGCACAGCAACAGTACTGTACAGTAAAGTACCCAAAAACACAACCACTTGTAGGGGATGCACGCACGTGACAATGTACACCAGACACATGAACTAACTTACGTGATTGGACATGTGAATGCACGTGCGAATCTTTGAAAGTTCGAAACTGGAAGGTTCGTATGCAGGAGATTTCTTGTACCTATTTGCTGCTTATTGACATATGTAGGAACATGCCCCAGAAAAGCCAGATCAGAAGTCCTACTTCAGGTGGGGCTGGGCGGGCAGTCTCTGCTCCCATGGGGCATCCTCAGGCAGGAGTCAGTGTGGGATGATTCCTCAGGGATGACTCTCTGTCCAGCCTACCTGCAGAGTCACCCGGGGAACTGAGTCACGGCACCAGGGAACTCAAGGCCCTGCCCTCAGAGGTTCCTATTCTGCTGTCTGTCAGAGGAGCCCCAAATGTCACTCTGGACTGTGACACCTACTCTCTTTGTGACCTTGAGCAGGTTACATAACCTCCCAGGGAGGAAGGAAGAGGCCAGACCAATGGGAACTGGGGGTGTTTGGCCTAGGGAAGAGCTACCTTGGGTGACATGAGCCCTGTCTGCAGATGGTTTGTGAGGAGAATGTAGCTCTTCAAGACATTTCTTTTTTTTTTCAAAACTTTAACTTTTCAAAAATTTCAACTCTAAATGATGCCTGGCACAAACTCCCGAGCACACCTCCCCTCTTACTGGTTTTGCCCCCAGAGGCCCTCACTTTGAACACTGTCAGGCATTTCTTCTGCTATTGACCTCAGTGTTTCCAGATAACGAGCTTATGATGCTATTTCATGATTTAATGAGTTAACTATCTATCCTTATTTTTTATGAGGCTCTTCTATATCTCCTCACTTCTCTTCCGTCTTCCCAATATATTTTATCACAATTTTATTTAAATCAGTTACCAACACTTACTTTATCCTGACTATACAAAATATTGTTTATCCTTTTTTTGCCTATTATTTCTAAAAGTATTGGGTATACCCAGAGTTTCTTTTTGGGTTAAACAGATCAAATGGGATCTCAGTAGTCTGAACACCTACTTTTGTCCTGCAGAGCCCACGGTCAACTGACCACACCAAAGATCCCTGCAGACCTAACCATTCTGATCCCACTGGGGCCCTGCTGTCCACGATGGTAACCATGTTGCCTCTGCGGCCAAGTGCTGTTACTTGGCCTGTACTATCCTCCAGGACCTCATCTCATCTTTCCCTTTGAAATAAGAAAGTCCATTTCAATGGCAGAATTTCCGTCCTTTATCTCTGGCTTAGAGAGTGATTTTCAAAGAAACTACTACTCTTTTTGCTGATGTGACTCTCAATGCATTTCTCAGTCCTTGGAGAAGTCATGTTCTCCGGAACCTCCACAGGAAACGTAGTTAAATGGTGTATGAGCTGCTTGGATGCGCTCCTTAAATCTCTGGATTCCTTCCTCTGTATGAAACCAGGGAATTTATGGCATTCAACCTCACTTACTGCAGGCCACCATGGAGTTCAGGTTTAGCTAATCAACCACTCCCGGAGGTTTGAGCGAGCACCTGGATGGTGACTGCAGGTAAGTGAACCATATGGATAAACTGATCTGATCTAAAGTTATGTTCCTCCCTTCTGTGTCTAACACCCTCAGCGTCCATTCCCACACAGATTCTACAGGTTTTTGTTAATGTAAATTGATTAAACCTTTAGATTATTTTGGTATGGCAGTGTTCCCCTCTAGGGTTTGACATTACTGGGGTGCCCTTGGGGTGTGCTGTTAAAGAATTTGAAGCAATGAGGGGTGTGGGGGGTGCATGAAGAGATTACTGTCACTTACAACCCTCCCGCAAGGTCATAACAGGGACCTTTAGAGAGTCAGAAACAGCCTCATCAGTGCCAGGAAAAGGGTTAACTGTGCTGACAAGGGAGGCTTGACGTATTCTGTGGGTTTGAAGCACTTTGAGACATCGAAAGCTCCACGTACGTCTTTATTACAATTCTTAGGATGCATGGTTTCTAAGTCAATCCTTCAACTTTCATAGTCACCAGAGGCCTGATATAGCTACGAAAATGTGAATCTTAAGTGTACAGCTGAATGAATGTATATACACAATATATACATGAATATATATGTATGTGTATATGCATATATAAAAAGGTGAATATATATGCCAATGATCCCCAGCTTGTGAGGATTCGACTTACAATTTTTTGACTTTATGGTGGTGTGAAAGTGGTACACATTCAGTAGAAACCATATTTCCGATTTTGAATTTTGATCTTTTCCTGGACTAGCATATTTGGTTCCATACTCCCTTGTGCTGCTGAGCGTGGCAGCAACTGACCGCAGCTCCCTCCCACGAGGTCACCAGGATAAACAGCTGATACATTTACAACCATTCTGTACCCACACAACCATTCTGTTTTTCACTTTCAGCGCAGTTCTCAATACATTACATGAGGTATTCAACACTTTATTATAAAATAGGCTTTGTGCTAGATGGTTTTGCCCAACTGTAGGCTAATGTCAGTGTTCTGAGCATGTTTAAGGTAGGATGGGCTAAGCTATGATGTTCAGTACCTGAGTGTATTGGATGCATTTTCAACTTAAGATATTTTCAACTTGTAATGGGTTTATTGGGACATAACCCCATTGTTAGTAGGGGAGGATCTGTAAGTATATTCTGTATTACCACTGGTAGAACAAGATATAAGATATAGGACATTTCCAGGAACCCAGAAGGCTCTCTCACACTCTCTTCCTGCCAGTAGCCTCCTACCCAGAGGTAATGACTCTTCTGACTACTGTCAGAGTAGATTAATTTTACTTGTTTTTGAACTTCATATAAGTAAAATCATGAAGTATGTATGTATTGTTATTTTGGGTCTGCCTTTTTGTTTTGCTCTACAGATGTCTGTGAGATTTACTCATGGTTTTACAATTAGCATTAGTTTGTTCTTTTTCATTGCTGTGTAGTATTCCATGAGATATATATGAATTTATTTGTCAGTTCTATGATTGATTGACTTTTAGATTGTAGCCAGTTTGGCGATATTATAACTTGATATGATTTTGTACACGTCTTTTGGTGGACATATTTCTGTTGAGTATTTCTTATTTCTTTTGAGTGTATACTCAGAAATGGAATTGCTGAGTCATAGGATGGGTGTATGTTTAACTTTAGTAGATGCGCGTGTGTGTGCGTGCATGCGCGCCCGTGAGGTAAGGCTATAAATTAACTGATGTTGCGATATGGCAACTTGCATTCTCAAACTTTTATTTCCGTTATTGGCTCATTCGTCTCTTCAGCAGCAAGAGATGAGAGATTCTTTACAGTTTAGTCATAGAAAGTTCCTGATTCTCTGGCCATGTCTTGTGCCAATAAATTATGCCTCTGAGCTTGCCATATTATTTCCCTAAATTCTCTAGGACAGGCAGAAGTTACTCCACCCCAAATACTGGTATTCCTTCTGCCTTTTGTGCCATTTTATGGCGCTAGACATTTGGTCCTTAAAGCCTTACTTTCAATGGGAACTTCATTCCAACTGACAACAGGCAACAATTTAATTAACCACCACTTCACCATCACACACCGTGGCGGTGGCTACAGTCACTTTTGTAATACTAGTCAGTCCTCATTGCCTTCAGATCAACCTGATAGAGCCCAGGTTCATGTTTTCACACATCCTCGCTGCAAGCGAACTTGGCAAAGTTGGTTTCTTGCTTCCACATTGGAGAGATGGGACTTCCAGGAGCGGTGTTCAGAGATGCTGGGCATCCATAAGACACGACAAATATCCCCTATAGGGTCCATATTTAATTTTTAAGACAAAAGGTTTAAGGTCTCTGGTTTAGATGATCTCTAAGGCCCTTATCTTGCCAACATTATTATCATTATCGTTAACTACAGTTTAAGTACTTAACCAGTGTCATGAAGGCACTAAACTATGGGCTTTCCATGCATTATCTCATTTACTCTCCATGGTCCTATTAAGTAGATTTTATTATTATCCTGCCTCTCCCTGCCTTGGTTTCATCACCTATAAAATGGGGATAATAACTGTAACTACATCCGTAAGATTTTGTGAGTATTGAATGAGTTGATACCTGGAAGGGTGTGTGGTAGTAAGCACTCGATAAATAATTATATTATCTTCACCTCCCCCATCATCATCATCTCCATTGGGCACATTAAATTCGATGTGTTTAATCACTGAGTTATGCTGCCTTTTCATTCCCGGGAACAGAGGCTCTGAGGTCAACAGAGCTGGGTTCAAATTCCTGCTCTGTCTTACCAGCTGTATGACCCTGAGCAAATCTCTTCATCTTTTAGTCTAAATACAATGGGAATACTAAGTCCTCCTCTCTGGTCTCTGGTGGGGATAACAAAACTGGGGATAACTTGCGAAAAGGGAGCCTGTTTACCCATCTTTCTGCTCTTGCCGGGACTGGCATAATCGTTGGATGTTGGTGAGTCATTCCAGTCATGCTTCAAAGAGACTCAGGACACAAGCCCGACCAGGCAGGCTGAGTGAGGTGGAGGTTCAGCTTGGAGAGGGGTCCTTGGTGCTGGGTGCTGTGTCAGTCATGATGTCTCTCTGATCAATCCTGCACTCATCCCCAGCTAGGAGCCAACATATGGAACTTAGTCAAAGCCCCCGGGGAAGACCTAGTGCTGACATTCTGCTGTCTGTCATAGGAGCTCTGGGTAGACGGGCTGGTCCCCCAACTCACCATGTGATCTCTCAGCCTCTGTGTTACCTGTGGTGAATCTCTCTGGAACTTTGCTTCTGCACTGGGAAAACCACGGAGTTATACTAGATGGAAATCAGAGAAGGAGTTTTTGACCCAGAAAAGGACAGACTCAGGGACATATTGATACAAATTTCAGGTCACTGAAGGGGTTCTGTGGGGGCCTGCAAGGGAGGAGGCAGGACCTATAAGAGTCAACCAGGGGCTTCCCTGGTGGCGCAGTGGTTAAGAATCCGCCTGCCAATGCAGGGGACACCGGTTCGAGCCCTGGTCCGGGAAGATCCCACATGCCACAGAGCAACTAAGCCTGTGCACCACAACTACTGAGTCTGTGCTCTAGAGCCTGCAAACCACAACTACTGAGCCTGTGTGCTGCAACTACTGAAGCCCGCGCGCCTAGAGCCCGTGCTCCACAAGAGAAGCCACTGCAATGAGGAGCCCGCACACCACAATGAAGAGTAGCCCCCGCTCACTGCAACTAGAGAAAGCTTGCGTGCAGCAACGAAGACCCAACACAGCCAAAAATAAAAACTAAACTAAAATAAAATAAAAAAGAGTCAACCAGGAAGAGACAGAGTTTAAAGAAAGACCTCGTCATCAATCAGAGCTGTTCAAGAATAAGGCTGGCTGCCTCAGGAAGTGGGATGAGCTCCCTGTCCCTGGGGGGTACGCAAGCAACCTAGTGGGATGATGACCTATTTAGGAAGTTGAAAAGAGGATTTATATACCAAGAGACAGGGAGGTTCGACCACATATCTTTTCAGGTCTAAGATGTTTGGTTCAGAGATTCTGACAGTCTAAGAGTGTGTGCATTTAAGAATCTACCTTGTAGGTGCTTCTTATCATACCCTTTCCATGGGTGAGAATCCTGACGCTTAGAGTAGATAAATCGCTTTCTAGGTTTCTAGATTTGATTCAAACTCAGACTGGCAGGTTTGCAAGATCTATGTTCTGTCTGTTTTACCCAGGGCTGGACTGAGAGCCACTTTGTAGGTTAGTAATATTGTGGTGTCTCTTTATTTTATTTTATTTTTTTTTGCGGTACGCGGGCCTCTCACTGTTGTGGCCTCTCCTGTTGCGGAGCACAGGCTCCGGACGTGCAGGCTCAGCGGCCATGGCTCACGGGCCCAGCCGCTCCACGACATGTGGGATCCTCCCGGACCGGGGCACGAACCCGTGTCCCCTGCATCGGCAGGCGGACTCTCAACCACTGCGCCACCAGGGAAGCCCTGTGGTGTCTCTTTAAGTGAATATTCTTTTTTCTTTTTAATGGTGCTAATATCTGATTTTTCTTACTTTTTTTAAAATAGGTCTTTATTGGAGTATAATTGCTTCACAATACTGTATTAGTTTCTGTTGTACAACAAAGTGAATCAGCCATATGCATACATATACCCCCATCTCCCCTCCCTCTTGATCCTCCATCCCACCCTCCCTATTCCACCCCTCTAGGTCATCACAAAGCTCTGAGCTGATACCCCTGTTCTATGCTGCTGCTTCCCACTACCTAACTATTCTACATTCGGTAGTGTATATATGTCGATGTTACTCTCACTTCATCCCAGCTTCTCCCTCCCCACCCCGTGTCCTCAAGTCCATTCTCTATGTCTACGTCTTTATTCCTGCCCTGCCACTAGGTTCATCAGTACCATTTTGTTTTAGATTCCATATGTGTGTTAGTATACAGTATTTGTTTTTCTCTTTCTGACTTACTTCACTCTGTAGGACAGACTCTAGGGCCATCTACCTCATTACAAATAACTCAATTTTGTTTCTTTTTATGGCTGAGTAATATTCCATTGTATATATGTGCCGCATTTCTTTATCCATTCATCTGTGATGGACATTTAGGTTGGTTCCATGTCCTGGCTATTGTAAATAGTGCTGCAATGAACATTGTGGTACATGTCTCTTTTTTTTTTTTTGCGGTACGCAGGCCTCTCACTGTTGTGGCCTCTCCCATTGCAGAGCACAGGCTCCAGATGCACAGGCTCAGCGGCCATGGCTCACCGGGCCGGAGCACGAACCTGTGTCCCCTGCATTGGCAGGCGGACTCTCAACCATTGCGCCACCAGGGAAGCCCAACATGTCTCTTTTTGAATTATGGTTTTCTCAGGGTATAAGCCCAGTAGTGGGATTGCTGGGTCATATGGTAGGTCTATTTTTAGTTTTTTAAGGAACCTCCATTATGTTCTCCATAGTGGTTGTATCAATTTACATTCCCACCAACAGTGCAGGAGGGTTCCTTTTTCACCACACCCTTTCCAGCATTTATTGTTTCTAGATGTTTTAATAATGGCCATTCTGACCAGTGTGAGGTGATACCTCATTGTAGTTTTGATTTGCATTTCTCTAATAATTAGTGATGTTGAGCATCTTTTCATGTGCCTCTTGGCCATCTGTATATCTTCTTTGGTGAAATGTCTATTTAGGTCTTCTGCCAATTTTTTAATTGAATTGTTTGTTTTTTTGATATTGAGCTCCATGAGCTGTTTATATATTTTGGAGATTAATCTTTTGTCCATTGTTTCATTTGCAAATATTTTCTCCTATTCTGAGGGTTGTCTTTTCATCTTGTTTATGGTTTCCTTTGCTGTGCAAAAGCTTTGAAGTTTCATTAGGTCCCATTTGTTTATTTTTGTTTTTGTTTCCATTACTCTAGGAGGTGGGTCAAAAATGATCTTGCTGTGGTTTATGTCAAAGAGTGTTTTTGCTGTGTTTTCCTCTAAGAGTTATAGTGTCTGGTCTTACATTTAGGTCTTTAATCCATTTGGAGTTTATCTTTGTGTATGTTGTTAGGGAGTATTCTAATTTCATTCTTTTACGTGTAGCTGTCCAGTTTTCCCAGCATCACTTATTGAAGAGGCTATCTTTTCTCCATTGTATGTTCTTGCCTCCTTTGTCAAAGATAAGGTGACCATATGTGCATGGGTTTATCTCTGGGCTTTCTATCCTGTACCATTGATCTATATTTCTGTTTTTGTGCCAGTACCATACTGTCTTGATTACTGTAGCTTTGTAGTATAGTTTGAAGTCAGGGAGCCTGATTTCTCCAGCTCCATTTTTCTTTCTCAAGATTGCTTTGGCTATTCAGGGTCTTTTGTGTTTCCATACAAATTGTAAACATTTTTGTTCTAATTCTGTGAAGAATGCCATTGGTAGTTTGATAGGGATTACATTGAATCTGTAGATTGCTTTGGGTAGTATAGTCATTTTCACAGTATTGATTCTTCCAATCCAAGAACACGGTATGAATATTCTTTTTTAAAATATATTTTGAGATATTCACATACCACACATTTCACCCATTTAAAGTGTACAATTCTCTATTTTTTTTTGTATCTTCACGGTGTTGTGCAACCATTGCCACAATCTAATGTTTATATGTTTTTGTCACCCCAGAAAGAAATCCCGTATACATTAACAGTCTCTCCCCATATCTAAGAAACCATTGCCTAATCCAACATCATGAATATACTCCTATCTTGTCTTCTAAGAGTTTTATAGTTTTAGCTCTTATATTTGGGTCTTTCATCCACTTTGAGTTAATGTTTATATATGGTATGAAGTAGCAGTCCACTTCATTCTTTTACATGTGGATACCCCATGGTTCCAGCATTAAATAAATGTTCCTTGAATATCTGTTTAACATTCATTCAGAGGAAGTTGTACAGAGAGAGGGTAGAAGTATGGGCTTGCTGGTAACAGGAGGCCCTGCTGGTGACCCCACCTCTCCCTTCTGTCTTAAGCAATTCAGCTCTGCCCAAACTTGCAGCCTTTCTTGCAAAGCAAAAGCCCTGCAGTTTACCACACCCACCCGCTCCTGAAGCCAGGGTGAGTGTCCCCTCACCCCGTGTGACCTACCAAAGTTTGACTTCCAATCTCTTGCTGAGTTTTGGTGACATTCAGTTTTCTTCTCTGGCTTTTCTTCTCTCCCTTCATTTCCTGGGTGTTTTGGTGCCTCAGCAACTGAGCTGACCCACTCTTGAATTTAACCCTGAACAAATGATTCCCGTAAGCAAAAGAAAGCATGATTTGAACATGTGATGGAAGAGCGTTCCCAGCAAAGGGAACACACAAACCAAGAAAGCAAGCACTGCAGCTCTGGAGAGAGAGCGCAGACATCACCAGGGTGGTGTATATAGCTGGCGAGGCTGGGAAATGGACAAGGAGCATCCCTCGGGATTGTGCATTTAGGGGGAAAGGGGGAGCTGGTTCAGAACTGAAAGGCTCTCCATCTGCAAGTGTCTAGCTCGCTCGAGATCAGGTCCGGATTTGAGATCATCTTATTGGAAGGGTTCTTTGTATGCTGGATGCCACATTTTGCACCCTCCTCCCCATTTTCACATCTGTAATATCAGGCTAATACTTGGCTTGTATTATACATCGACTTTGAAGCCCAGCAAATTCCCACCTCCTTTCTTCCACCGCTACATTCCTTTCTACTCCTGGGGCCCAAGCTTGTTCCCACCTCTGAGCCTTTGCACCAGCAGTTACAGACACCTGGAATGCTCTGCCCAGTATTGGCCTGGCTGGCACCTTCTCACCCTCGAGGGCTCAGGTAAATGTCTCTACCTGTAAGGAGCCTCCAACCACCTGTGATCATCCTGGGTCTGCTTGCCCCCCTCCCCATCCATTCTCTGTCCCTCCCTGACTCTGTCCCATCTCCCAGGGGGACTGGCTTCCAGCAGGGGTCAGCCACTGGGGGGCACTGTCATGAGGCTGGGAGGCCACAGGAGAAACCAGGCTGTGTCTCCTCCACCTCTCTGTCCCAGGTAGCTTCCTAGGCAGTGGCTGTGTCTCCGTGGTTCCAACTTCCTCGAAGTGACCTCTGACTCCGGTTTGGGGAACATCACTTTTCCCTTTGCCCCTCCAGTCCAGGCATGGGAATAACTTCCTGCCAGGATCCAGGTTGCTTCACTGTTCCCTGTTTGGCCCTCAGCTGCTGCATCACCTGTGGAAACAATCCTCTGCATTAAATTGTCTCTGTTGTGAATAGCTGAAGTGGCTTTATTTTCCTGCTTAGACCCTAACTAATCTCCCTCCAAGCTAACGTGTGTCCCCAACTGTCTTCTTGAGTTCAAGGGACACAGGGCCTTCCTCCTCAAGCTGCTGCAGGGGTAGGACTGAGGGCCCAGGTTCTGTATCCCTGAGACGCTCAGTACCTCCGCCACCCAGGTCTAGGCTGAGCAGCACTCAAGAGAGGCCCAGGGACCACACAGGTGGGTCCAGCCTGAAGGAGGAGGGGCTGCCTGGGTTGGTGGAGGCAGTTGGGAGAGACAAGCAGGTGACAGAGTGAGCCCTGGCAGCCTGCATGGGAAGGTAGAGAGACAAGGAGACGAGGGGCCCAGGTGGTGGGTGGGAAGGGCGTGGGAGGAGGGGCATGTGGCCCAGCCCCATGGCCTGATGGGGTGTGATTGACTTTCCCATTTAGAAAGATTTTCAAAGAAATATTTAAACCCACAGAGAAAGGCAAGAATCTGCACATAAGCAGAGGCCAATACATCCTCCAGGGCAGTGGACCCGGAATCAGACCCCACCCAGGATCTGCAGCGTGCGGAGGCGGCCTGAAGACCAAGTCCACCACCAGCTCGCCAGGGGAGTTTTGGCCCTTTTCTCCTTCTGGCCTCTAGGATTTCCCATGTACAGGATGGGAGAGGAGGTGGAGAAGGAGCCTAGGTCCCTTCTGGTTCTGACGGGGCTCTGATGGTCACACATTAGCAGGAGTCTGAGCTTCACCCATGTACCTGTCACTGTGGGCAGAGCAGGGGTAGGAGAGTTACCATGGCTTGGGGGGGAACAGTTTCCGGCTGGGCTCCACTGCTTCGCGGGGATCTGGTCGGGGACAGCTCTATCCATATGGATTTGCCTAGAGCCAAGAAGTTGGGGTCAGGCACATGGCCTCACAGGTCTCAGTGCAGGGCAAGGTGGCAGCTGTCCTCACCCCAGGCTGGCGACACCCCGCACGTTGGGTAGGCAATGCACCAGGAGCGTCTTGTCCACCATTAATCCAGGTACTGAGCTCGTCCCGGTGCTGAGGTTGCAACCCCATGGGGGTCACCCATCCGACACAGATTCGCTTTGTCCAGGGTCCCACAAATGTGTAGCTGGCTCTGGGTGGAATTTGCCTCATAAGCTGCTGTGAAGACTCCATGACTGACCCACATAAAGTACTCAGCGTAATGCCTGACACTTATTTAGGGCTTAGTAACATTGGCCATTCTTGTTGCTATTATGATTACTGGTATATGCTGGCACCTGGCTAAACTCTTTTCATCTCATTTAATCCTCACGACCACCTGCTGGTTTATCCCCATCTTGAGGCCCCCAGAGGTGAGGTCATCTGCCCAAGAACTTACAGCATCTAAGAAGCAGAGCTAGAAGTCAGTTCCAGCGGGATCAGTCTGGGGTGAGAGTAGGTGGGGGTCTCTGTAAAAGCCTGGACTTTACTCTCTTGTTTGGAATCACAGACGGGATTCATGAGGCTCTAGAAGATAAGGGATTTGTCCTGGTCCTGCAGCAAGTTCCTCCCTCCAGTCCAGGCTCTACCTGTTGCCCCTTCCTAGATGTTTAAGCTCCCAGAGCCTAAGGCGGATGGGAGGCAGGGGGCATTGACCCCTGGTGGGAGGGAAAAGGGTTGGAGGCCGCAAGTGAGCAGAAGGCCAGGCAGGGCTGGCAGAAAAGAAGAGTCAGGGCAGGAGCCGGCTCCTTGCTGAGCTGCCTTCCTGGAACAGCAAGGAGGCTCTGGTCACAGCACAGAGGCGGGTGTGAGCCTGCAGGAAGTGACGGCTGACATCCTAGAGGGTGGGCGGCCCCAAGGTGATGGCTTCAGCCTGGGAGGGACAAGGGGTCACAGAGACCTCAGCAGCCCACGTGGAGAGGGAGGGCAGGCCCAGGGAGGAGGGACGAGACTGGACACTGAGTGATGCAGATAGGCTCACTTTTCCGTTTGGAAAAACTTCCAACGAGGTATTTAAATGTGCCGTGGAGGGACAGCACCAGGAGAGACCAGCTCTTGCTCTGAGGCAGTGGAACGGGCCCGTGATTAGAGTCTGAGGTCCTGATTCTACCCCCTCCAGGTTTGCTGAGTCTTCCGGAGACCGCTGGGCCCCTCGGTGTTTCCATCTGTGAAGTGGGAAGGGTGGACGCCGGTTCCCAGGGTCCCTCTACTATGATTGTCTCTGATGTTCACGTATAATTGGAGTCTGACTTCACCTGTGATCCTGTCGTGTGGGTGACAAAGGAGGGTTCGTTCTCGGGGCCTGGGAGGTCTGGGCTGAGCAGGCAGGGCTGGCCGAGGTTTGGAAGGACAGCCTGGGGTGGTATTTGCCCTGGCCCCTGAGATCTGGGCTGAGTTCTGCTCTTCCTATGGGATTTACCCGAAGCCCAGTCGCCACAGATCCTGGCCGCCTGGGTTGTGGCTGGGGAAGCAGGTCACAATAGGCAGCAGGTGAGTCTGCTTGTGGCGTGGGGGGCATGGGTGCAGTCCCAGCTGCGGAAGCAGAGGGCCTCTGGCTGCAGGCCACCCTCACTTCGGTCTCAGGGAAGTGTGGCCAGCAGCAGGTCCAGTGGCTGCTCTAGGGAGCCCAGGTGCCAGGCCCAGCTCTGCCACTGACCATTTGGTGACCTCGGTCAAGTCCCTTCGTGTATCTGGGCCTCTCATCCCTGTGCGTAGAATGGGAACCTTGGACCTAGATCATCTCCTGGGCCCTGACTCTGAGCCCTAAAATCTGAAGATCCTGGATTCTGCACTTATCTTTTCTGGCCTCAGTTTTCTCATCCGTGAATGGGAACACGTGTGTGGAGGAGCCCAGAAGAGGATGCCAACCCTCTCTTCTGTGTGCACAGCCTATGTATCTGGCTTGGTCCCCCACCAGGTCTCTGAAGCAGGCTGGACCGGGTCAGTGGCCCATTTTACAGATGGGAAAATTCACGAGGGCTCTGTGGAGCTCTTGTGGCTGAAGGGGAGGGCTGAGAAATTATGGCCTAGGAACTCTGGCTCTGGGGCCCTCAGGGAGCTGGGAGGAGGGAAGAGGCCCCATCCTCAGTGCAAGCCCTTTCCAGGATGTTGGAACTGCGCCTGGCTAAGGACTTAGTTGGAGTGTCGGGGATGAGCACCCCCGTCGGGAACCCAAAGGAGAGTGAAGAAAGCCCTGGAAGCATGTGGCCAAAGGATCTCATCAATCTGGAGGCTGGGGAAACTGCCTGGCAGGTCCTGAAGATCAGGGAGCTCTCCGATTTGGTAGGGAGGGAGGGGGAGGGGAGGAAAGAGGAGGGAGGGAAGGGGGCGAGTAGGGAGGGAAGAGGGTGTCTCAGTCTCTACTTGGTGGGCAAGAAATAATACTTTCTGTTTTACTGTCTTATGTCAGTCTCCTAGGTCTTATGCCAAGGCTCTGTTCTGCTGGGGGTGATGGAATATTTCTGTCCCCTTCTAGCTCTCTCCCCACCCCACCACTTGGAGTTTTACCCAGTGCCAAGCTGTCTGGTTGAGGGTTGGAGCTCTGATCTACAAAGATTGTTGCCCTCTTGTCCCCCTATTTTAAGAGTTAGAAGGCCTGGCGTCAAATCCTATCTTTGCCGTGTACTTGCTCTGTGACCTTGAGCCAGCGACTTCCTCTGTCTGAGCCTTTGTTTCCCGATCTCTGAAATGGCAACAGCAATAGTACTTACTGCACAGAGTTGTTCTGAGGATTAGATGAGATAACCCACTACCCAGCCTTCTCTTCCTCTTTCCCTGTGCTGGCAGGATCGCCAAGACCCCTTCATGGTGATTGACCTGGGGCATGCTGGCCCGCCGCCATCAGGTCTTCCGCCAGGCCCTCCCTCGGGTCTCACCCTTCTATGTGGTGAAGTGCAACAGCAGCCCCTGGGTGCTGCGTGACCTGGCCACCCTGGGCACCGGCTTCGACTGTGCCAGCCAGGTGAGCCTGGGCCCAAGGCCAATTGTCTCATTCACGGGCCTGACACTTCCTGGGAAAAAAGGGCCAGTTGCCAGGAGTCCTGGAGTGGGGACGGCAGCACCTTGAACATAATCCTCAATTGTTTGGGAAGGAATAAATGAATGAACTATGGGTGTGGTCAACATCCCACTGGTCCGCGTGACTAAGGCAGACAGCCTGAGCCAATGAGTGGAAGCACAAGCTTGAAGCCACAGAACCCGTTCCTGTCCTGGCACAGCCATTTCACCTGAGCCTCAGTTCCTTCCTCTTGAAAATGGCGCCAACTCTACTTTCCTTAGAAGAGTCTAGAAGCTTAAAGAGCACAATTTGTGCTCAGCGCACTGCATGGTAGGGGTTCAGTCAAGGGCAACCCCTTTTACTCATGCCCAGGCTTCCTGTCCCCAAAGAGTAAAGGGCAGTGAGGCAGCCCCCTGCTCTGGCTGTTACCCATGCCAGGTGGAGCTGGAGCAGGAGCTGGGCCTGGGCGTGGCCCCCTCTCGTATCATCTATGCCAACCCCTGCAAGCCTGTCTCACACATCGAGTACGCTGCCCGCCATGGGGTGCGGTTCCTGACCTTCAACAGTGAGGGGGAGCTAATCAAGGTGGCCCAGCACCACCCTGGGGCCAGGTGAGACCAGTGGAGGAGGGGCGGTGCAAACAGGTGGAGACAGGTAGAGCAAGGGACCTCAAGCCTGGGACCCCAACAGATGGAGTTGGGCTGCAGGAACCAGATGAAGGTGGTCCCATACGGTGACTGGCACAGACCCAAGCCGCAAAGTACAAGAATTTGGGTCAGTGGCCCGATGCCTTCCCTGGTGCACATTGGTGCTAAATAAACGTTGCCTGTGTCTGCATAGACACTAGGCAGAGCCTAGCATTAGGCGGTCTGGCATTAGGCGACATCATGGAAAAGGCACGGAGTTGGGGAGACCAGGGCTCACATTTCAGTTTCATTTGTCACATGCTGTGTGATCTTGGGAAAGTTATTTAACATCTCTGATCCTGTAACGTGGAGACCTATGGAAGGTGTATTTATAATTTTATCCTTTTCCTGCTTTTTCTTGCCTGGGCAGAAGTCTGTAAGTAGTGAGTGTGTTCACTCCTTGGGACTCCATGGCTGGACAGTCCAGAGGAACTAGGCGGGGATGGGTGGGAAGCTGGAGGGAGGTTGGGTCGGGGGCATCGGGGCTCATGTGCCTAAGAACCCCTGGCATCCTTTGCACCCCTCTCCCAGGCTGGTCCTCCGGCTGTGGACCCAGGACAGTGAGAGCATCTTGCCCTGAGCGCCGAGTTTGGGGCCAGCCTGGAGGTGTGTGAACATATGCTGAAGTCCACCAGAGACCTGGGGTTGGCGGTGGTTGGAACCAGGTGAGCGCACTGGCTTTCCCTGCCTGGGAGGCAGGAGTGCTGGCTTCCACTGTCGATCTCCAGCTTATTGGACACCCTCCTGTCAGCTGAGGCCCCTCTGGACCTCGTGATGCAGCCATCTGTGCTCAGCGAAGAACCTGGATCTTATCTGGGATTGGGGGGGGCAAAGGAGGCACAGGCCCTGGGTGCAAAATTTAAGGGGACGTTAAAACACTTAGTACTCTAGATAAATAACATTTTAATATTTGAAAAAATAAAAAATAATGCAAAAAAAATTCATAATGAGGAAAATATCAAAATTTTAACTGAAGGCAGGACTGGCATTTCTGATTTTTCCTTTTGCTTCAGGGTTCAATTACTATTACCAATCTTGTCTTTATTTACATTATTTATTTATTCATTTAATATTTATGTATGTGTGTATGTACGTATTTATTTTGGCTGCACCGGGTCTTCGTTGTGGCATGCGGGATCTTCGTTGCAGCACGCAGATCTTTAGCTGCAGCATGTGGGCTTCTTAGTTGCAGTATGCATGCAGGATCTAGTTCCCCGACCAGGGATCAAACCCGGGCCCCCTGCTTTGGGAGCACCGAGTCTTACCCACTGGACCGCCAGGGAAGTCCCTATTTACATTTTTAATGTTTTATTCATTAGTGATGTTTCTGAATCAATGTTGCTCTTTACAACGATCGCGTTAAATGTTCTTTATCTGGATTCCTTAGTGTTGTGGCACCCCCTGGACTTTTGCACTGGCCTCACCCTACCCAGCCCTGATTGGTTCCTCAGCCCGTCCTGCCCTCCAGCATGGGGATTCGGGGTTCTGAGCACATTCCTTCCAAGATGGAAGAGAAAGGGAGCCCCTGCAATGAGGCACTGGGAGGGGCCTGCTAAGAGAGGTGACCGCCACCCAAACGTGAGCGCCCCAACTCAAGGATGACCATGTGTCAGTGTTTCTGACCCTGTCTGTCTTCCTACTGACCCTTGCTTTTTCACACGTGTTTCTCTACATGTCACTCGACATGGGTTCAGCTTCCACGAGGGCTCAAGATGCCAGACACCCCACAGCTTCACGCAGGCCATCACCAACCGCTGGCGCGTGTTTGAGATGGGCTGCGGGGTCAGGCATGACATGAGTCTCCTGGACATCGGAGGGGGCTTCCCTGGAGAGGAGGGCTCTGACTCTAAGTTTGAGGAGGTGAGAGGGGAGTATGAGAGGGAGCCAGGTGTCCCAGTCTGGGTTTAGGGGACAGAGTGTGTGTGTTTGGGGAGCTCGTGGAACTGTGAGTCGTATGCGCGTATATAGCTGGGATTCGTCTGACTATACTTACACAGCCTGTGTGCATATATGAGCACGTGCATATCTGGCTCCGTGTCTTTCTTTAGACATGTTAGTTGCTATCCCCGGTTAAGCTACAGTCAGGTAGAAGTTTGCTATCCCTGAGACCCAGGGAACATTTCATCTTCACTGACTGTATTAATTTAAATGGTTCCAGATTCAGACATCTCAGGGTGCTATGTGCTATGTGCCCTTGGACAAGTTACTTCCCCACTCTGGGCCACAGTTTCTACCTGTTTCCTCCCTAGTAAAATGGCACACAGCGTCCACACAGCTGTCATGGGAATGAAGGGAGATGACGCAGGGAAAGCTCCCACAGAGGGACCGGCCACATTAGGCTCTGGGTCTACCCCTGCAGATGGTGGGAGTGATCAACACCGCCCTGGCCCAGGACTTTCCCTAGGGGAGAGGCGTCGAGGTCATCGCAGAGCCCGGCCGCTTCTACGCAGCACCTGTCTGCATGATCGCTGTCAACGTGATTGCCAGGAAGGCTGTGCTGGAGCCCGGTGGATGGGCAGGGCACTATCCAGGCGTTCCCCGGCCCTCAGGGGAGAGGATGGGCAAGGAGTCTGGGCTCCAGCCCTGGGCAGCTAATTAGCAGGAAACAAGCTTCAAACTGGGTCCAGGAATGAACCTGTTAGTATCACTATTTTGTTGTTCTGAAATAGACTGGGAGGTGAGAACCAAGACAAAGGGTCTTCATTATTCCTAAGTAGCCAATGGATTTATATTGTGTTTATGGGGGTAAAGTTACAAAACACAGCCCATGAGGTTCACAGACACCATCGTGCTGGTGTGCACCTTAAATTCATCCAGCAGGCATTTTCTAACAGGTGCAAATTCTTATACCAAAAATATAGTGAGTAAATACAAATTCTTACGACAAATACAAGAAGGCACTCTCGTTGCTGTCATGGCCTGAAGGTTAAGGGTGGCGTCTACAGGGTAATGGTAAACCTTTGACAACTGAGGTTAACCACCACAGGGGAGTTTTTTGATTGTTATTTTTGCAGCAGGAGTGGGGTGGGTTAGCTTTTCTCACAGTGAGCTAACCAGAAACTCCATTTCATGATGAGATGGAGAATAGATGTCTCCCGCTGGCTTAGTGCTTTTATTCTCTGTGGCTGTATGATAATGGACATGTAAATATTTATAACCTGCTTTAGTCTCCTCCCTTATCCTTTTTGACAAATGATCGGCCCACGGCTTTGTAATCCCTGAGGCACTTGTGTCAGCCGGTTGCCATTTCTTCACAAAATGTCTCATTAAAGATTATTGTGATAGGAAGCATTTGATTTCAAGCCATCATTTAACAAAAGTCTAAGTATTAGGGGCTTATAATTATTATTTTTAAAATTTATATCTTTATTATGGTAAGGGGTAATTTGTGTGTGTGTGTGTGTGTTTTGGCCGACCCATACGGCATACGGGATCTTAGTTACCGGATCAGGGATTGAACCCGTGCCCCCTGCAGTGGAAGCGCGGAGTCTTAACCACTGATCCGCCAGGGAAGGCCCTAGGGGCCTGTTATTTTTATTTCCACAATAACAAGAGATGCCAATTATTAAGTATCTGTTATGTGTGAAAAACATATTTTCTCTCATTTCTGCTCCACAACCCTGTGAAACAATTTAGGGGCATTCCCATTTTACAGGTAGAGATAGTGAGGCTCAGAGAGAGGAAGTAACTTGTCTGAGGCAGCACAGCTAGCTAGTGGTGCAGCTGGACCTGGGTCTGTCTGATTCAAACACTGGTGCACTTGGATTTGTACTACGTGCCAAGCAGAGTTGGGCTCTTGACCTTAGGGATGTCTTGACTACCTCTCGTGACCAACTAGTTTAGGGACAACTGGGGCTGTGGCTACAGGAGATGGGATCGGTGACGGCAGCTAAGAAAGCAGGGAGGGGATGGTGGGAAGTACACCGGGGAGGGGGCAGAAAAAACAATATTCAGAAAGATCTGGGCATATAAATGCCCAAATGTTATGAAATGCTCCAAATGTTAAAAGAGATCAGCACAAAATCCTGAGTTTAGATTCAAGAAAGCAGTGTTCTAAGAACAGATGAAGAGTGGTTGTGAAGAAACCGGCTTGGTAGTAGGTCCTGTCCAAAGGATCTGGGGGTCATAGGTGACTACCAGCTCAGCATGCATCAGGAGTATGATGGAGCTGGAGAGAAAGCTGCCACACGCTTACTTCGGTAACATCAGTAGAGGCAGAGTGTTTAGATGGAGGGAGGTGACAATTGTGCTGTACCCTGTGCTTGTCAGAGTTGGGCACTGTTTTTGTTCTAATCAGGTTATGTAAGACATGGAAATAACTGTCATGAAGGAGAGGTTATTACTCACAAGTTTCATCTGGAGAAACCAGAGGCATGGCAGGCCACACAGGGCCACAAGGGGAAGGACCGGAGTGGTTCAGTGGGCAGAAGGACAAAGGGGAAAGCCAGGCCAGAGCCTCTACTGTAGTTTTCAAGGATAGGAGTGGGTGAGGCAGGGTGAGCTGGATTGGCAGGTGTGGGACTGGCTAGTTTGAGCAATTTCAGCGGGTTGTGGGGGTAAGGACTGCCCTGGGGCCACTAGCCAGAGGTAGTGCCTCAAGTTCTGGGAGCTCCATCTAGGAGGCAGTTTGCAGTATGGACGCTGAATTGGTTGGCTTGCACAGGAAAGGCGCTCTTGTAAGGCAGTCGTTTGCTATCTCTAGGAATTAACCAGCCCGGGGAGGAGCAGCCTCTCCAAGGTCAGCAAGGCCCCAGATGCCAAAGCATCAGAACATGTAGCTTACACAGGCACCCCTTTAAGGAAGGAAACTGACAAATTAGCACATCACTGAGGAGCAACCATGATGGAATTAGGTCGCGAAGAGGCCGTTTGCCCCCAGTTTTTTTTGTTTTGTTTTGTTTTGTTTTCTTTTGCGAAACGGGGGCCTCTCACTGTTGTGGCCTCTCCCGTCGCGGAGCACAGACTCCAGACGCGCAGGCTCAGCGGCCATGGCTCACGGGCCCAGCCGCTCCGCGGCATGTGGGATCTTCCCAGACCGGGGCACGAACCCGTGTCCCCTGCATCGGCAGGCGGACTCTCAACCACTGCGCCACCAGGGAAGCCCTGCCCCCAGTTTTGACTCATGCAGCAGGGGCTCAGGGAACCTGGTCTAAGGTGAGGGCAGAGTACCTGAGACCTGCGACCTGGGGACAAATCTCAGACCTGCCACAGTCTCCTGTGTGACTTCTGACGAGACTCAGTTTTCTCAACTGTAAACCAGGGCTCATTGCACCTACTCAGGGTGTAGTTACAGGTTAAATAGCTTAACACATGTAGAGAGCTTGGAACAATGCCTGGGCTATATCTCATGGTATGTTAGTTAGATTATTCTTATGAGGAGAGGAGGAAAAGGGGCAACACCCTGATGCGGGGAGCAGAGGGGCAGTGGGAGAGCAGAGGACAGGCCCCAACCGTGCATGGGTTCAGAGAAGGCTCCTGGAGCAGGGAACAGGCGTTATCCAGCGCTGGTCAGAGGGTCAGGCCTCCCCCAAGGGTGCTGGGCTCAGGTGTTGAGGGTCAGCGGTGAGACCTGGCTGAGCACAGCTCGGTCCTGCCATCTGTCTGCTCTCAGGAGGCTACTGGAAGCCGCTGTTCTATCTCAACAACGGCCACTACGGCACATTCTGCATTTTTCCAGGGAGCCTGAACCCAGGATGCCCATTGTGGTGAAGGTAAGGAGAACTTTTTGTGGCTCTGGAACCTCCCAGACTCTGAGACCCCCTAGTCCAGCCCTCTTTGGGCAGGACTTCCTGCTGCCAGGGGGAGAGGTGAGAGATCTCAGATGATCGGTGGCTTGACAGATTGTCACACCTCGTGCATGTACGAGGATGTGTACGTGTGTCTATGTGTATTGGCAGGTGCACTTCTGTGTGTGTGCCTTTCTCTGTGTGGGCCTGTCGATTCACACCTGTGCAGGAAGGTGGGTGTCCAGGTCCATGGGTCTGTGGAGGGGTGTGTGTGCAGCTGTTTGTGTTTCCCTGTGCATTTCTCTGTGTCGCTATGTTTGTGGTTCCAGAGTCCTTGAATCTTGGAGATGCAGGAGACTTAGGAAGTAGAGATTCTCAAACTTTGCTTCACATTAGAATCATCTGGGAAACTTTAAAATACCCCTATGCCCAGACCATGCCACAGACCATTGATATCGGAACTTCTCATGGGTTGGGACCCTGACGTGATCCTCAGGCGTTTGCAGTGCAGCCAGGTTTGAGTCCCGGTATTTTGAGTGATCATTAAATAAAATCTTCCCACTTTATAAATGGGAAAACTGAGGTCCCATCTGTGTCTGCACTTGTGAACTGGCAGGGCAGGAGTGTGTCTCTAGAGCAGAAGCTCCATGAGGGCAGGGCCAAGAACAGTGCCTGGCACATAGGGACCACTCAGGAATTGGTCAGAGGGAGTGAATGACAGAGTCTTTGCTGGTACCTTCCCTCTGGTGCCCTGGGGGCATGCCCTGCAGGCTGGGGAGTGAAGGGGGGGTGTCTTCCTTCTCTGATCCCCACCCCCCCGCCACCATGTCCCTGCAGGACCTCCGCCCCAAGCTGCCCCTCTTCTCTTGCACCCTCTACAGCCCCACGTGCAATGCCTTTGACAAGCTCTTCTTGAAGGAGGTGCAGCTGCCCGAGCTGGACGTGGGCGACTGGCTGGTCTTCCCCTCCATGGGCGCCTACATGTCCACCATGAGCTCCGCCTTCAGTGGCTTCCCTCTCCCCTCCCATCTGCTGCGCCACGGGACCCGAACTCACGTGTCTGGAGGGAGGTGGAAAGGGGCTGGGCAGTGAGGGGCTCTCACCAGCATCTGAACTTGGCAAGGGGAGCTGGTGGCTGAGCTCTGGGGTCCCAGGCCCTGGAAATACCCTACTCCCCCGACTGGCCCCAGCAAAGCCCAAGATGTCTGGCTGACCTTTGACACTGGCCTCTGCCTGTGGGGTTGACCCTGTTACAGCCTCTCCACAGGTAAGTCCAAGGTAGCCCACCTGGGCAGTTCTGACAGCCCTGATGCGTAGATGCCTTTGTGGGCAGAATCAGGCAGCCCTGTGTCCCCAGATGACCCTCAGCCCCTTCGCTGAGGTGCCCCCACCCCGCTCGGCTCTGACCATCTGCAGCTGCCCTCCGGGCTCCCTCCTCAGGTGTCCCTTCCCCACCAGCTCCAGGCTCCCTCACAGCCCCGCCCCAGGATCCCCTCTACCCAACCTAGGGTTTGCCTCCTTAGGTAGCAGAGGGGGCCCTAGAACACCCCTTTACTGGCACATTCCTTCCACAGGAGCCTGCTGGAGACTGCACTGTAGGCTGAGACAAGGCCAGAATGGAGGGGCTTCAGACACCTCGGTGCGCCCACGGGGGGACGCTTGGGGGCAGGGATCTGGGGTGAGGAGTAGCGTGGAGGAAACAGAGGTTTGGGTGCCTCTGAAATGATGGGCAACCTAAGGTTCAAAACTGTCTTCTGGGCTTCCCTGGTGGCGCAGTGGTTGAGAGTCCACCTGCCGATGCGGGGGACACGGGTTCGTGTCCCGGTCCGGGGGGATCCCGCGTGCCGCGGCGCGGCTGGGCCCGTGGGCCATGGCCGCCGGGCCTGCGCGTCCGGAGCCTGTGCTCCGCAACAGGAGAGGCCACAGCGGTGAGAGGCCCGCGTAACGCAAACAAACAAACAAACAAAAACCTGTCTTCTCCCTAAGCGGGCCTGAAGCCTAGGGTAGCTCTTCCGGGAGGCTGATCCTGCCCTGCCTGCTCCTAACCCGCTAGACCCTGGGGTGGGGCAGGGAGAGGAACCTGCGCTATTACAAGAGTGCCCCCTGGAGGCCATGCCCTGGAATGTGAGGCAACCTGCATTGACCAGCACCTTGCGACGCTTTGGTCCTTCCTTTCCTCCAGTTAGTGACCCCTGCGTTGTTCCAGAAAGGTTTACGTGAACCATAGGCACTCACCCTAGTGGAGAGAGCAGGGGCATTGGAGTCAGACAGGTCTGGAGGGGATCCAGGCTCCACCACATCCTGGCAGTGTGGTCAGAGCCTCAGTCTCCCCATCTGTGAAGTGAGGGTGAGATTAGCATTCCCCTGGCAGGGCTGTTGAGAGGATGAAGCCAGATAATGCAAATCCTCATTCAAGGTCAGTTCATGTTCACCTGCCTCTGGCTGCCCTGATCCTGGCCCTGGCCTGCTCAGAGGCCACCCCTGCCCCCACGGTCTGGCCATCCTCAGGGAGCATGCACACAGCATCTGGCCACACAGCTAATGCGCCATGTGGGTGCCTCAGAC
Organism: Aethalodelphis obliquidens; assembly: GCF_003676395.1. Classification (NCBI taxonomy): domain Eukaryota; kingdom Metazoa; phylum Chordata; class Mammalia; order Artiodactyla; family Delphinidae; genus Aethalodelphis; species Aethalodelphis obliquidens. Next base: position 28,048,138 of record NW_020837953.1, on the reverse strand, counting down.
CTGACCTTGGCCTTAAGAAACGCCCAAGTTGGGAGGTTGGATGGACAAGGTGTGGATACAGCCGACTCCGAAGCGGGGCAGATGCTACTACATGTCCCCCGGGCACACTAAAACTTTAAAAACAACAACATTTGGGGAGTTGTGAGCTCAAAAAGACAATGTATCCTACAGGGAAGGATGATGACAGAGGTAGGGGTTGGGACACATCGGGATGACCAGTCACCTTGCTGCAGCGAGGGAAGGGGAGAGAGGGCCCCAGAGGCCAAAGTCACCCACCTCCTGTGTCCTGTGTCCTTTTTTAAGCTTCGCCTGATAAGACAAGACATTCTCTGATCTCCAGCTTCTGCAAAGGGTCCTCCCCATCCACCAGAATCAGCCTTACCAACCTTGCTGCTGCCTCCCCAGCCCGGCCAAGACCAGAGGAATCTTCCGGCATCTTTGGGCTACAGAGATTTCCCCTCCAGACATCTGAGGAGAAGGGAAGGGTATCTGCACACGCCACCCAAAGAATCCAGAGGGTTCCTGCAGCCTTTGGATTACGTGTTATCCATTTGTCTCCTCCAAGAGCTGAAAATTGGGAGTGGAAACGTCTACCCTTACCTCCCCAGAGATACCTGGAAGTACAACTATGAGTGCACTTTAGGGAAAAAATAAAGTTGTATTCAGTTGCAAGAGACGTTGGCGTGTTTTGTGTTTTGCCTTCTGGGTGCTGTACTGTGTGACTGTGGATATTCATCCATCCGTCCACCCATCTGTCCATCCATCCATCCATCCATCCATCCATCCATCCATCTACCCATCCATCCATCCATCTATCCATCCATCCATCCACCCATCCATCCATCCATCTATCCACCCATCCACCCATCCATCCATCCATCCATCCATCCATCCATCCATAAAATAAAATGCGAGGGCCTAGACTGTGTCTGGCACAGGTGACACGTGATGAACAAGATGGACAAAAATCCAAGTTCATGGAGCTAAACTTCCAGGTGGAAAAAGAGTATAAGCAAACACATAAATCAATGATAAAATGAAGTGGAAGCAATAAGTGCTGTGAAGAAAAATAGAGCAAGCAAGGGGACAGTGAGTGATGGGAGACAGGGCTACTTAGGTAGAGGGCCTGGGAGGCCTCTCTGAGGATGTAGCAGGTGAGCAGACACCTGAAGGGACCGTGTGGTTAGCTGGGTTAGAGAGTTCCAGGCACTGGAAGCAGCAAGTCCAAAGCCAGGGATGGAGTGTTTCCCCAAAGGCAAGAAGCTGTGTGGGTGAGCAGAGTGAGTGAGGGGAGGTGTTGGGAAAGGAGGCAGGAGGAGGGTCAGGGGCTGATCTTGTCAATTCTCAGATAAGTCAGGGATTGGACTTTCTTCTGAGGCGGGGTAAGGCGGGGAAGGGGGAGGGGAGGCCCTGGCAAGTTTGAGCAGGTGAATGCGGTGAGAGGATGAAGAGAGAACTTGAGGGGTTCCTGCCCGTCCTGGGAAATGACGGTGGTCACAGTACAGGTGGTGAGAGGTGCCAGGTTCAGCACAGGCTGCAAAGGTCAAGTCGAGAGAATTTTTGAGGGGTCAGATGTGGGGTAAGAGGCAAAGAGAAGAGTCAAGGACAAATCCAGGGCTTTAGGCTGAAGCTGCCGGTACACAAAGGGAGATGCAGGGGAGGAGAAACAGGTTAGGAGGGGTTAAAATGGAGAGTTCAGTTTCGGAAAGGTCAGGTTTGAGACGCCTATTCAATCTCCCAATGGAGTCAGATACAAGCATTGGACTTCAGGGCAGAGGTCAGGACGGCAGATATGAACGTGGATGGGGCGTGGTCCACACTGGATGGACTTTACATTCCTGGGGCCGCCCAGCCCTGCCAGGAAGTGAGCATACAGAGAGAGGACACAAGGCACGGGAACTGAGAGGAGAAACATTCCAAGAAGGTGGGAGCCCTCGGCTGTGTCAAATACTGCCCAGAGGTGGGTGAGGTGAGAGCTGAGAACGGCATCGGGAAAACGGAGGTCATTGGTGATTTTAACCAGCGGGTTTCAAAGCCAAGGAAGGTTGGTGGAAGTGGAGTCCAGAGAGGATGGTGGAGAGGGTGGGGCGTGGTCACCTCTTCCGGGGAGTTAGTTGTGCGGTAAGGGGAACAGGAAACGGGAGGGTAGCTGGAAGAGGCGCCCCGTAGAGTCAAGCAGGGGTTTGTTTTAAGATGAGAGATATTATGGCTTGTTTGTAGGCTCACAGGGATGACCGACAGAGGGGAAGATAAGATGCAGAAGAGAGAAGCGACAGCGGCAGAGCAAAGTCCTTGGGTGGGTGGGAGGGGCTGGCGTCCTGGGGGCGGGGGCTGGGGGAAGGTGCGCCCAGATGGGAGCTCGTGCCGCACCTCCGCGGGGACAGGCAGGTCGCTGGGAGAACGCAGAGCTCTCTACTGATTGTTTCTTTCTTAGCGGAGTAAGAAGCAAAATCATAGTGGAGAGCAAGGAGACAGGAGAGGGTCCTGGTGTTTTTAGGAGAGGGCCGAGTGGAAACGTCACAACGCGCGTGGAAGGGTGAATGGACCAATGAAATGGGTGGGATTGCCAGCACAGGTGCCCACTCGAGTTTTGTGGGGATCCATTTAGAATGAAGCCTGTCATCCGTTGTGTTTTGTCTTCAGCCACAGCGGGCACCTGTGCTACCGGTGCGGGTGCAGAATGGGGGGTGGGGTGGGGAGGGGGAGGGGTGAGCCAAGGGAGGTGGAGACAGCTTGGAGAATGAGTGCTCCCGGGGGTCTCTGCAGGTCCAGGCTCCATACGCAGTCCTCAGAGCCTTCTCCTGAGAGCACATGCTGTCCTTCCACAGCCTTTGCCTGCTGGAGACTCATAATGACCCAGTGAGCTTATAATGCCCCCACGTTAGAGAAGCAAACCCTGCGGTCGCCTAGCCAGTAAGTGGCAGAGCTGGGATTTGACTTTAAACGTAGTTCAGTCTTCTCCCTTTAGGGCAGCAGGGGTATGCACACTGTGTTTAAGAAAGTCTTGCTTTCAGAGGCATATGAAAAGCTGCTCAACATCACTGTTAGAGAAATGCAAATAAAAACTACAATGAGGTATCACCTCACACCAGTTAGAATGGGCATCATCAGAAAATCTACAAACAACAAATGCTGGAGAGGGTGTGGAGAAAAGGGAACCCTCTTGCACTGCTGGTGGGAATGTAAATTGATACAGCCACTATGGAGGTTCCTTAAAAAACTAAAACTAGTAATGCCATATGACTCAGCAATCCCACTGCTGGGCATATACCCAGAGAAAACCATAATTCAAAAAGACACATGTACCCCAGTATTCATTGCAGCACTATTTACAATAGCCAGGTTATGGAAGCAACCTAAATGTCCACTGACAGACGAGTGGATAAAGAAGATGTGGTACATATATACAATGGAGTATTACTCAGCCTTAAAAAGGAATGAAATTGGGTCATTAGTAGAGACATGGATGGACCTAGAGACTGTCATACAGAGTGAAGTAAGTCAGAAAGAGAAAAACAAATATCATATATTAACATATATATGTGTAATCTAGAAAAAGGGTACAGATGAACCGGCTTGCAAGGCAGAAATAGAGACCCAGATGTAGAGAACAAACGCATGGACACCAAGGGGGGAAAGTGGGGCAGGGGGAATGAATTGGGAGATTGGGATTGACATATATACACTAATATGTATAAAATGGATGACTAATAAAAGCCTTCTGTATAAAAAAAAGAGAGAGAGAGAGAAAGAAAGTCTTGCTTTCACCCAGATGGTGAAAAAAACCAAGCTTGGCTGTTGGGAGGTTGAACTTCAGGTGTTCCGTGCAGTGGCCCAGGCTTTGTCATGGTTCAACCATAGTGACTTGCTGCCACCCATTGGCCACTATCAGTATTGCATCCAAGCAGAACCTGCATCGCATTTGCTCAGCTAAGGATTCAGTGTCTGGGTCCAAAAATACCCTTGTTGGGGCTTCCCTGGTGGCGCAGTGGTTGAGAATCTGCCTGCCAATGCAGGGAACACGGGCTCGAGCCCTGGTCTTGCCGCAGAGCAACTAGGCCCATGAACCACAACTACTGAGCCTGCACGTCTGGAGCCTGTGCTCCGCAACAAGAGAGGCCACAAGAGTGGCCCCAGCTTGCCGCAACGAAGACCCAACACAGCCATAAATAAATTAATTAATTAATTGATTTTTTAAAAAAGTGTCTTAAAAAAAATGCCCTGTTGAAAAGGGCTGTAGAGGAGTTCTCTTCCCCCTTTGACAAATGAGGAGAGAGAAGTCCAGAGAGATGACTTTAAAAAGCCATCTGCACCCGCCTACTCCATCCACTCAGTTGCTCATTCATTCAATAAATATTCATTGAACACCTCTGTGCCAGACACTGTTCTAGGCGCTGGGATTCAGCAGAGATCATTGCTGTTGTAGAGCTGACATTCCATGGGGGGGACAGGGAGGACAGGTACCAATCAGGTAAATAAACCAGGTGATGTGAAGGAATTAGAGTGACTGGAGAGGGTGGTGGGAGGTGATATTTGAGGAGAGACCTGATGACTGGGAGGGTTTGGGAAAGATGCTCCAGGAGGAGGGAACAGCACTGCAAAGGTTCTGAAGCTGTGAAAGGTGTGGGCAGGTTCCAGAATGGGTGGAGCCCACCAACACCCCAGCCCACAGCTGTCTCTGTAGAACGAGTAGAAGTGGGAGCAGAACTTTCTAGAAGGAGGGTCATGCCATTGACCGTCACTCAATCAGTCCACAGCCTTGATCAGCACCCATCTCACTCACACAGCTGACCACTCTCTCCTGGAAACTCTCTCTTCTCTTGGTTTGTATGATACCAGTCTCTGGTGGTAGGAAAAGCTATGATTATTCTCCTGTGAAAATTAAAGCTTAACGATCAACATAGAGAAGTTTCTGGTTTGAAGGAAGCCACTGCCATGTCAAAAGCTAGAGCAGGAAATACTGGCATGTGGAGTCAAAGGTCAAGGTCGACATTTCTGGGCTCTGGGACAGGAGCATGTAGAGGAGAATTGGTGGAGATGTAATCAGTCTTGCTCATAGCTGTTGCCGTGTTATAAGTGTGTGTTTGTGGATCTGTTTGCTGCTAATTTGTGAGCCATTCTTGGCAAAAAAATATGAATATTTATAAGCTTATATATATAATATGAGTAAGCTTTACTCAAATCCTATGAGTGGTGTTCCAAGAAATAATAAGTTTTGGAAGCAAAACAAGTCCCTAATTTGGTAATTTCACCATGTTACTCGAATACTACCCAATTATGTTAGCTGGTATTTTCCAGTGTTTGAATGTTTGCTCTAGGCTATAGTTCTCTGTAAAGCAAAATTGTTCATTACTAAAAAGAGGAAAGTGGGTTTCCCTGGTGGCACAGTGGTTGAGAGTCCGCCTGCCGATGCAGGGGATACGGGTTCGTGCCCCGGTCCGGGAAGATCCCACATGCTGTGGAGCGGCTGGGCCCGTGAGCCATGGCCGCTGAGCCTGCGCGTCCGGAGCCTGTGCTCCGCAACGGGAGAGGCCACAACAGCGAGAGGCCCACGTACCGCAAAAAAAAAAAAAGAAAAAAAAAAAAAGAGGAAAGTTACATGAAGTAACATGTACCTAATACCCAGCTTGAAGATTTGTTTGAACACACTCAGTTCAACCAGCATCAGTGCAAAATGAAATCAGTTCCTCCACACCAGAAATATTTATCATAAAAACAAAAGATCAAGGGCAATTAATACTTTGTGTTTTAAATTTTCATTTTAAGACTCTTTTAAGTAGTAAGCATTTATGATATCACTCAATTTTTTTAATGACTTTTATTTGGCATTTACGTTAAGTTAATGTTTCCCTTTTTTAATTTTAAAAAATATTTATTTTTGGCTGCACTGGGTCTTCATTGCTGTGCGTGGGCTTTCTCTAGTTGCAGTGAGCAGGTGCTACTCTTCGTTGTGGTGCGCGGGCTTCTCACTGCGGTGGCTTCTCTTGTTGCAGATCACGGGCTCTAGGCGTGCAAGCTCAGTAGTTGAAGCATGCAGGCCCTAAAGCGCGCAGGCTTCAGTAGTTGTTGTACGCGGGCTCCGTAGCTGTAGCGCAGGGGCTTAGTTGTTCCGCGGCACGTGGGATCTTCCTGGACCAGGGATTGAACCCGTATTCCCTGCATTGGCAGGCGGATTCTTAACCACTGCGCCACCATGGAAGTCCCTAATTTTTTTTTTTTTTTTTTGCGGTACGCGGGCCTTTCACTGTTGTGGCCTCTCCCGTTGCGGAGCACAGGCTCCAGACGCGCAGGCTCAGTGGCCATGGCTCACGGGCCTAGCCGCTCTGCGGCATGTGGGATCTTCCCGGACCAGGGCACGAACCCGCGTCTCCTGCATCGGCAGGCGGACTCTCAACCACTGCGCCACCAGGGAAGCCCCCTAATTTTTTTTTAATGATCAAGCGTCTATACGAGGTAGAGGTCATTGTTACATGTTACTGAAATACAGTAGTCCCCCCTTATTCAAGGGCGGTATGTTCCTAGACCCCCAGTGGATGCCTGAAATTGTGGAGAGTACTGAGCCCTGTACGTACTATGTTTTTCCCTATCCATACATACCTATGATAAAGTTTAATTTATAAAGTAGGCACAGTAGATTAACACCAACTAAATAGAACAATTATAATATACTGTAATGAAAGTTATGTGAATGTGGTCTCTCTCTTTCTCAAAATATCTTATTGCTCAAATTTCATGCCTTTTCCATCTTAACTAAGCACTTATCTTGCACTGTGGCCATAACTTTTGCACTTTGAGGTGTGACATCCAAAGTAGCATGAATTTCTTTTTTCTTCTTCACCATTTCAGGGATAGAAAATTTATTCTTACCATAGATCTTAGCAACCTCAGCATTTTTTCATTCCCTATAAGTTTAGGACTTTCACTTAAAGGAAGGACTTTACAGCTTCTGTTTGGCATATCTGAATTGGCAGTATCACTACTCTTGGGCTTTGTGGCCCTTATTAAGTAAAAATAAGGGTTATTTGAACACAAGCACCAAGATACTACAGTCAATCTGATAACTGATGGATACTGAATGACTCATGGGCAGGATTACACGGACAAAGGGATGATTCACGTTTCCTGTGGGATGGAGTGGGACAGCTAGAGATTTCATCACGCTACTCAGAATGGTGCTCAATTTAAAACTTATGAATTGTTTCTGGAATTTTCCATTTAATATTTTTGGACCATGGTTGACTGTAAGTAACTGAAACTGTGGGAAGCAAAACCATGGATATGTGGGGGTTGGGGGATTACTATATACCATCCTGTCATATACTGGCTCGCAATAATAATAAACCATGCATCTATAATCCTGATTTTTTAAACAGGAAACCTCTGAAATGTTTAGTATAACCCTCTTACAGAAAAATTTTCACTGTTTATTATTATGGTCAATCATTATTTTTCCAAAACCCATAAAGTGTTGGGGAAAATACAGAATAATGTATGATTTCAGGAATTCCTGAGAATTTCCTGGGATTCTGACATCTCATACCCAAATCCCAAAGAATATCTGTTGGGAATTTGGAAATGCTCTTTGAAGTTTTACCTCTGTAACATCTCTGGACTCTGCATCCCATCCCATCCCCAAGGCCGCTGCTCTGATCATCAGACCTTTGTCATCTCTTCTGACCTTGTGAGTCAGACTCCAGACTCCTCCAGCCCATCCTCCACGCTGCAGAGGGATCTTTCTGAGGCAAAAACTCAGCCTGTCATTCGGCTGCGAAATCCATCCCTGGCCCCCCAATTCCTTCACCAGTGTTTTTCAAAATGCATCTTGGGACAGTGGTTACATAAAAACATCTGGCAGTTTCTAATAAGTGGTGGTTTAGGTAGCTTCATTCAGTAATTCAGAATCTCTGGGAGTTGAAGCCTAAAAATCTTCATGCACATCTTCTGAATGATTTCTTTAAATCCTTTTTATGGTGAAATACAACATGAATACAGAAGCCACATAAAACAAAGGTACAGATTAGTGAACCATAACTAGGCAAACTCCCCTATAACCACCACCCCTGTCTGAAGGCAAATCCTTGCCCCCCACCCCAGAAACTCTCCGCATGCCCCCTGCCTAATAACCCCTTCCCACCTCCACCCCCAAGAGCAACCAGCAGCCTGACTTTCACTTTGCCTGTTTTTTGCCTGTTTTAATGTCATTAAATTTTGTTTAATCCTTGGTTCTCTTTCCATCTTTTTTTTTTTTCCTTCTTGTGATTCATTTGCTAATGAAACCAGATCATTTGTCTTACAGAGTTTCCCACAGTCATTGCTAATTGCATCCCCATGGTGAAGGTAGCATATTCCTCTCTCTCTGAATTTCTTGTTAATTGGTAACTGGATCCAGAGACTTAATCAGATTCATATTTCTTTTTCTTTTTCTGACAAGCCTACTATTATAGGTGATGTGTGTTCATCATCAGGGGCTCATGACTATGTTTTCACTTTCTCATCTTGTACATTTCCCACCCCAGATCTGAAATCAGCCCTGATATCTGGGGTAAATACCTAGGAGTAGAATTGTTCGTTCATATGCCAGAAAAATGTTTAACTTTCTAAGAAGCTGTTAGTCTTCTTGGGTGGTGTACTTATTTACACTCCCATCAGCAATGTATGAAAGCTCTAGTTGCTCTAAATCCTCACCAGGATTTAGTATGTGAATCCTATTTTAGCCATTCTAGTGGTATGAGATGTTATTTCATTGTGGATTCAGTTTGGAGTTTCCTAACAACCAATGATGTCGAACACCTTTTCATGTGCTTATTGGCCATTTGTATATCTTCTTTTGTGAAACATGTTCTGCGTATATATTCTATATGTGTCAATTGAGTCAAACTGGTTAACTACTTTGTCCGAATCGTCTATACCTTTACTGATTTTGTTTGTTTATTTGTTTGATTGAGTTTCTGAAAAAAGTGTGTTAAAATCTCCAGCTGTGGTGGTATGTTTGTCTATTTCTCTTTTAGTCTCAACAACTTTTGCTTTATGTATTTTTAAGCTGTGTTACTTGGTGCATACAAATTTAGAATTATAACATCTTCCCACTGAACTGGACTTTTATTGTTATAAAACATCTGTCTTTATTTCTAGTAATACTTTCTGTCTTAAGCTTATTTTATCTGGTATTATTATAGTGACACTAGTTTTTCTTTAAAGTAGTTTGAATGGTATACCTTTTTTCATCCTTTTGTTTCTGTGTATATATATATATATATATATATATATATATATATATATATATAT